>NC_061089.1:14376134-14424514 GCF_015104395.2 Macrobrachium nipponense
CATCGACCAATTTTTGAAAGATATACTATAAAATTTGCGATTTCCATATTTATTGGCGGGGCTTTCGCTTTAGCTTTTGCTCTTTTTTTTTGTTATTACGTGCTCATTTACTGTCCTATTTTGGTAATACTTTATGTGCATGTTCCAGGCGCGATATACCAACATTCTGTAAGACCGAATTTCTATTCAAGACCATAGTTTTCTCACCGACCACCAGTGTCCCTTGTACAAGGGACACTGTGTTTCACATTTTTTTTCATAAAATCATTTATTTTCTTTCCCTGTAGGATGATAAAACTAACAGAGAATATGCGTTATTATAGTGCTAATAATACTGATAATTTCATTAGCCTGTCTTGATCAGTGTATTTTTGGCAAATATTTTTACGATCGGCACCCCTCCAAACTGGAGTCACTACCGAGAGATTCAGTTCGGCAGCGAACACAATGTTTACAGTCTGCTCACCCACCCGGTAAAGAAGGGGTTAAGGATTGGTGTCGGCTCCCATACCCAGGATCGTATCCGCCGATACGAAAGGACCCAGAGAAAAACATTTCTCATAGGTCACACGAACGTCTTTCAAGTAGAGATGCAAATACTGAGTTGCATCTTCAAAATGTCGTATCTATGATGTTTTTAAGCGACATATTCTTATGAAACGAGAGAGACGTCGCTACTGCTCTCACTTCATGAGCTTTCACTCTTAACAGTCGGAACTCTTCGTCAGGACAGATCTTATGCGCGTCTGTAATGACATTCCTCACAAAGAATGCAAGAGCATTCTTGGACATCAGTCTTGTGGGGTCTTTTACCGCGCACCAAAGACCTTGCCTAGAGCCTCCCATCTGGTGCTTTCTCTGAAGGTAGAATTTCAGAGCTCTTACAGGACATAGAGACCTCTCTGCTTCTCTGCCTACGAGACTCGATAAGCCTTTGACTTCGAATGACTTAGGCCAGGGATTCGTGGGATTCTCGTTTTTAGCTAAAATCAGGGTCTTAAACGAGCAAATAGCCGAGTCTCCCTTGAATCCTACTTTATCCTGCAGAGCATGTAATTCATTAATTCTCTTTGCCGTAGCTAAAGATAATAGGAATAGGCATTTCCTGGTGATGTCTCTAAACAATGCCAGATGAGGAGGTTCGAACCTTTCAGATGATAGGAACTTGAGAACCACGTCTAGGTTCCAGTTAGGAGGGACCGTTTCCTTAGACTTTGAAGTCTCAAAAAAGGGGACCTTATGAGATCGTGGCAGATCCTGTTATCTGCCAGATCTAATCCTCTATTCCTGAAGACTGCCGAAAGCATACTTCTGTATCCCTTTATTGTGGATACAGCTAGATGAGATTCTTCTCTCAGGAATAGAAGGAAATCCGCAATTTCCGCTAGAGAGGTAGTGGAGGAGACAACTTTCCTTTTTAGTTCTACACCACCTTCTAAAAACCTCCCACTTGACTGATATACTTGTCTAGTGGAGGTTCTGCGGGCTCTCGCGATCGCGCTTGCAACTTTACGAGAAAACCCTCTCGCTCTGACGAGTCTTTCGATAGTCGAAAGGCAGTCAGAGCGAGAGCGGGGAGGTTTTGATGATACCTCTGGAAGTGTGGCTGTTTGAGAAGATCCATCCTTCTTGGTAGGGATCTGGGAAAGGTCTACGATCCACTCCACCACCTCCGTGAACCAGTCTTGAGCCGGCAAAAGGGGGCTATCAATGTCATCCTCGTCCCCTTTGAAGCCACAAACTTTTTCAGCACTAGTCCCAGGATTTTGAATGGAGGAAAAAGCGTAGACGTCTACGTGAGGACCAGTCCAGCAGGAAGGCGTTCTACCATCAGAGCTCTGGGGTCTTCCACGACCGAGTAAAAGACTGCCAGCCTTTTGGAGATGAACGTGGCGAAGAGATCCACATGAGGAGTCCCCCACAGAGACCAGAGATCTTGACACACCTCTTCGTGTAGGGTCCACTCTGTGTGAAGGACCGATGGTTTCCTCCTGCTGAGCCTGTCCGCCCTCACATTCCTTTCTCCCAGAACGAACCTTGTAAGAAGGGAGATGTTCCTCTGAGACGTCCAAAGTAAAAGATCTTTTGTAAGTTCGTAAAGGAACGAGGAGTGAGTCCCTCCTTGTTTTCGAATGTAGGCAAGTGCTGTGGTGTTGTCCACATTTACTTGAACTACTTTGTTCTAAACAAGAGGTTCTAGACTCTTCAAAGCCAGGTGTACGGCGAAGAGCTCTTTGCAGTTTATGTGCCAAGACACCTGTGCTGTTTCCCAGGTGCCTGACACCTCCTTCGAGCCTAATGTTGCTCCCCAACCTTTCTCCGACGCGTCGGAGTACAACACTAGGTCTGGGTTCTGGATTTTTAGAGAGATTCCTTTGTTCTCTTTCAGAGGGGGCAACCACCATTCCAAGTGCGGTCTTATCTCCACTGGAATGGGAAAGGCGTCTGAAAGATGTCCGGTCTTCCAACTCCAAGACCTCTTGAGGAAGAATTGAAGCGGAACGTAAATGAAGTCTTCCTAGCGGGAAGAACTGTTTGAGCGAGGAAAGGGTCCCTAGAAGGCTCAGCATTCCCTCGCCGACGTCTGTTCCTTCCCTAAGAAGAGAGAGACTTTCTGCAAAACCTTTTGCGATTCTCTCTTGCGAAGGAAATACTCAAAAACACCCCCGAGAATCCATCTGAATCCCCAGATAGACTAAGTTCTGTCTGGGGGTCAGCTGCGACTTCTCGAGGTTTACGAGTAATCCCAACGATCCTGATCAGGTTTAAAGTCAACGTAAGGTTCCTCCAAGCACTGTCTCTCTGATCTGGCCCTGAGAGCCAGTCGTCCAGATACAGAGAGATATTTACTCCTTTGAGGTGAAGAAACCTCGCCACATTCTTCATCAGGCTTGTGAAGACCTGAGGAGCTGTGGAAAGGCCGAAACACAAGGCTCTGAACTGAAAGATCCTTCCCCCGTCATGAAACGGAGGTACTTCTTCGATGAAGGGTGGATCGGGACGTGAAAATAGGCGTCCTGGAGATCCAGAGACACCATCCAATCTCCTTGTCGCAATGACGCAAGAACTGAGGCAGAAGTCTCCATCGAGAACTTCTCCTTCTGAACAAATTTGTTCAGAGAGCTGACGTCTAGTACTGGTCTCCAGCCTCCCGAGGCTTTCGCAACCAGAAAAAGGCGATTTGTAAAAAAAACCCCGGGGAGTTTTGATCCAGTACTAGTTCTATCGCTCTCTTGTCCCACATCTGATCCACCATCGATCGAAGAGTATCTCTCAGCACAGGATCCTTGTACTTGGCTGTTAGTTCCCGCGGTGTTGACGTTAGGGGAGGAGTGTCCAGGAAAGGGATACGATATCCCTTCCTTATTACAGACATAGATGAAGCGTCTGTGTTTATAAGTGCCCAGGCCTCCACAAATCCCAGGAGCCTGGCACCTACTGGTGCTTGGAGGAGAGAAGCATCACTTTCCCTTTTTAAAGGGACAAAAGGCAGACCTACCTCTCTTCTCAGGAGCCTTCCTTCTTGCGGGAGCTCTGGAGGTCGGGCCACCTCGAAAGGGCTGAACTGATGTACTCGGACCTTTCTTTTCCGTCACAGTAGCAGGTTTCCTCTTCCTTGCTGACTGAGTAAGAAGGTCTTGAGTCGCCTTCTCAGTTAATGAACGAGAAATGTCCTTCACTAACTGAGAAGGGAACAAAAAGTCTGACAATGGAGAGTACAGTAGCGCTGCCCTCTGAGAGTGGGAGACCGCTTTGGTCAAAAAGGCACTAAAGACTGTCCTCTTTTTAAGAAGACCTGCTCCAAATAAAGAGGAGATCTAAACCGAGCCATCCTGTACCGCTTTGTCTATACAAGACAAAATACACAGAAGGACTTCTGGTTCGAGTCCTTCAGAATCATGGGCTTTCTTGGACATCACCCCAAGGGACCAATCTAAGAAGTTGAAAACTTCTAATGCATGGAAGAGTCCCTTGAGGAGATGATCCAGTTCTGAAATGCCCCAAGTTATACGGGCAGAGTTCAAACTTTGTCTACGTGAAGCGTCGACTAAGGTCGAAAAGTCCGCTTCTATCGAAGACGGAAGAGAAATGCCCATATTCTCTCCCGTCTGATACCAAATGCCTCGTTTACCAGCTAGTCTCGCTGGGGGCATGCAGAAGACCGTTCTTACCAACTCCTTCTTCGACTTCATCCATGAGTTTAATGACTGAAGGGCCCTCTTCATCGAAATGGCGGGCTTCATTCTAAGAAAAGACGAAGACTTCTTCGTCTTTGCACTCGAGAAAAGAGAGCGCGGAGAAGGAGGAGCGGCAGGGGTCAAGTCGTCTCCATACTCTTCTAGAAGCAAGGCTGTCAAAACTTTATAGTTCGACAGTCCTTCTCTTCCTTGATACTCGTCCTCCGAGTTTGCTTCTAACTCGGGGTCTAGATGAGTCTCCGCTAACAAATCAGGACGTCTTTCCTCTGGGGGAGACACTCTCCTGATAGGAGAGGGACTAAGGGAATGATATTCCTTCCTCTTCAAAGCTTTAATATTCTTGGAAGGCGCCCAACAGCCTAGGCTTCTCTCCATAAAAGGATGACGCCTTTCGCTTGGATGACGCTTCTCGTCCGCCAAGCGTCCTGGCTGACGCCTCCCGCTTGTCTGGCTGCTGACGTCTGGATGACGCCTCGCGCCTGGAAGACGCTTCGCTCTCAACTGGCGCCAATACCTTGGATGGAGCCTCGCGCTTATAAGACGCTTCACGCCTATAAGACGCCTCCCGTCTATCTGGCGTTACGTTTCTGCCGTAAGGTTCCCTCGATCTCGATCTCGAAACCGAAGCCTCTGCGGTATGCTTGGAAGCTTCACGTCTGCATGACGCCTCTCGATTTGCAGGGGAGAGAGGACGAGACTTCTTGATTGGAAGCGAAACGTCCTTCTTACGAGGAGGATCCCTCGCTAACACTCCCACCAAAGAGGCTAGTTGTTCCTGCACTGCCATGAGAATCTTCCTTGAAGCTTCTCCCACGTCATGTTCAATCGGGGGAGAAGGAGTAGGAAAGCGTTCTTCCACGTCCACGTCGGGTGACGCTGACGCCACCTTCGCCTTTTTAATTGACGAGGGAGCTTCATCTGAGAAACGCTCCGGGCTCGAATCCAATTCAGGTTCTTTCAAATGCCGTTTCAGAGGCCTAGATAGATCCGACTCCTTCCACCCTCGTTTAGGTGAGGGAGAGGGAGAGGATGAGAAACACTCACGCAGGACGCTTTTTCTAAAGCGACCCTGAGCAGCCTGCAACGAAACAGAGCCTGCTGAAGGGACGTCTGACCGTTGGGGATTCCCCACGACCTCTCTTAGGCTTTCGACTTTCCTTCTCCTCTGGGGCATGGGAGCTTGGAAGAGGTCTAGGCCTGGGAGCGTCGCAGGGACGATCAAACGCCCCCTCCACAACACTGGGAGAACTCACTTCACTGTAACGTTCACTTTCACTAGCCTTACCTTGTAAGTCCGCCATTTTGGACTTCATCTGCTGAATTGTAGCTTTCAGATTGGCGATTTCCGAGGCCGAATCAGAAAGTAAAGCTTGTGAATTAGACATATAGGGAGAATCCAACTCATCAGGAGTTAGAAAAGGATCAATAAAAGGCTCAATAGGCCTTGTACTCACACCTTTCAAACGTCTAACCCTATCCCTCTCTAACTTCTTCAAATAAGAAGTTAAAGTCTTCCATTCTTCTGCATTTAATCCCTCACATTCATGAACAAAGGTATTAAGTAGAAGAACACTGAAACCCCCTACATTTACGACATACAGTGTGAGGATCAACCGAAGCCTTCGGTATCCTCACCCTGCAGCCTACATTCACACACATTCTCACACTCACATTTGAATCAGACATACTGAGAAAATTCCAAAAAGCAAGTCCAAAATCAGTCCACAGTAGCGAATGCCAAAAACACGATCCAGATACGTCACCAAAAAGCCGAGAAACGATGATCAAAGGATGAAATAAGAATCTAAGTCAGGAGGTAATAGCAACAATGTTGATACCACCGGCGACAGAGAAAATATGATAGAAAACGACAATGGTTCCTAGTCCTGCCGCCCAGGGCAGGCCGGTAGATCACCTGACCTACCTGTAGCACGAGTGGCGCGAAATTTGAATTTCTGTCGGGGACGACGGAGTCTTAACTATGTATATATCTGACAGGTAAGTTGATTGTATGAAAACTACATTTAGAGAACAATAAGTACATGACTCCACTTCTCTCATTCTTAAGAATTCCATCATAAACTGTCTTATCTCTTTTATAATTCATGCCATAAAAAGCACAAAAGAATGAAAAAAACCTCTAAAGGTAATGCAAATAGCCTATATTCTTATGATATTTACTTATTATGTAGTATACAGAATGTATAATTAGTGCACCATTATCTATCATACAAAAACTATAAATCAATAACATTTTGCTCTTAATAAACCTTAAAAAGGAAAATACTGCTGAATTCATGGTGACCTTAGTTTTGCACATCACTAACACGAAGCAATTAACAATTGATGGAAAGCTAACATAAATTTCTGAAACTGTACTATAGGCAACTCAAACTATGTAAATTTCCCCACCTGATTTTGAGTGAAACGCAGGATTCTCATTTGAATATGAGTTTTCAATTGAAATGTCTTTTGCTCACATAAAACAGTTGAGTCTATAAAACCATATACAGCACATCTCTTTGATTAGGAATAGACAGCACTGCAAGAGATGATAAAACTGTTTAAATGTAAACTGCACTGGAAAACCACTTTACTTGCATTATCATACTGATAATGTAGGTTTCGATAATGCAATGGAGAAGTCTTTGAACATCAGTAAGAAGAAAAAACCATGCAGAGAGAGACCTTAGACCTTACAGACCTTACAGTTCGTTCGGGTTGCCCCAGGTCCCTCAGTGTGAGGCGCCTCTAATGTCTACCAGAGAGTTGCTAGTACATCTTCCGGTATATTTTGCATCTTCCAATCTTGGATGGTCTGGGATGCAGTTTAGATATTTGTCGAGCTTATTCTTAAACACATCTACGCTCACTCCTGATATATTCCTCAGATGAGCTGGCAACGCATTGAATAGACGTTGCATTATCGATGCTGTTGCTAGAGGATTAATGTCCTGTGTGCTTTCATTATTTTTCCTGTATAGTTTTGGGCACTATTAATCTACCTCTTGCTTGCTCTTTTCTATATTTTTAGTTCCATGATATTTTCTGTTATTCCTTCTATCTGTTTCCATGCCTGAATTATCATGTAGCGTTCTCTTCTCCTTTCTAGACTATATAATTTTAAGGATTGTAGTCTTTCCCAGTAGTCTAGGTCCTTAACTTCTTCTATTCTAGCTGTAAAGGACCTTTGTACACTCTCTATTTGTGCAATATCCTTTTGATAGTGTGGGTACCATATCATATTGCAATATTCAAGTGGACTACAAACATATGTTTTATAAAGCATAATCATGTGTTCAGCTTTTCTTGTTTTGAAGTGCCGTAACAACATTCCCATTTTGCTTTACATTTTGCCAACAGAAATTGCTATTTGATCATTGCATAACATGTTCCTATTCATCATCACACCAAGGTCTTTAACTGCTTCCTTATTTGTGATTGTCTCATTATTAGGTCCCCTATATGCATATAGCTTTCCTTCTCTGTCTCCATAATTTATTGATTCAAAATTTATCAGAGTTAAATACCATCCTATTTACCTACCTGCCCAATACATACTTTGTTAAGGTCTCTTTGTAGAGCGTTCCTATCTTCATCACAAGTAATTCTCTACTTATTCTTGTGTCATCAGCGAAACTACTCACTACCGAATCCTTAACATTACTGTCTATGTCTTCAATCATAATACAAACAATATTGCAGCTAGCACCGTACCTTTGTGGCACACCGGATATTACCTTGGTTTCATCCGATTTCTCATCGTTTGCAATAACTATCTGTTTTCTGTTGTGTAAAAATTCTTTTACCATCTTCCTACTTTATCTACGATATTGTGTTTTCTAATTTTCTTTGCTAATATATTATGGTCTACTTTGTCAAAAGCTTTTGCAAAGTCTAGATAACCACATCTGTTTCATTTCCGCTTTTCATATTTTTGAATATGTTCTCACGGTGGACTAACAGTTGGGTTTGTTGTACTTTTTCCGGGTACGAAACAGTGTTGTCCTATATTAAACTAATTATTTTTTATTAAATGTTTCATAATATTTTTCTTCATTACCCTTTCATACACTTTCATAATATGTGATGTTAGACTCACAGGCCTATAATTACTTGCCTCTAGTCTTGATCCACTTTTGAAAGTAGGGGTGATATATGCTAATTTGTGCTCATCATAAATCTTGCCTGTATCTACACTTTGTCTTAATAATATTGCAAGTGGCTTTGCGATAGAATGAACTACTTTCTTTAACAAAATAGCAGGGACTCCATCCGGCCCTGCAGCAGCTCCATTTTTAATTTCATTAATTGCCTGCACTATCAGCTTCATTAATTTCTATGTCAGCTAAATATTCACTATTTTCTTCCCTTACTTCTATATCATTATCTTCATTATCTATTCTAGGGGTGAATTCTCTCTTATATCGTTCTGCCAGTATGTTGCAAATTTCCTTTTTTTCATTCGTAATCTCCCTTCAATTCTCAGAGGGCCTATTTCTATTCATTCTTTTATTCACCTTCTTCGCATATGAGTATAATAGTTTGGGTTTTGCTTGATATTTAATAGGGTTTTTTCTTCCAAGTCCCGTTTTTCATTTTCTTTTGATTGTATAATCTTTTGTTCTGCATTTTCTATCTTGCTTTTGGTTTTAGTTCTATAACTTTCCATGCATTTTTTTCTTTTGCAAGACCTTTTTTCCACTTTCTGATTTTCTGGAACAAGATCCTTCTGTCTCTTGGTATGCATGAATGATGTTTACTTTTCTTCTTCGGTATATATTTATCCACTATTTTCTCCAATATTTTATATAATATCTCCGTATTTACCCTTATGTCATCACTTACGAAAATGTTATCCCAATCTTTGTTTAATTCTTCATTAATTTCTGACCCATTTTATATTTTTACTGTAGAAGTTGTATTTTCCATATCCTTCCCACTTTTTCATTTCTTGCTTATCTCTCGATTTTCACTTGCTTTGGAATGAACTATTAATTCTATGACATTATGGTCTGAAATACTCGCATTATAAACTATTATTTCTTTAACATAATTCATCTCGTTCACAAATACTAGGTCTAAGTATTTTCCTTTCTTGTTGGCAGGTGATTTATTTGTTGAATGTTTTATTCTAGTAGCATATCTAATAATAGCTTTTCAATTGCCTCTTATCTTCTGCACTACTATTACTCTCTTTTTTATATGTATAAGTACAACCACAATCTCCTATTCGTTCTTTCCATTCTACGAAAGGAAAGTTGAAGTCACCAGATAGGAGAATAGTCCAGTCCTTGTGATTTCTACATATATCATCCAATTTTTCAATTATTAAGTCAAACTCTTTAGTATTAGGAGGTCTATATATTACTATGTTCATTCATTTTTCAGATTCAAATTCTACCGCTATTAGTTCACATTCTGAGTTACTATATTTCTCATATATTTTTTCCTTGTTTTTTGTCCACTTTCCCATATATTGCGGTTCCCCTTGATTCCTATTTTTTCTATCTGATCTATAAGTTTGGAACCCTTTTATTTGATCATCATTCCCAGTCTCTTGGGAATACCAGGTTTTCACTTATATTCATTATATCTATTTTTCTTTTCATTTTGGGTTAGTTTCTTCTAAGTACTCTATTTTTCTTTTTGAGTTACTCGTAACTAAACCCTGCGCATTCATCACTATGATGGTTTGCGTGTTTTCTCCTTCATTTAATATTGGTAGTAATAAGGATTTTCCCATGCCTCTTTCCTGTTCTGGTATGTTGTTCTTTTTTTCATTTCCAGAAATTCTGACATTAAAAAATCCAACTTTTCCATAATATTTTGATCTTTCCATCATCATAATTATTCATTTTGTGTCTGAATCTGCAATTTTCTCCGTTTTCTGCAATATCCTCTTGCATAATAAATACAGTTATTATCTCTTGAGTAGAATTTCGGAGCTGATGCTTTGAAATTTTTTTGCTGACACTCTGCATATCTTCATTGGTGGTTTGCTTTTCTCTTTTACCTGATATTCTTGATTTCTCTCTTTATTTGTTTCTTTCTTATTTTGGATTTTATTACTTGGTTGGTTATTTATTTGATCATGATTCATGGCTACAGGGTGCATATATTTGCATTTTTTGTCGAACTTACATCCTTTTCCTTCTTTAGGTTTTTACATATTTTTGGATGCAGATCTCTGCAATCATCCCCATAGCCATCTAAGTATGCACTTTACCATATATTTTCATAGTTTTGACATACCTTAGGATGTTTGTAGTAACATCTTTCTCCAAATCTGCAATTCCCTCTTTTCAAAAGGTTGCAGATTTTGTCTTTCTTGTCTATTTTTTCCTCTTTCCCGTCATTGTGTAGATCTGGGTAGAGCCTCTTCGGGATTTGCTTTTCTGTTGTCATATCGTAATTTATTTCTTCGTAGGTATGCTGCTTTATTGCCTCATATGTAGTATCAATGGTAGTATCTCTGCATCCATACTTTTATCTTGTTCTTTGTTTTCCTTATTTTTTTCTGTCATTTCATTTTTGTTTACTTCTCTTCCGTTTTCCTCTTCTTCTTTTTCTTCTTTCTTCCTTCTTCTCTTCTTCTTCATCCTCAACTATTTGTACATTCAATCTTGATTTAATAAACATTGTCTATCCATGATAGACATGTTGAACAAAAAATTTCTTGTATCTTTTCTCAAATCTTGCATTACCTCAGCACACTGTGGATGGGTCGGAATGTTGCATGCAGCACATTTTCTGATTAGGTTTTGTGGATTGACTATGCTATACCAAACCTTACACAGTTTGCATGCTTTTGGCATTCTTTTTCCTAATGCATCAATTAGGATATTCACAAGATTCACCTTATTCATTTTCTTTGTCGGAATATGTTGGTTTATGTATATTTTCTTTATGAGTCTCTTGACCACTTGGATTTTATTTGGAACTTCTTCAATTATTTTCAAGATGTTTTCATTAGATTTGTTCCAGTTTGAAGGATTATATCCTTCTAATATATCTATGAATGCTTTTGTATCTTTTTGGTTAGGACTGTTGCTGATTTCATAGATGAGAAATGCCAGTTCCCTTCCTGCTACCTCATCGTATTGCGAATCTGCTAAACACGCTAAATTACGCCACCTCTTCCCGCAGTTGGAACTTACTGCCATCTTGTTCTGATTTGCAGTATTACACTTGATAAACTAACTTAGAAGACGCTTTATCCTACTATTTTCACACTAATCTTATCACCGATAGTTCACGAACACTTCTAGATATTTCTCAAATTCTAGTCGTATGTTAAACTTGTGATATCTGTTGATTAATCTGACTTCACGCGGGTACGTCTCACCAAGCAAGATGGCTACTACGAGAAAGGACACAGAGAGAGAGAGAGAGAGAGAGAGAGAGAGAGAGAGAGAGAGAGAGAGAGAGAGAGAGAGAGAGAGAAATTACTTTTTTTTTTTTTTTACCAATAACAACCGGTTACTCCTTGTCACACCTCTACTGTTAAAAATATCTATGATAAAATGCAATACTTCTGCAAAAAATCTTAACTACTGTACAAGAATGTTTAAAATTGAAGTGGTAAAATATTTGGACAATTAAACAGTAATGGTTTCATTTGATTTTCAAGCAGCTAATAAACAGAAATTACCTGACTGCTTAGTTGCTCTCAGCTGGATAGGTTTTCATCAATGGGTTACATATACAAAAATATTAAACTTTGGAGTTTGATTTTCAAAAGGTAAACCCATAATTCAACGAAATTGGCAAGTTCTTCAAAATATTTACTGTTTGCAGAGGTAAAGACACACTTAAAAGGGTAGACTATTGTATTTTAAAGTTAGAATGGCGATGACAAACTTTTGCGATAGACCTGACTTACAAATGAAAAGGGTGACTTGAGGAGCTTCCACATAGAATCCATCAGCAGTATTTAAAAAACAATACTACATTGCTTTATTTCAAGCAGCCCATTTCAGGTAGCTGGTTGTAAAACAATATACAAAGTAGTATGTCTCTGGTCATAGTAAAATCTTTGGACATTTCAATAATCCATACTACACAGTCATCTGACAACAGCTTAAAAAAAAAAAAAAAAAAAAAAAAAAAAAAAAAAAAAAAACAAAAAAAAAAAAAAAAAAAAAAAAAAAAAAAAAAAAAAAAAAAAAAAAACATACTCACTCACATAGATACTTATGTACCAACAGGTGAAGTGTTATCAACACCTTAATCACAATGACAAACAAAATACTCTTGAAACTAAATGCTGATAAGAGAGAGAGAGCTAAGAAGCTTAAACCTACATCTTCAATTTAATAAATTCAATGCTTTACTGCATCGTGAATATAATCTCTCTCTCTCTCTCTCTCTCTCTCTCTCTCTCTCTCTCTCTCTCTCTCTCTCTCTCTCTCTCTCTAGTAAATTATTCACGTTAAACAAAAACCATACAAGAAATAACGGATGGAAACTAGAACTGAAGAGGTACAACAAATCCCCTTGTGGGAACTTCTTTACATACATGATATGTGACACATGGAATAAACTGCCACCAGAAGTAGTAAACAGCAACAGTGTGGAAGAGTTTAAAAGAAAGCTTGACAAAATCATTAGGACACTGTGAATGAACAGTAAAACCTACTCGTAGAGATAAGTGAATACACAATATCTCCTCGAATGGACTAACAAGTCTTTGAGACATACTAATCCTTGTAATTCCTTGTAATCTTAACCAAGATTCAACCATTAAATCACAGTTGTAAAATACAATGTTATAAAACCTCGGTTAATCTTCCAAATTAAAGAAAAACCCCTCCTAAAAGAATATATTAGGTACTACTGTGAGAGTATTGAGATAATAGTCCTGTCCAAACCACAAACCTCTACTAATTACTCCAGTAGAATTTAAAAAGTACCATACAGTAGAAAAATGTTAACAGGTCATTTAGGGGAATGGGGCAATGGTAATGGTACTAAGGCCACAATTCCTCCTTAATTATCACATTTCATGTTATTATATAACTACTTTTCTCAGCTGACTTAAACAACACACACATTCCCAGATAAAAACTAAGGCAATGCATCCTGTAAATAAAGTCTTCCTTAAACTTTAGGTTTTGATTTGGCTGACCAATTTGTTGTTATCTAAACTCCCCCCCCCCCCACATAAACACAGCATTTAATGGATGGTGATGTGGCAAGGGCAACTACAAGATGCTGGGTCTTATCTGGCCTTGGTGTATGCGTGTCAGAAACCACTTCCTTGGACATCCCAACCTAACCTGACCTAGAGTGCTATAAATACATAGCAGTGAAATAACAGGATACCTCTTAATCTTTTCAAGGTGCCAATTAACCTGGCAGGGAAGAAGCAGCATAATCTGACATAAAGTGCTCTAAACCATAGGATGAAATACAGAAAGCATCTCACTTAAACCTGGGATATGTATTCCACCTGGCATAACTGTAACCGCCGAACCCCCTCCCCCAACATATAACCTAACTTTGGGCACCATAAATTTTCAAGAATAAAATATGGGTGTGATTCCTAATCAAACATAGGTTGTCCTACCCTATCTGGTTGTTGTGGTGGTGGTGGTGGTTTTTTTTTTTTTTTTTTTTTTTTTTTTTTTTTTTGTCTTTGGCAGTCCCAGCATGAAAGAATACTGTTACAACTGCACTAGATATGAAAGGAATCATATTATTGGTTGAATCATGAAAAGGTTTGAAAAACCCCTTTTTTCTACTGCATAAATACATATAACTTGACAACTTCTGCACTTTCATACGTTGTAAAAACTGGCCGAAATGCTCAATAAACATTTCCACTTCATCTGATTATAACTACAAGAGTAATGGTTAATACATTATATACTTATAGGAAATTCCTCCCCAACACAGAATTCCTTTTAATGAATAAATATAAGAAGACTTGCATCACCTTTTTAGTCCTTTGCAGTGCAAATGATCTGAGGCTGAAAAAAATGGTGGGGCACCCAGGGACATACACCTACTTAGTGGTTACCATCTATACATACTGTAATAATGTCATTTACCTCTTACTCTCCACAGAGTGAATTGGCAAATTGTTCCAATCATAATGTAGTCGATGGGGCTGGTTATCATAATTTTCCCTTCTCTTCCACTTTTTCTTGCTGCTGTTTGGTATAGGTTGATGTCTTTCATTTCTCATAATTGTAGGAAGATATTTGGTTTCTTTTACAATGCTGAAGGATGAAATGAATGAGAGGTGAAATGCCACCACATGTCATCATACCTCAGAGGGCTGTCATACCAGTGGAATATACACCAAATATCGCCATACACTGGCTAAGAAGTTTGCAATGCCTTTGGGACCAGGCACAACTGCATAAACATTTGGTTCATTAAAATTCAGCATATCATCCCACCCATTAACTGTAACCCACCCATCTGCTATAAATTTATGAGCACCTTGCATTTTTCTTTTTACCAAATTCACTTTCATAACTTAAGCAGATGATGACTGCCACAAGCGAGTTGAAATATCAGAGGAAATAAAAAAAAAATTACATAAAAAACCTAAAAGCTAATATACCTATTACATGCTGAAGAAAATGCTATTTATATTAAAAAATACTCCACTTGGAACTGGTTAATGTTACAGCCTGTCTTACTGCAAGATTTACAGAGGACAGCCTCCTTAACTGACTTATGAATAAGACTATTAAACTGACTTATGAATAACACTGACATATAAAAGCATATCTAACTGAATTAAAACTTGAAAAATAACTCTAGGCCACTGATATGATATTGTTATTGTACAATAAAGTTTCATACATACTTACCTGGCAGATATATACTTAGCTATAGACTCCGTCGTCCCCGACAGAAATTCAAATTTCGCGGCACACACTACAGGTAGGTCAGGTGATCCCGCCGCCTGCCGCTGGGTGGCAGGAATAGGAACTATTACCGTTTTAAGCCAGATTTTTCTCTTCCACCTGTCTCCTGAGGGGAGGTTGGGTGGGCCATACGATCGTATATATCTGCCAGGTAAGTATGTATGAAACTTTATTGTACAATAACAATATCATTTTCATACATTCAACTTCCCTGTCAGATATATACTTAGCTGATTGGCACCCTTGGCGGAGGGCAAGAGACAGCTAATTACTGACCTAATAGGTAAACAACATATGTTGTAGGTAATACAAGTTAATAATACCCTAGTTCCTACCTGTTTAGGCGGAAGATTTCTTAGCTTGTGCTGAGAAGTCTGCTTCGCCTCAAAAGCTTCAGCGAGGGTGTGCCCTATGGCTGAGAACTCTTGAAAAGGACTGTCAATGGGGTCTTATCCACTTACTCAACAGAACCTAATGGCAATTGTCACTGGAGTCTTATTCACTTACATGACAATATACCTATGCCTCTTGGCATATAAAGGAGTAAAATACTGATCCCGATCACCCGATCCTAACCGTGGATTAGTAAATATGATTGAAAGGCGTTATCCCCAAACACCTTTCAAACAACCTAAAAACTCAACACCAATAATTTTAAAATCACAATATATAAATATAATGACAAAAATTAATATTAAGGATCAGTCTTTTCTCCTTTCCCCAGCACTGTATCCGCTGATACATAAGGTCCTAGAGAGAAGCATTTCTCATATGTCACTCTCACATCTTTCAAGTAATGTGAGGCGAACACTGAGTTACATCTCCAATACGTGGCCGCTAAGATGTTCTTCATTGACATGTTCTTGTTGAACGACAATGATGTAGCGACTGCACGTACTTCCTGTGCTTTTACCCTTAAGGTCTTATATGCCTCACTATCACAGCTCATGTGGGCTTCCGTTATGATGTTTCTAACAAAAAATGCTAAGGCATTCTTTGACATAGCTCTTCTAGGGTCTTTAACTGCACACCATAAACTCTTGATTGCAACCCTGCAACCGCTTCTTCTTCTGCAGGTAAAATTTCAAAGTTCTCACAGGACATAAAGTTCTTTCCATTTCATTCCCAACTAATTGAGAAAGGCCTTTTACTTCAAAAGTCCTAGGCCAAGGTCTCGAGGGGTTTTCATTTTTTGCTAGAAATAAAGGTTTAAAGGACAATACCGCCGAATCCTTCTTAAAACCCACTCTAGAGTCAAGCGCTTGCAGCTCACTCACTCTTTTCGCAGTGGCGAGAGCTATTAAGAAAATGCATTTTCTAGTCAAGTCCCGGAAAGTAGCGTTATCGGGAGGTTCAAATCTCTCCGACATAAGGTATTTGAGAACCACATCCAGATTCCAACTAGGGGTGAGAGAAGTTCTTAATTTTTTAGTTTCAAATGATCTAATCAAATCATGCAGATCTTTGTTATTCTCTATGTTCAGGCCCCTATTCCTGAACACAGCTGATAACATGCTCTTATAACCTTTAATGGTTGACACTGCCAGATGAGATTCTTCCGTAAAAAACAAAAAGAAAATCAGCAATTTCGGTCACAGAGGTATCGGAGGAGGACAGCTTCTTCGCCTTACACCATCTACGGAAAACTTCCCACTTCGATTGATATACCCGCATGGTTGAGGACCTTCTTGCTCCAGCAATTGCTTTTGCCGCTTCGCGAGAAAAGCCTCTCGCTCTGACCAATCTTTCGATAGTCGAAAGGCAGTCAGAGCGAGCGTGTGGAATATTTTTGTGATACCTCTCGAAGTGGGGTTGTTTGAGCAGATCTGTCCTTTCGGGAAGAGATCTGGGGAAGTCCACTATCCATTCCTGTACCTCTGTGAACCATTCTCTTGCAGGCCAATAAGGAGCGATCAATGTCATCCTCATTCCTCCGAGGACACGAACTTTCTCATTACTTCCCCCAGCATTTTTGAATGGGGAAACACATACGCGTCTATGCCCTCCCAATCCATGGAGCATCGGGCATTTCTATGGATTAAGGGCTCTGGGATCGTCCCCCAGCGAGCAAAAGTTCTCCATCCTCCTGGATAGGAATGTTGCAAACAGATCCACTTGCGGCTTCCCCCAAAGAGACCACAGTTGCTGGCAGACTTGTGAATGAAGGGTCCACTCTGTTGGAAGGACCTGGTTTTTCCTGCTCAGTCTGTCTGCTCTTATATTCTTCCCTCCTTTGAACGAAACCTCGTCAGGAGTCGAATCCCTCTTTCTTCTGTCCATATCAACAGATCCCTTGCTAGTTGGTAAAGGGAGAAAGTGTGTGTCCCCCCTTGTTTTCTTATATAAGCCAGAGCCGTGGTGTTGTCCGAGTTGACTTGGACCACCACGCCTCTGACTTCGTTCTCGAAAACCTGCAGTGCTAAGTGCACTGCTAAGAGTTCCTTTGCATTTATGTGCCAGGCCTTCTGTTCTTCTGTCCAACTGCCTGACACTTCCTTCGTCCCTAGTGTTGCTCCCCACCCCGTGTCCGAAGCGTCTGAGAATAACACTAGGTGAGGGTTCTGAAGGGCCAAGGACACTCCTTCGTTTCTTGTCAGTGGTCCTAACCACCATCGTAAGTGGTTTTTGATACTCTCTCCTATAGGAAAGGTATCCAAAAGATCTCCTTTTCTTCTGTTCCAACTCCTTCTGAGATGGAACTGCAAGGGTCTCAAATTCAGTCTCCCTAGAGAGATGAACTGCTCCAGCGAGGAAAGTGCCCAGAAGATTGAGCCATTCCCTCGCTGAGCTTCGTTCTTTCTCTAGGAAGACCGAGATTTTCTCCAACCCTTTCGAGATTCTTTCCTGGGATGGATACGCTCGAAAACCCCGAGAATCCATCCGAATCCCAGATAGACGATAGTCTGACTGGGGATTGTGTGAGACTTCTCGAGGTTTACGAGCAATCCGAGAGATCTGGTCAACTGAAGAGCTATCTCCAAGTCCTCCAAGCACTTTGTCTTGTCTGCGCTCTTATAAGCCAATCGTCTAGGTAAAGAGATATCCTCACCCCCTTCAGATGTAGCCATCTTGCTACGTTTTCTCATCAACGCTGTAAACACCTGAGGAGCCGTCGAGAGGCCGAAACACAAAGCCCTGAACTGATAAATCCTTCCCTGTACCATGAATCGAAGATATTTCTTCGACGAATGATGCAGCGGGGAACGTGAAAATATGCATCTTGCAGGTCGAGGGAGACCATCCAATCTCCTGGACGGAGAGCAGAGAGAACCGAGTTGGATGTCTCCATGGAGAACTTTGTCTTCTCCACGAAGCGATTCAATGCACTCACGTCCAGGACAGGCCCTCCACCCCCCCGAGGCTTTCGGCACCAAAAATAGGCGATTGTAAAAACCTCGGGAGTGCGGATCCTGTACTACCTCGATGGCCTCCTTCTCCAACATTTGCTGCACCAGTCCAAGAAGGATCTCTCTCTTTACAGGGTCCTCGTATCTCGCCGACAGCTCCCTGGAGTCGTCGTCAATGGAGGTCTGTTCTTGAAGGGGATGAGGTATCCTTTCCTCAGCACTTGTAGGGACCAAGAATCTGCTTTCATGAAGCCCATGCTTCCGAGAATCCCAGAAGTCTGGCCCCTACTGGTGATTGGAGGACTGGAATCTCATTTTGCGTTCTTCTTTGGAACTCTAATGGAAGATCTTCCTCTTTCTCTCCTCCTCTCTTCCTTGGGGCTCGGCTAAAGCTCTACCTCGAAAGGGCTGTTGGGCAGGTGTTGACTCCCTCTTCGAGACAGAAGCAGCTGGGGCCTAGGCTTCTTAGCAGAATGTACCAGCAAATCCTGTGGTTGCCTTCTCAGTAAGCGTATGGGAAATGTCCTTTACCAAACTTGAGGAAGGAAAACAAGCTGTTTAGACAGAGGGGCGTATAAAAGAGAAGCCCTCTGTACTGGAGAGACTGCTTTGGTAAGAAAAGAACCAAAGACAGCCCTCTTCTTTAATACTCCTGTCCCGAACAAGGATGCCACTTCAGCCGATCCGTCCTGCACTGCCTTGTCCATGCATGCCAAAATGTTATTGTTATAATACAATTAAGTTTGTTCATACTTACCTGGCAGATATATATATAGCTGTATTTTCTGAAGTCCGACAGAATTTAAAAATTCGCGGCACACGCAGTGGGCGGCCAGGTGGTAGTACCCATTCCCGCCGCTGGGAGGCGGATATCAGGAACTATTCCCATTTTCTTTTTATTCATATTTTATCAGTGCCACTGTCTCCTGAGGGGAGGTGGGTGGGCACTTTAATTATATATATCTGCCAGGTAAGTATGAACAAACTTAATTGTATTATAACAATAACATTTTGTTCATGAAACTTACCTGACAGATATATATATAGCTGAATCCCACCTTCGGTATGGTGGAAGAGACAGAATAGGATTTTTGGGAAACTAAATTAAGTAGATGATATACATCTTGGTTCCTGACCTGTTAGCATTGCCGACTTCGGGATTACTGTCACCAAGTCTGCTTCTGCGTTACTAGAGTTGCCAGCGAGGTAGAGACCTGTAATGCTGGTGCGCTCTAGATGATCTGTCAACGGGGGCGTGACCACAATGTGACTAGACCATATGACCATACTTCTGAGGGCACCGAAGCTAAAACCACCACCTGACCTAACCTATCAAAGTTAGTTCCATAACTTCTAGGCTAAAGAAAAGGAACGCGCCTCAAGCGACCAACCCTTCAAAGTTAAAAGCACACCTATCCCTTTTCTATAGGATAGGATTCGTGTTGCTTCCTGCACCCAATAATATATCTACGGATTATGTATGGTCCTAGCGACTTACGGATCTGAAATGTCGTCATTCACTCCGTCGGGAGTGTGAAGCGAACACAGAGTTGCTTCGCTAAAGCGTGGCACTCAGGATGTTACTGAGTGTCATGCTCTGTTGAAATGCTTCCGAGGCCGCGCCCTCACCTCTTGAGCATTCATATTAAGAAAAAATCTCAAATCTTTATGCAAACATAATGAATGAGACCTCTTAAAAGAAACTCCTTGGCTATAATGCCAGGGTGTTCTTGGACATGAACCAGTCTGGTCTTTTTACGGAACACCGCAGATTGTCGGGAGTGTGAAGCGAACCCAGAGTTGCTTCGCTAAAGCGTGACACTCAGGATGTTACTGAGTGTCATGCTCTGTTGAAATGCTTCCGAGGCAGCGCCCTCACCTCTTGAGCATTGATATTAAGAAAATATCTCAAATCTTTATGCAAACATAATGAATGAGACCTCTTAAAAGAACTCCTTGGCTATAATGCCAGGGTGTTCTTGGACATGAACCAGTTTGGTCTTTTTACGGAACGGACAACCGCAGATTGTCTGTTGACCTTGACTTTCTATAGTTTTATCAAGATAAAACTTGAGAGACCCTACAGGGCACAGGACTCTCTAATGCCCTTGCCCAATAATTTGCGCCATACCCTTGGTCTCCAAGCCTTCGGGTCAAGGGTTAGACAGGTTTTCGTTCTTATCAAGAACGGAAGGCTTAGAGGACAGACCGCATTATGTCCTTTAAAAGCCAAACCTCTGATGATAGCTAAAACCTCACTAACCCTCCTTGCCGTGGCTAGAGCGGTTAGAATATTAGCCTTTCTGGTCACGTGTATTAAGTTCGCAGAAAGGATAGGTTCGAAATGCTTTTGGCATCAGAAACTCAGACTACGTCTAAGTTCCATGCCGGAACCTTTGATCCAGAGAATTTCAAGATCTCCACAGACCTCAAGATCGTGAAGCTTTGTTGTTTGACAAGAACCGAATCTCTGAGCCTAGAGGCCGTCAACAACATATTTGCATATTCTTACAATAGTTAGGACTTCTATCTTATCTCATACTTCATACGGAAAGATAGAACCATAACGAAATTACCAGAGGTCGAGGTGGAGGAACAGTCATTTCCCTTCACTATCTCCAGAAACGGCCCCCTCCGATTGAAAACTGAAAATAGGCAGCACTGCTTTTGCCTTGGCCAAGAGACTGCCATTAATCTTGAAGATCTTATCGCTTCTCGATAGTCTGAACGCCTTCAGACTCAGAGAGGAGAGATATTAGATACTTCACTAAGTGACGATGTTAGATTACACCGATTCTCTCGGGAAGGGTCTTGGGAACAATTCTCTGAATTACCTGACCTCTGTGAATCCAACCTCTTAGAGGCCAACATGTGGCGACTGAAGCTAATCCTCTAGGATCATGAATAAGGGAACAACTTAAGAGGAAGCTCCTTCGTCTTCAATATTACTAAAAACTTAACGAAAGGACGCCCTCAGTCTCTCCTCACTTTCGACATACTTCTAAGTGAGGATTACTCAGGACGTCAGTAGTTGTTGCCTTCGATCGAGAAGAAGAGCACGGACGTGAATAGTTTAACGAACCTCTTGAGGATCGTTACGTTCCGTGCCCAAGCCCATAACCAATTCTCTCTTCTCGAGCTATGAGAGAGCTGAGAAATTATCCGAGATGATTTGGGCCACTCGATCCAAACTCACCCTTCGAGGAACTGGAGGAGCCGACCAATTTGGCTTCCAATTCTTTCAGACAATGTGCCAGAACATCTGTTCTCTGTTCGGATGTCTGGCACCCTCTCGCTATCACCCGAGGTGATCCTCAAGCCGTTGAGAGAAAATTAGAATTACAAGATCTTTGATGTTATTCCAATTTCTTCGTGAGGAAAATTTGTAGAGGTCTGAATTGCTGTTTATTCAGGGAAAACAAGCTTCTCCAGCGAGGAAATGGTCCCCAGCAAACTCATCCATTCCCTCACTCAGCCTGCTTCCTTCCCCAAATAAGGCTGCGCTTTGCATAAGCAGGAGAGCATTATTATAGTGCTATGCCGCGGTAGATTCGTACCGAATGTTACCGTGCAGTAAACCGCACCTAACAAGTATAAGAGATATCTTGTTGAAACAAATTTTCTAAGTAAACGGCAGGTATGATCATTCAAGATTACTAGAAATTTCCTCAACCGAGGCTAAAATCCATGATTGTAGGGCAGAGAGACGGTTTTTATTCATGCCTTCCCGCAAGGGAGAGAGACGTAACCAACCGCGCATGACACCGAGCTAGCCGGTACTGCGTAGATCACAGTAACAGCAGCCTGCAGCCTTGATCATCGTCTCGCACTAGGGCCTGGTTGCCCAGCTCACTCTTTTCGAAGGGATGGTATGAAAATTATCGAGCAGAAGGAAACCTCAAGCAGGCATATTTAAACGAAACAAATTCGCTAATACAGAAGCTGAGTTGGTGTTGCAGGTCATTAGAATACTTCTCGTCTAAGTCGCAATCCGTAGAATAACTAGGATATGCGCCTACCCCTCGGACAATTCAACTGCTTAGTAGAATCATGTCGCGAGGTTAATATACGTTAGTAATATTTATAGTATTCTGAACAACGATCTCCATCCTAAATTCTTTCCTTCAAGAAAACAAAATAAGGATTGGAGATCGACCACCTTCGATCTCTATCAAAAAGAGTGAAGGAGAAGTCTTCCTCGAAGAAAAGCTTCAATGGTGAACAGAATACTATCTGCCTGAGTTCGCCAGCTACTCCCTTTACGAAGGAATAGGTATGATATTATCGAGCAAAAGGAAACTCTCAAGCAGGCCTATTTAAACGAAACAGAAATTCGCTAAATACAGAAGCTGAGTTGGTGTTGTCGTAACAATACCTGAAGAGTTGTTCTTACTCCGAAAACTCTTGGAAGGTTGAAGGGAGTGTCAAATAAATACATTAGAACAACAGTTCTTTCGGCTTCTATCCGCAGAGGTAAATACGATATGCGTATATGACTTTGACCCATGCGTTAGCAAAATGACGCAAAGATAAACTACGTAAGTATTGTAGTAATTTGAACATCGAATTCTCTACTACATCTTTCCTCGACGAGGAAGAGAGAAAGAAAGGAAAACGACTGTCCACGTTCTAATGAACGAGACTTTTAAAAGAACTCCTTGACTCTTTGCCAAGACTCTTTTCCAAGAAAAGGGAGTAATATTCGAATAGAGATCATCAAGAGAGAACCGAGGATCGAAAAGACAAAAAAGACCGTTCAATGTTCTTATGATATTGGACAAAAGACTTCCTGGATAGTCTACAAAGTCTTCTCTTAACCCCGGTATGAGCCTCTGAAAATGAATGAGAGCTCTTCCGAAATTTGTTAATAGAGTTTATCCGCTTAAACGATAAAAACGTTAAAATCTATGTCAATGAGAACTACCCCATTATGAGGGGTCCCCCACTTAAATGACAATGGGGAAAACGTCCTGGACTTGACAAAACTATTAGCACTTTGCTAATAGGGGAAAAAACCCTTTAACATGACCGAAAGTCACCCAGGAATCCAAGTATATAATCTTCCCGATTCTCAAAGAAATCGATGAAGAGGAAAGAGAGATCGAAGAAAAAATTCGGGTATGTCTCTCCGCTAACTCCGAATCCTTTTTAAAAATTTCTGTAAAGAAATGTCCTCAACAGCAAATAAGACGCCTTCAACAAGTGTTCTTCTCTCGCAAAGCGTCCTGCCGAGCTTCCACCGAAGCGTCCTGGCGAATGTCCACAAAAGCGTCCTCAAAAAGCGTCCTGCTGAGCGTCCTCAAAAAGCGTCCTGCCGACGTCCTGCTTAGCGTCCTGGAAAGCGTCCTGCTGAGCGTCCTCAAAAAACGTCCTGCTTAGCTACGAGCGTGTCTGAGCAGAGAACACCAAGTCTTCTGAACGATGTTTTCAGAGAGGAACTCGTTGAGCGCCTTGATGCATGCAAGCCCGCCAAGAGGCGTCCTGGCGAGCGACCTTGCCAACATCTCAGTGTTATGACGAACCGCGTTTTGCGTATGACATTGAATAATTTTCTATTTTAAGGGACGTTCCTCATGGCGAGTCTCCCATGGAGAGCCGCACGATGTCCTGAAGAGTGTGAACACTAAAGGAAGACGTATGGCTTTCGTCTTCCGCAAGGTGCTTGCCGAGCGTCCTGGAGAATGTCTCTACTTATAGGACGTCGAGCAACCCTCCAACGCTTTGCCTCACGTCTAAATTGCCCTTCTTATGCCGACCAGAGACATAAGTTGTTTGACTGTGCAAAGCAGCTTGCCGGCCGTCAACTTATCAGCTTGCTTTTTTCGAAGTAAAGCGAACGTTGACCATAACTTATACGGAGCGCCATGAGGAGAGGAGACGAATATGTCCTTGTTTATTACCAAATTCTTTTGGAATGCTAGCGAGGTTGAAACAGCTCTAACTTCATGAGCGTTCACTCGCAGGAGGCTCAAATCACTCTCTGGCAAGATGAATGAACCCTCTTAATAATGTATAAGTGATATATTACATGAGCGTTCATATACATGAGCGTTCACTCGCAGGAGCTCAAATCACTCTCTTTGGCAAGATGAATGAGCCTCTTTATAATGTATAAATGATGTATACATGCGCGTTTCACGGTCGCAGGAGGCTCAAATCACTCTTCTGGCAAGATGAATGAGCCTTAATAATGTATAAAATGATGTATACATGAGCGGTCCCACTCGCAGGAGGCTCAAATCACTCTTCTGGCAAGATGAATGAGCCTCCTTAATAATGTATAAATGATATATACATGAGCGTTCACTCGCAGGAGGCTCAAATCACTCTTCTGGCAAGATGAATGAGCCTCCTTAACCTTAAATGTCCCTTAGAAAAAGAGCCAGTGCATTCTTCTAAAAGGGAAAATGTGGTCTCTTTACTCTTTCATCCTCTCGTGCGAGAGAGAGGACGTGAAGCGTCCCTCTCTCTCAAGTTTCTTTAGGGGGCGCGAGTCCTTCCGAGAACTCCAACCCCTGTGTGGGGGAGGACGCCTCGGAGGACGAGAAGCAATCCTTCAAGATTCGTGCACGTGCACGATCTTTAGCAGCCTGGGAAGCGTCAACAGGTTCTGCCGAAGGGACGCCAGATCGGTGGGGAGCCCCCGTAACCTCTTGCGGCTTTCGACATGCCCTCTCCCTGAGTCATGGAGTCCGACAGAGGTCCAGGCCTAGAGGCATTATGGGGCCGATCTGACGCCCCCTCCACAACACAAGGGGCACTACACTTCACAACACTGATTGGAGAGCGAGCACTTTAGTATAAGATTACTTGATGTAATCCTCTAGCAGACACTTCTTCTAGCCCGTAAGCCATACCACAGGGTTAGGCAAAATAAAATCTACAGGAGGTGTTAGAAGGTTCATTATTTCTGACTTCTGTTTACTGTGGAGGAAAACTCCTGAATCTAACACGCTCTAAAATGCGTAAATGAATCCTCCTTCTTCCGTAATCAGCCACACATTACACTAATTACCTTATGCAAAGAAAACATGTAAACGTCATATATACTAAGCGAGTGTCTACCGAAAGTTCCGGTAGCCTCACCTTACCGTGCAGACAACAAAGTCTGAAACTAGGCTAACTAGCTTCAGACATCAAATGCAATGAAAAAATTTACGATAGCGTATGCCTAGCCACAAATCCAAGTTAATAATCGAAAGAATAATTAGGATACTTAAGTGGCTAATGAAGTTTTTCAAAATCCTAGGCGGAGGTCTGTGAACAGTTGTTTACCGACCGGCGACAGAAAAAAATATTGAATAGAAAATGGGAATAGTTCCTGATATCCGCCTCCCAGCGGCGGGAATGGGTACTACCACCTGGCCGCCACTGCGTGTGCCGCGAATTTTAAATTCTGTCGGACTTCAGAAAAATACAGCTATATATATATCTGTCAGGTAAGTTTCATGTAACCAAACACTATGCAAGAACTTCTGGTTCCAAAAGAAAAAAAAAAAACTGAGGGTCTTGAGTCTTGTTGGCCAAAGCCCCAAGGGACGCCAATCTAGGAAGTTAAAAACTTCCAAGACTGGAATATTCCCTTGAGGAGATGGTCCATTTCAGACATTGTCCAGCTTGTTTTGGCTGCTGGAAGTGCATGCCTCCTTGCCGAATCCACCAAGGTCGAGAAGTCCGCTTCAGCAGATGAGGGAAGAGAAAGTCCCATATTCCCCTGTGCTATACCAAATCCCTCTCTTCCCTGATAGCCTGGAAGGGGGACAGGTAAACACAGTCTTCCCCGCCTCCTCCTTGGTTTTAAGCCAATTCCCGACCGACTGCAAAGCCCTCTTCATTGAAATGGCGGTCGGTTGCATCTTCAAGAAAGAGGAGGACTTCGCAGCCTTCGTACTCGAAAATAAAGACCGAGGAGAAGGAGGGCAGCAGGACTCAGAGACTCTCCAAATTCTTTTAACAAGAGGGCTGCTAGTATCTTATAATCAGAAAGACCTGCCCCCTTGTTTTCTTCAGAGTCCGAAACATCCTCTAATTCTGGTTGAGTTTTATTCGGAGAAGAGTGCGCGACCGGGGGACTCCTCTCTCGGGAATGCACAGGGCTTGCAGCAACACCGGCTGCAACCTGACAAGGGCTACGGTCGCTTGTGCGACATCTTGAGTCCCTGCCAGGAGAAGGCCGATGTTGTTCTTTTACCCTAAGGGCCCTCCTGACAAGGACGGCGGCCGCTTGTGCGACAACTTTCGTCCTACCAGAAGAAGTCCTTATATGTCGTTCTCTTTTTTCATGATCAATTCCTTCCCGACAGGGGCTACGATCACCTGTGCGACACCTAGAGGCCCTGTCAGGGGGGAAAATTGATCTTGAGAAAAATCCCAAAGAGGAGCCTCCAAGTCCGCTTCAAATTCCGATAACTCATCCAAATTGTATTTTGGTTGTACAAATCCTTGCGCCTGCTTTCAGGCGCTCTAGACGCTTTACGTCCTTCAGGCTTTGCAGGCGCCTTGGCCTCCATTCGGACGCTTTCAGGCGCTTTGCGCCTCGTTTCAGGCGCCTCAGGCTCTTTAGGCGCTTTGCTTATTCTTTCAGGCGCCTCAGGCTCCCTAGGCTCTTTGCTTTTCCTTTGAGGCGTTCTAGGCTCTCCAGGCGCACCTATGTTTCATATCAGGCGCTCTTAGGCTCTCCAGGAGTTAAATATTTCCTTTTAGCCAACTCAGGCTTTTCAGGCGCGCTGCGCCTCATTCCTTTTACTTGAAGAGCTTTACGCCTCATTTCAGGCGCTTGAGGCGCTTGAGGCGCTTCCTTTCAGGAGTTCGTCCGATTTCGGGAGTTCCAATTTTACTCCTCGATACGGACATCTCATGTACTTTCAATATTTCCTCGTAGGAGTTCCCTATACACATCTTGTCGCCTTGACGGCGTTTTGCGCTTGACAGTAGCCTGACGTCTGGCTGGCGCCAAGCTTCTGGCAGGCGCCTCGTCCGAGCTCTCAGATAGTTCTAAAGGACGGGATCTTTTGATAGGGAGAAATCTATCCTTCCTTCTAGGCTGATCAGATTTAAGAACTCCTACTAGGGAAGATATCTGTTTCTGCATATCCTCTAACATCTTCGTAGCTACGTCCCTCTTTCCAATCTCCGATGCAGGAGAAGAAGCTTCTGAATATACATTCTTCTTCCTCTTTTCCGGAGGATATTCTTCCGGAAATTCTTCAGGGCTTGAGTCGAATGAAGGAGACTTCCAAGTTCTCTTCGAAGGTCTCGACAATCTATCCGAACTCCATCCTTTTCTCGATGAGGAAATCAGACGAAGAAAAAAAACACTGTTTCAGGACGTCTTTCCAACGACTATCCTTGGCAGCCCGGGACGTAACTACAGGATCTGCCGAGGGGACGCCTGACCGGTGGGGATTCTCTGAAACCTCCCTGCGGCTTTCGACATTCCTTCTCCACTGGTCTTGGGAGCTTGAAAGAGGTCTAGGCCTGGGAGCGAGACAGAGCCGATCAGACGCACCCTCCACTTCACTGGGAACACTTTCACTGCACTTACCTTCCAGTTCTTTAATTTTTTGCTCCATATGTTTAAGCAAAGCTTTCAGACTCGCAATTTCAGATGTTGAGCTTGCCGAGTCCGATAATAACGGGAAGGTAAAGCTGTATGGGGAGGAAAACAATAGGGTTATCAATAGGCAATAGTCCGCCTAACTGGCTTGTTAGAGGACCGACCTACTTACACTCTTGGAAGAGGCTTTTCTAGCCCTATCTCTCTCCAACTTTCTTAGGTAGGAATTAAGCAACTTCCATTCCTCCTCATTCAAATTCTTGCACTCATCACATGCATTCAATTGAGAGCATACATTCCCTCTACAATTTTTACAAGAGGTGTGAGGATCCACCGAAGCTTTCGGCAGTCTCACAAAACAATTCTCATTCACACACACTCTGAACGAAATCGACACGTCAGACATTATGAGAAATTCCAAAGCCAAATCCAAAAAAACAGTCCACAATAGCGTATGCCAAACCAAAGATCCAATACGTCACCAAATAGCAGTCCAAAAGATCAACGGCGTAATGAAATTCGAAATTCAAGTCAGGAGGAACTAGCAACGATGTTACTAGTACCGCGACAGAGAAAAATCTGGCTTAAAACGGTAATAGTTCCTATTCCTGCCACCCAGCGGCAGGCGGCGGGATCACCTGACCTACCTGTAGTGTGTGCCGCGAAATTTGAATTTCTGTCGGGGACGACGGAGTCTATAGCTAAGTATATATCTGACAGGGAAGTTGAATGTATGAAAACTTCATTTACTAGCTTGGCCTAATCTAAAATAAACAGGGTTTGGGATATGCCAAAGTAAGTTAAGCCACCAGCTTAGGCTATGTACAGTTCTATTGTAATGAAAATCTTGATCAATCCTACAATGCTGTGGTTAAGGTAACATTTGCTTTTAAATCTACCAGAATCAGGTGTACCTGATCACGTTGCTAGCATTATTTCAACAAGCTGCTCAAAATTATGACATTTTTGTACCGATTTCTTGCTCCCTCAGTAACTGAAACCTCTTGGCTTTCATGTGCTATTCATCGCAAATATTATTATATTTATGAAGGATGTAGAACTTATACCAATTTGTTTACATGTTGCACCAAATTCATCATGGACTCTTTTTTAATAAGCCTTGTGCAAACTGGAGAATTTTACAATATGTACGATGAATGAGTTCAGTTGAATATAAAATTTACGCCAAAGGCCAAGCACTGGGACCTATGAGGTCATTCAGCGCTGAAATGGAAATTGACAGTAAAAGGTTTGAAAGGTGTAACAGGAGAAAAACCTCGCAGTTGCACTATGAATCAATTGTTAGGAGAGGTTGGAAAGTAAGATGAAGAGTATAGAGAGTATATGAAAGGAGGTACAGTAAAAGGAACGAAAGTGGTTGCAGCTAGGGGCCGAAGGCACACTGCAAAGAAACTTAAGTAATGCCTACAGTGCACCGCATGAGGTCCACTGCCGAACTAACCCCTTACGGAGGCAAATGAATGTGTTGGATCAGATTTTTTTCTGGGCCTCTTTGCTCTCTGTTTAACCATATTACTGTAGGTTTTTTTTTCCCAGCAAGATATGAGACCTCAATGTTGTGAAAATATTAGTAGCATAAAGTTTCTATTTTGATGATGATAATAAGGTAAGTTTATCTTTCATGCTTACTGTGACTTAAAGAGAACTCATATTGCGTTAGGTTCTATTATGAGGTTTAATACATCCCAGTGTAATTTTACAAGCAGCTGATGACTGGAAATAGCATCAAAATGTGATTTTTTTTTAGTGTTCAATATTTCAAATGATTTTATCAGATTTTTCTGTCATATACTATACTATACTATATAGTTTATCTCGTTTTTTTTCTTGATATGTAGCTAATAATGGAAAAGGTATTGTCATATAACATTATCTTGTTGAAAGGGGGTTTGTAGCCTTGCATATACCAGTCACATTTTTCATGGTGCTCTAGGTTAGGTAGGGGCAGGATTCCTAGGTTAAGTTAGGGTACATCCTTTTATTTTATTCTAATGATTTGTGGTTTGGATGTATCTAGACAACTCTTACTACTATACTTACATTCCATAAAACTTATTTTCCTCTAAACAAAAACTATCATGGTTTTATGACGAGGCTCACAAAAACTGTTAGATGTAGGCTAGCCTATAAGAAAGGTCTATAGAATGAAGCTAACAAAGCATTTTTGGCAGAATTAAGGTGAAAATTGTTCTTACCATATCAAATAGGCTACTACCATAGAAATTGCTTCTCAATTCTCAGGTGCTACATCAAAATTTATCATAGAAATCACTTTTCAGTTCTCAGATACATCAAAAACTACCATAGAAATTACTTTTTAATTCTTAAGAGTAACATAGCCTATTTATTGGCGGCTTGTAAAATTTAACTACACTGCCTAGGTTAGGGTAAGGAAAAACTGTTGGTAATCCTAGGCAATACTCCGCACGCACTGCAAAGACTGGTCGCGAAAATACGGAAGCCACTAGGGATTGGGGCGCCAAATGTATTTTGCCATGTTTAGTACTCGACCCTGGGGGTTAATTGCGGTTGACCCCCCAAAAATAACGGTACGGTAAAGTCTTAGCCTAATAAGAAACCCAAATACTACAGGAAACTTTAGTTTCCAAAGAAATACCTGACGTAGAGTTAGTATTACATAGATCTCTGTTCACCTCTTTTCACCTTTGCAAATCATATAATTTCACCTGCATATTCCGCTGATATAATAAAGGCTCACCTCATATCCTTAAAATTACCTTTCCACCAGCAAAATATTCATATGACCTATGGGGTGCTCTATGAGCAAGAGCCCGTGCTGGCATAAGGCCAGCTTAATCTCAAACAACAAACAATGTAGTACCTAGGTAGATCTGCCAAACAACCTACTTCACTACAACTTAACCTAGGCTACAAGGTATACCTAGGTACCTGGCCTATGTTTCTGAACTCTCTTCAGCCTACCTGTAGGTTAGGCTACAATGGGCACCTATAGAACGAACACGGGGCAAACTCGTCTAGCCCAGGACCCAGGTCTAGCCTACCCGAAGGTTAACCTTGACGTAGCCTACCCTAACGACGATTCAGATTAGGGAAATAGTAAGCGAACCAGGAAATAAAACGACCACACCAACGAAACCCGAACCCGTGGAGTCCCAAGGTTAACCCCCTGGAGGAACCACAGAGAGAAAAAAGGGGCCGAGTTAGCTAAACTCAGTCTTACACATTATACTTACGTCATCGTCGCCTCCTGATGGTGGTGATGGTGGTGGTCCTGTGCTTGCTGGTGGTGGTGGTGGTGATGGTCTCCCTCTTCGCTATCTACGTTATTACTACTCTTCCTGGTTAATTCCCGAATCTGATCGAACGTCTCGAGTTTCTGGTTTATATCTGGGGAGGGAGAAAACAAGACGTGATTGGTCTCAATTTCGTTTCAATATGTTTTTATTCATTTCTCATTGCTATTCACACAGGTCTCACTTTCCCTCCTTTCTTTCCCACTCGTTCGGTAACGCAAGCTACTACTTAATAACGCCACTAAGGGAAAGCCACACTCGGCTTTCTCTCCCCTCTCTCTCTCTTACGCAAACTCCATTTTATACGCTCAAAATTGATGGCCTCTGAAACGCCATTTGCGTGTTACCTCTTACCTCTTCTGGTTCTGTTTATGATTCTGCTTGGAGTACCTCGAGAGACGTTGTACATGGTATTGGTGCGCCTGCTTCTCTCTTTCTCTCTCTCCCTCTCGCTTTCCCTCTTTCTTTCCCTCTCAGTTGCTCTTCTCTTGTTGTTGCCCAACAGCTGATCTCTCACGGTACTGCTGCTGCTGCTGTTGATGATTCTGAAGTTTCTTTTGCTGCTGTATCCTGCTCACTCGAGGTCTGCTGCTGCTGCTGCTTAACGCAAATATCGCGACGGTGTACTTTTCCCACGCCGTTTTTATCAGCGTGTTTCTCCGTGTCTCTCTCGTGTGTATCTGGGGGAATTATAACACAAAAGTTTGTTTGCGTGTACACAAGGAGATTGTGATCGATGGTGGATTTATGTAACGATGGTGAGGACGGATGGTGGGGTCGAGGAGAAGGGCAAGAGGAAAAAAAGAGATAGGGTCAGCAGACGGCTGGTTGCAGGTCTAGTCACAATACACGGTCAAAGTTATAATGGTTCATCAAGGCGACTTGATGGCGCTGCCAGGGCCAGTGGCTGGTGCTGCTGCAGACGATATCGCGTCGTGCGTTCGTGTGTGCGTCGTATAATATTCCGTCTTGCATCATCCTCGTCTGCTTATTCAAGGCCACTTATGAAAGCCTTAATTTATTGTTTATCGTGTCTCTTAAACTGGGAAAGGCAGTACGAGACGCGGTCAGACCTCCTTACGCTTTGGTGTGTGTAAATTTCCACTTTTCAGTGGAAATTTCCTCTAGATTTGGTAGGCACAACTGTTCTGCAATTACCTGTTTCCGTATAATAAATCATCTACATCTGGCTTTTTTTGTGGAAATATGCGCCGTGTGCTTCAGAAAACCCAGTTAAGAGACTGTAGGATGAGATTAAGATTGCAATTTACATTTTAAAGATATATGGCCTTACTTCTTTCACAGTAATCTTTGTTTACTTCAGTTAGTAAACGAGTTACTTAGTAAACCCTTATATTTATTTCTTTTGACACATGATAAGTAATTTAAGTGGGGTTAAGAATGAATAAGACCATGAAATTCTAGCCATAAGATTTTAGCAGATAACTGTATTTATTTTGAAGACCACAACGTATGGGAAAAGCAGAACCTATATATATATATATATATATAATATATATATATATATATATATATATATATATAGATATATATAATATATTAAATCAAGGAGACTTTTGTCACCTCAAAACTCAAACAATGAGATAGGACCTCGGAGAGGAATTTTTGTTTATTATTGTTGAACTATTCACCGTAAATCTGAGAAAGCTAGCGTTAATTATTTATATCTTGGTTAGTTATATCTTGGTTTTCGATAAAGTTGTGGTGGATCAGAAATAAAACACGTGAACTTCCACACTATTAGTCACGCTCTAGGTATATATACCTAGACCGTGTTTTAAGTATGCTGTGGAGTGATGGGAGTAAGGGGTCCGTCTCTTGGCGTAACCTGTAACAACCCACCATGAACACGCATTTGAGTCGCAGACTCCAATGCGTTTGAATTCGGCTTGCATGAATTATGGCGAACTCCGCAAGTCACATACATAAACGGTGAATATTTGATATCTTTATATAACACGTGCCCTACAAATAAGCTTACATAAAAGATTCAGTAACATCTGTTTAACGTACGTCAGTTCACACCAACAACTTATTTTTCTTCCAAAATAGTCTGCTACATTTTTGTTCATCTCTCTGTGTGGAAGCAGAAGTGCTGTCAAAATTATCTTTGCTTCTAATTCTTATCACGAAATATATTCTGCATGACCAAAGGACACGTGTGGCAGACAAAGTTATTAAGAGTCATACCCGTTTGCAGTTGTCGACATCAGCAAGTGGCTTGCCAAAATTGGAACGTTCCAGCTATTACAAGAAACCGAGAGCAAGGATTTCGAGATTGTTAAGAAATCAAAGGCAATGTAATCAACAACTGGACCACAGATCTACAAAAAGAACTATTATGAGGAGTTGCTTGGCAAAGAAAAGCGTTGTTCCAGGGGTGGGTAATTTAACCAGTCATGGTTACAGGCGCTGCATGGCTCAAAGTATTCGTAAATGGAAATGCAAAAAAAAAAAAAAAAAAAAAAAAGTAACCACAGACGAGCGCAGCACCTCTGGATGCGTTATTTTGTCAGATTTGCTTGGAGAGGACTAGACTAAAAAATGTTACCAATTTTTGTTCTTGGAATACTTGCAGCCATCAAAAAGATTTTATTACTAATATCGACAAAGGCTAGAGAAAAAAGCGTCACAGGTTTAGCAAATGACGTTTTTGTGTGCTGGATCACGAACCGTTCACAATTGTGCGAGAAGCTTGACTGTCACAGCGAACGCTAACGTGAGACAAAAGGACCTGAGAGAAAGCAAGATCTTGATGGAATGTCAGGAGAGATAAGGTAGAAAGGCATAATATCCAGGTAGAGTGAGCACAAAGGTAGGACATAACTGAACACAATGTTTGATTAGGCTGATGAGCAAGTCTTCAAAGTGGCTAAATGTCTGGATATGTTTTGATAATATGGAGCTCATATTCGTTTTAACCATCAGAGAATGAATTAGGCAGTAACTAGGATCTCGTATTGCTCCTTAGCCATCCCAATTGCAAGAAATGTCCATTGATAAAAAAAAACAAACAAAAAAACAGAAATATGTGGGACGAAACTCCTAAGGAAGTATAAAGTTCTATTCTAGATTTTATTGTAATGATAGAATGGTATTTCTGGTAGTACTTGTCTACTATTGCCATTACATAACCATAATATCTGGTATATCTGTGAAAAATGTTTTTGTCCAGATATTTGACAAAGTGCATCATCTCTTTAGTAGCAATTTAATGTTGCAAAATGTTTGATTGTATTAGTCCAGTATATCCAATGAATAAATGAAGTCATGTCTTTCGTTTAGGATATACGTGATAATTTTTAATGTAAGAAGACCCCGTTTTTATGATATTAATATATGATACATGAAAATTATTATTGTTAAATATATATTCCAAATGATTACTCAGACTCGACTGAAGGTCGGTTATTCAGTCCTTACGAATTTTGCTAACTGACCTATTAGTTTATTCAGCCGGTGGGACACCAGTAACAGGACATCGACGCCAAATGCCCTCGCTGGTGTCATGGAGTGCCAAGTCGCCATATGGGCCTCAAACCGGTCGAGCAAGGCATTAGGTATTCAAGTGATCGAGTGCCACTGCAGACGGCGGTCAACGAACATTCTCAAGTCTGTAAATACAACTTGAGCATTGTTCTTTAAACCGCTGTTGTATTGCACTAGGATTAGCGGTTGTTGCCATGTATCCGCATTAGGTACGATTTTGTTTTTATTTTCGTATCACTAGTAAGTAAAAATTTGTGATTCGTCATTTGCTAAAATATGAGTATTACGAGCATCTCTATTTCTTGATGTACTTTACAGTTCTGTTTAGTTTATCTCTCTCGCCAAGCAGCTAATAATTCGTCTTTGCTCAGTATTTGAGTTGTAATTCAGTTGCAACTTGATACGTAAGTAATGTAAAGTTTAGTTCCAACGAGTTTCCATTCGAAGTCCTGTAGCCTGTGTGCTTCTTATTTATGACCTAAGTTTGCAGCAGCAGCAGCATTAGTAGCGATTTGTATTTGCATGCAGTAACTCTTGGGAGCCGTCCATCTCTTAGAAGGGAGCGTTAGAACGGCCCCTATACGTACAGATTGAAAAACTATAGTGGGTTCAGGGATCATATCCTATCTTAATGAGAAGAAGGAAGACATAATGTCTTTGGAGCAGACGCATATGAAGAAAATAAATAGAGGTAGAAGTGGATGATAATATGAATTAAACCACTCATGAAAGAGGCTGCTGGCGGTGTTTCCTATTCTTACGATGTATTTGTGTTATTCTAATCTTTTCACAAGCTCCACCATTTTATCCGATATATATCTTTTTATAACGGTGATTGCATAACTAAATCCCTTTTTCTGTCTACGTGAATGTCGCCAGTAGTACTATGTTATATGTTGGGTTAATTTTACAAGGATTAATACCAAAAGGTTTGAAATAGAAGGCGATTGAAATTGAAAACATGACTGGTCACTACATCATCAAAAGAGTTTTGAAAGGTCTTTTCTTTAAAATGAGACGGATGCTTCAAAACAGACGAAGTTTCGTGAATGTTCCTGGGCTCCCCTTCAAGGAGATCAGGGCAACTGGCCCGCAGAGCCCGTAAAAAAGAAAAGAAAAGAAAAAAAAAAAAAGACGCAAAAACCATCATTTTAGTTGAAGGTTGATTACTTGAATAGAAATGGAAGCACGAATTCTCACTTGAAGATTTTTTTTATATGCAGTCAAATTTGGACTTCCTCTCCATCTTGGCAACTGATACATAAGAGAAGTTAACCTGTTTTCTACCTTAGTCTTTAATGGAAATTAGATATAGAGTATAAAAGGTCCTAGTTTGTCCAAAACACGTTTTTCATCTTAATGAATAAACCATGCACAGAATAGTCTACGCAACTAACTCACAGGATACTAGCAGGCCGTATCCTGGACAGGATCGTGGCAAAAAAAAAAAAAAAAAAAAAAAAAAAAAAAAAAACTCCATGTACTTGACATTTAATAAGGAGACTGGGGGATTGCTCACTACATACCAGATTTTCGATCATTGAAGTATATTCTGTAAGTAAACCTGCAGTTTCATAAAAGTTTATATGATGAGATGCAGCGAACTGGTGGTTGACCTGGATTTGTAAAGTGAGGGAAGGGTTCTGAAATTGTAGGCAGGAAATAAAGTTTATTCATTTACAAATCAAAATGATTCAGGCGATTGATTATGTAACTCTTATGTGAAAGCAGGTGTCTGAGAGTAAACGAAATTTACCCATGGCACTTTCCTTTTTCGGGAAATGTGTGCCTTAGGGAATATATGTCAGTCTGCAAAGTATGTCATGTTATTTGTAATTTTATTTATTTGTAAAGGTGATGATATCAGTGCTTGAAAAAAAAATAAACACGTTGTATCGCAGAGGAAGCATGAGTTTCTCTGCTGATGTGTCCGAAACTTGAATCAAATCCAGGAATTCTCATGACTTGGTCGATGTGTCCGAAAGCGAAGAAAGAGAATGGTAGGTGAACAAAATACAGCCTACGTAATGTACAGACTGTATCTACCTAATGGAAAAATAAGGTTCCCGATTATGAAATGTACTCCATGGAAGAAATGAGCATAACTGAAAAATTTACTCAATGAACAATGTGTAGTACACAATCGAATACTTTAGACAAAAATTTCCAAATGATAGAATTTATCCCCCCCCCAAAAAAAAGTGTTATAGGCAGTAGATTCACATCAACCGTGCAGTCCCTTACGACGCTCCTGATTGGCTGTTGATAAGGGTATATATATTATATATATATATATATATATATATATATATATCTATATATATATATATATATATATATTAGTATATATTTATATTATTATATATATATATATATAATTTTCGTTTTCTATGATAATTTTTTCCGTCGTCGACTTAACTTGCAAATCCTGGTGCAGTTGTATGACAGATGAGATATCACACACACGCACACACACACACACACACACTATATATATATATATATAATATCTATATATATATATATATATATATATATATCTATATATTGTGTGTGTGTGTGATCTGTCATACAACTGCACCAGGATTTGCAAGTCGACGACGGAAAAAATAATCATAGAAAACGAAAATTACCCCTGAAGTTTTTATATAAAGAAAATGGATATTATATTAGAAGGGACTTATACATTTCAATGCTCCCCACCTACTTTTTTTTTTTTTTTTTTTTTTTAAATGTCCTTACTTATTTATCTATTAGGTTATTAAACACCACGATTATAGTATAAAGATCATCATCTAAATGACTCTGAATGTTTTTTTTGGTTTTGATTATTTTTGATAGCACAATAGGCCATTGCCTTTGCTGAAGCGAAAGAAATGTAAAACATCATAGGGAATCACTCTATAGTATGGTATAACAGACTGAATTAATTCGTATACGTAATACGGAGTAGGGTATCCGTCAGCTCTTCTCTCATTCCTATAGTAGATTCACATCAACCGTGCATTTGATGTCTAGGCCCGTCCCTTACGACGCTCCTGATTGGCTGTTGATAAGCCAATCACAAGGCTGGAAACTCTGTCTCTCTCGAGAGTTCACATAGGCAGGACGTGTGTTCCTCTTCTCCTGAGGGATACGTCTTTCAAACGTATACCTCAGGAGAGGTGGAACACATCCTGCCCATGTGAGCTCTCTAGAGAGACTGAGAGTTTCCAGCCCTGTGATTGGCTTATCAACAGCCAATCAGGAGTGTCGTAAGGGACGGGTCTAGGCATCAAATGCACGGTTGATGTGAATCTACTATAGCGCTATGAGCAAACTATTCTATTATGAAAATGCCCTTGTCATGGTTTACAAAAACTTACTTATGCTTGAGAACTTCACTAATCATTCTTCATTCTTTCTTCTTTTTATCTTTCTCCTTTTTCAAAACAAACATAATTGCTTAAGAACCTTCAAGGAGAGAAGATACCAATAGATGTTAAAATGAAGGAAACATTACGATATACTAATAAAGATATAACAAAATAGGAGACGAGAAATGGATTATGATTTTTGAGTTACTTGTTGGGCCTTCGACATGAAGTACATCAGAGTGCCGAATAAGAATCGACCAGCGTTCGACAACCGTTAATCGACGCTTCTCTCATATATGTAACAACTGTATTAATTTGATCATTATCTAATCGACAGCCTTGACTGAAAGCTGAATTAACTAGTTAATTCACTCTTGAATTAATTAATTAGCCCTTATCCTCTGTAAGAGAGAAATTATGGACATTACTTCTGCTCAAACACTGAGACGGAATATTGGCGCTAGATGAGGACCATTATAGCAGAGGCAACCGATTCTTACCTTCCGTTCCATCAGTATACCACCTCCGAGAGGCGTTCCCAGGAGGGATCTCTTGATTGGCAGGGTAGAGGAAATCGTAGAGTGTGCAGACTTGGTTTTCGTAGCACATGAAATGGCTCGAAGGATCCATCGCTGATCTCAAGGCGTGTACGTCTTGGTTTTGTTGGCAGGAAAAGAATTCAGTGACGTCAAAGTATTGAGTAGTGTGACAGAGATTTGTGTCTGGCGCCACGTAGTTTCAGTGCTCACCATGATTCCATCTGTTATATGGAGAGAATTGAAGAATTATCTCAAAGTTTCCCATAATCATACACACACACACACACACACACACACACACACACACACACACACACGCAAATATATATATATATATATATATTATATATATCTATATATATAATATATATATCAGCTTAGTACTTTAGCTTTTTTTATTCCAGCATTTCAAGGGGTGCGAGAACTGACTGCTGATTTGAAAGGGGAGCATACGCTGAAAAGGGGTTTAAATCTAATTAGAAAATTATCAAACACTACTTAAGGTGCCGATAGACAAACCCTTACATTACTGTATAAAGCAACAGTTCTGTCTATCATTGATTACGGTAGCAAAAATATAGTATGGCTCAGCGTTAGACGCAGCACTGAAAACGCTGGACCCAGTTCATAATGAGGGCCTTAGAATATGTTCAGGAGCCTTTAAATCATCACCGACCTCTTCTTTACAGGTTGAATGTGGTGAACTACCTCTCTCTCTCTCCATAGAGAGCTTGTAACAATGGAGAGTGCTCTGAGAATTAGGACAAGCGATTCTCCCACAAAAGAATTATTTGAACTCGGATATATTTATAAACAATCAACCACCCCCTTTTCCAATTAGAGCTAGAAGATTGTTTGAATCACTAAATGTGAATATACAAATTCCTCAAGTAGTAAAATTACCTCCACCTTGGACAATGAATAAAATGAAAACTTGCACACACTTAAAATATTTATCAAAAAAATGCTTATATACGCCATCACACCATAGACAACATACAGTAGAGCATATAAATCGAAAAGGTCCACATTATGCAATATTCACAGATGGATCTAAATCGGAACATGGAGTGGGATATGCTGCAGTGTCCCAGGACAAATCATATCAGTTCTCTCTATCCAATACAGCTTCAATATTCACAGCGGAGCTTTGCGCAATTACCTCGGGCATAAAATAATTAAAGAAACATCACTAAATAATTTTGTGATTTTTAGTGACACAAGAAGTTCCATAGAAGCCATCCAGAGTTATAAACCAAAAAATAATATTGTACAACAAATTAAATTATCACTTCATAAATTAGATATTATTGGGAAAAATGTAGAAATATGTTGGATCCCTGCCCATGTAGGGATCAAGGGAAATGAAGAGGCTGACAAAGCAGCCAAAGAAGCAAATCAAATGACAAGATCAAGTGTGAATCTTCCTATGAGTGATTATGTAACATACATAAAGATGGGTAATTGGGTATTATAAGGAAATGGCAACATATTTGGAATGAAGTGTCGGGATTTTCTTCGACTTTTATTATTTTTGTTAGGATTCGTGCCCGGATGTTATGAGCCGATGACAAGGCCATGAGGAGGCGCACTCTCTAAAACTATCTGGGTGGGATTCAATAAAATTTGGTCAACAAAATAGTTTTATTACAAAAAATAAACATTTAAACACATTAACAATACTCTGAACATGAATGAAAGAGCATCACGGGCGGCTAAGCCAATGTGCATTAAGAACCAACACTGAAATTGACGTTACCAGCAAAATTCCACGACATACGCAGTTTCTTACTACTCTCACTAATTTAATTCAAGGAACCTGAAAGCTCTCATGGCTTTGTTACGTGGTAGCCCTTAGGGTCTTTGATATCATGTGCTTGAAAAGCACTAAGTCCACGACTGGACGAAAAAACACAACAAATCGAGACCCATTTACTTTAAATCACAAATAAATGACATTCTTACACTTGCAGCTTTCGTTTGCTGCGCAAATCAAGTCCCTCATCGCAGGGATGACACAATGACATCTATATGTGGATAAAGATAACTTACAGTGTTAGATATCTGAAATGATTGATATTTGTGTCCGACTGTGGGGAATAGCCATTCGGTCGTTAGCTTCACTCGAAGCTTTCTATTTTTCTTAATAAGTTAAAAGTAAATAACTTAATGCTACTTAGTATAGTAACTATTAGCGTTAATGATAAGTAAAAGGAATAATAAAATTAAACTTATGAATTAAATTACTTAAATTAGTAATTGCCTAATAGGCCTTAAGTTCGCGCGTGCGTAATATGTACCTGTCAAAGGTAAGAAGTAAATTACCTCGGAGGTTTCGACAGCCACGGCGAACAGTTACAGTAAGAGTTTCTCATTAGCAAGGCCGGCATCTACATTGTAATAGGAAATTAACCCAGAACAACTGAACGTTCTAACTCCAAGACAACGACAATTTTGGAATACGTCAACGTCAACATTTGTGATAAGTGCTTTACATTATTATGTATCTTTGGCCATGTCTAGGGAAAAAGGTAATGTACGGCAATGTCACAAAGTTTTATTAGTGGATCTACTCTTTAATGTAAGTTGTTTTGGTTGTTGAATAATTGTTTTGTTTGTTACATATAAGTAAGATTGAAATTAATATAAATTCCAATATAATTCCAAAATTGTCGTGTATTCCATATAATATTTCGGAGGTAAATATGTGTTTATCGTTCGGTGAAGTGAGTTTTTTTTTTTTTTTTTTAATTAAAATCTTATTACAATTATCAATTAGTTATTTACAAAATTTTCATAATTATATCAACAATATTACATATTAAGTACATCAATTATATGAATTCAAATATTATTCACATACTTACTTGTGAAATGTTTTCCAAGTTCATATGCATTTGATAATACCCATTTTGTGTACTTTATTTTACATTTTAATATTGAAATTATTTGACTTTGTAACACCTCTTCTCTGCTGTACCACAAACAATTTACATACTCAATAATAAGTATACTTAATGTATTGTTCTTCTTCTTTTCTTTATAATCGAAATCCAACATCAATACTTTTATTGGATAGTGAACTTTTATATCACATACTTCTTCAATGAAATTCTGGAACCACTTCCAAATATTTTTAACATATTTACAAAAATAGACAATATGCAGATGATTTTCATTTTCCATACATCTATTGCAAAAATTATTATCAGCAATATTCAATATCTTCAGTCTTTCCTTAGTAGCCAAAGATTCATACAAAAATCTATACATAATACTTCTTTGATAGGGGTCAACGAATTTGCATACAAGGTTACTCCATATATTACCCCAATTATGCAACGGGTATCTCTCAATTACAATGGGCTTATGGGATGGCATCAAATACTGATAAATATTCTTACTTTTGACGTATGGAAAATTAGGCATTCTTAATAATTTCCTTACATTACCAAGTAAGTGATTTTTTTAGAAACGGCTAACTGGCTAACTGTCGCTCGGTATTTCGAATGGTAACCAACATGGAACTCAAGTGCGACGTAATAGTAACTTATATTATGTATTATAATCTATTTCATGTTCATATATAATGTACTCGGTAACCCGTAAGCATCGATAACTTTAGGTGAGGTGTTATCTTTTAAATATTTGCAGGCTATTGATACTAAATCTATTGAGTATAATTAGTTAATCATGTCTGATAAAGAGGAAGAGTTTGTTAACCCTATGAACATATCATCCTTGAGGAGGATGCGGGGAATACACAAACGGAAGGTAACTATTTACTTAAAGAAGCTAACGGAGCTTCATGGTGATAATAGATTAACTTCTTCCTTTTGTAAGACTCAAATAACTGAAATCGAAAAAAGAGATCGAGCAGGTTAAATACTTTGATGAAAAAATTAATAATGTTTTGGAGACACATGAAATAATGAACAGTAATGAACAATATTATAATGAGGAGTTGGATAGTCAGGCAGAATATAGCATTCAGGTTAGTATAGAGCTCGACCAATATGAACAATTCATAAGTGAGTTAAGTGGGGCTTCTAGCAACTTATCTGCCGATAAGTTTTAGAAATGATGTCTAGAATGAATATGTCTGATGGGAAACCCCCTCCTTTAGAATGTGGAATCTTTAGTGGAGAGGAGAAAGATAAATTTGCTTTCAATTCTTTCCTTAATCAATTTAATAATGTCATTGGGTCCAGAAAAAATCTGTCCGATTCTGCCAAACAAATATATTTACATGGGTACCTTAGGGGCTATGCCTTGAAGGTAGTTAAGCATTTGTCTATTTCTGATCGTAACTACCACTTGGCAATTGAAATGTTAAAAGAAGAATTCCTTGACGTAGATTATATTGTGGACGAGACTTTTAAGAACATTTTGAGTGCTGCACCAAGTGCTGAATATGATCAAGAATTCTCGTCGGTGAAAGTTTACCTCAACGAAATCAAATCCTATCTGCATGAATTGAAAGCACATAATATTGATTGATTGGAAGTGGGGTCCTCTGGGTATAAATTTGTGAGTCATATAGTATTTAATAAACTCCCCATACCAGGAGAGAGAGAGTTGGTTCACAAATTAAATACCAATTATCCTAATATATCTGACATTCTTTCTAATTATAATGAAATTATCAAAACTTTATCTAAAACTGTTTCCAATAGAAAAAAGACCTTCACTAAAACCTCTAGTAAACCTAGTTCCTAGCAGTTCCATTTAAACCTGTTAAAGAAAATAAGGTAGGTGTAAGTACAATTCAAAATTTTAAATTTGCAAATAAAGTAACTAAATTAATTTGTAAATTGTGTGCAGCTGAAGGCCATACTTTGGGAAAATGTGTTAACTTTAATAATTATGATAAATTGGCCAGACTGAGGGAACTTTCACTATGCACTAGATGCGCTGGTTCAGGGCACGAAGACAATGAATGTTACGGGAAACAGAACAAGTTAAGGTTTGAATGTCTGTTGTGTAGAAAGAGGGAACACATAACTCCATTGTGCCCTTCTTTGAATAAAGCCGAACTAACTACTAAAACTAACGTAAGCTTATGTTTTGCTCAAAGAAGTTTTGATGCGTCTCACATTTTACCCACTATGACTTTGTATTTAAGAAATGGCAAAAAGGCTAGGAAAGTCAGATGTTTGTTTGACACTGGCAGTCAGCGGTCATATATTTCCGAATCTGCAGCTAAAGATCTTTGTCAGGATGTAGAGGCGTTGTATGCTTTGGAATGTGATGTAAGCACATATATATGGCAAGAAACTAAGGGCTTCAAGCAAATGTCCACTGGAATAAATATAAACAATAATTTAATATTCATACCTTTATTAGTTGACAAATGGCTCAATATAAACTTTGAAGTGCCCGGCATGAATCAAATAATAAATAAATTTAAAGAAAATAATATTGCTTTATTGGATGAAACTTTTTGTGACCACAGAAACCATGAAAGTATGAAGGTTGACATGTTGTTAGGAATAGATATCATTCAGATTTTACCTTCGGTAACTTGGACTAAAATGTTGGGTGGAGCTTGTTTAGTCGTAAATAATAGAGTAGCTCCTGTAGGTAATGTGTTCAACTTTTTGGATGAGGCAGAAAGTAGAGCTGTTATGGACTCCATGGTTAATAAGAAAGCACTGAATGTTAAAACAAAAAGCGTGGTAAATTTAGTAATGGATCCTCTAAAATCTTATTTCAATCCATTAGAGCATATATTAGAAGACAGTGAGGTAGACAATGGACTCGAACACCTTTTTAGTCTTGAATCCTTGGGAATAAAAAAGTGTGAAAAAGAATTGGTCTCCTTTGATAAAGAACAAATTGACAGATTTAGAGAGGGGATCTCTTTTGATAATGGATTTTATCATGTAGAATTGCCCTGGTATACTGATAAAATTGACAGCGTCCCATCTAATCATTTTGTTTCACTTAAGGTATTAGACAGAACAGTAGAGTATCTTGGAAAAAAGGGTCTCATTGACAGATACTAGGAAGTTTTTGATAAACAACTCGAGGATGGTATAATCGAGGAAATTAAAGTAAGTCCTTCTGACTATCATAAGTATATATGGATTCCCCATAGACCAATTATAAAATTAGAAGAGCAAGTTACCACAAAAATCAGGCCAGTATTTAACTCTTCTTTAAAAACTTACAGGGAATTGCCTTCACTTAATGAAGCAGCTTATCCAGGGATAGATTTAATGGGCTCAATACTGAAATTGCTCTTTTACTTTAGAACTAATAAATATGTAATGTTGAGCGACGTCAAACAAGCTTTTTTGATGATTAAATTAAAAAATGAAGTGGATAAAAATATTTTGTTTCTTTTGGAAACGGGGAAATAAATTAGAATCTTATCGCTACAAAACAATAGTTTTTGGTTACACTTCTTCACCTTTTATATTAAATTTTGTTATGAAACATCACGCAGAAAGTTATCCTGATGATAAGTGTAAAGAAATATTAACTAATAACTTGTATGTAGACAATCTTCTTGTAACTTGTAACAACATTGATGAAATGAAAAATTTGTATAAGCAAGCTAATGATAGGATGGAACAAGGGGGCTTTATTTTAAGGTCTTGGAATTCCAATTGTGTAGAGTTGAGAGAAGAAATGGCGTCTGATAATAGACTTGTTGAACATTCTTGCGAAGAGGATAAAGTATTGGGTTATAGATTCAACGTAAATAATGATTCTTTTAGTCTTGTGCCTTGTAAAATAGATCCAGAAGCAGACACAAAAAGAAAAGTATTGTCACAAACTTCTAAAATATTTGATCCTTTGAATATAGTCCTTCCTGTAACAATAAGAGGCAAAATTTTAATGAGAAAAATATGGAAATTAGATGTTGGTTGGGATCAAAATTTACCTAAAGACATTTGTGGGGAAATGAAAATTATTAGTAGAGATTTTGAAATGTTATCTGAACTTAAATTTCCTAGAGTCCCTTAATGAACTAGACTCGTATGGTCTGCACATTTTTTGTGATAGCTCTGTGGAGGCCTATGGGTTTGTGGCCTATGCGGTTAATCAAAATGATAAAAGTTCTTATTTGTTCTCCAAATCTAAATTGGCTCCACTGAATAAGAGAAATGAGCATAGTGTCCCCACTTTGGAACTAATGGGAGTAATTCTAGCATTTAAATGTTTACCTTCTTTACTAGAAGCCTACAATAATATAAATTTTCAATTCATTAATATTTGTGTTGATGCTCAAGTGGTTTTGAATTGGCTATTGACCAGAGAAACTAAAATAAAATCTAAATTTGTTAGAAATAGAGTACTTGAGGCAGATGGTCTTAAAGTTGAAATATCTAAGCTATTTAAACTACCTGTCTTATATCACTATGTAATTACAGAAGAAAATCCTGCTGACATGATCACCAGAGGTTTATCCTATACTAAATATTTAAGTAAATCAACTTATTGGCTAGAAGGTCCAGAATGGTTGAGTAATGATTTTGACAAGTGGCCTCTTTACCCTTTATTGAGTATATCGCCTTATTATAAGCATCAAATAAGTAAACGCTGGTATTCTCAATATAAATAAAATGTCAAATTATGAACAATTGTTAAGAATTACCAGTTACTTGTTCAAATTTTGTAGTAGATTAAAGGGTGGTGATCCTAAAAAGAAAGCCTTAGAGTATTGGGTGAAAATTGCACAGAAAGAATACTTTACAGTAGAATTAGACTTTTTACAAAGCAGTGCCAATGTTACTAATAATATACCTCCTCTAGTGTCCAATTTAAATTCATTTTTAGATTCAAAGGGTATAATTAGGTCTAGGGGAAGAATATCCAAGTGTTTGTACTTTGACTTTGATGTTCATAACCCAGTATTGCTTCCTAAAGAGCATAGGTTCACCTCATTGTTAATAAAGCATTGTCATTTGAAGGTACAGCATTTAGGAATAGGCACTACATTAAACTACCTTAGGGAACAGGGATTTTGGATTCCCAAGGGTAGGTCAGCAGTAAAGACTGAGCTGAGTAGTTGTAATATATGTAGGAAATATAATGCCTTAGCTTACAGATACCCGAAGTTTACAGATATGCCTAAACACCACATGAATTTAGTCAAGCCTTTTCAGCATGTAGGTATTGATTTCACCGGACACCTTTGGGTTAGGGATGAGTTGAGTGGTAAGACCACAAAAATGTTCATATTAGTTTTCACTTGTCTTAACGTGCGCGCTGTGCACTTTGAATTGTTACCAGACATGTCCACTAAAAATTTTGTTCTCGCTTTCCAAAGATTTAGTAATATGTACACAATACTTGTACAGTGACAACGCTAAGTCTTTTCTCAAGGGTGGAAGTATCCTTGAAAGGTCTTTGGAGTCGCAGGAATTTCAATCTGAATTAAGGAAATGTAATATCAAACACATTAAAATTCCTTTATATTCAGCATGGGTTGGTTCTGCTTGGGAGAGATTGATTAGAGTATTAAAGAATTGTCTTTATAAAGTAATAGGAAGGTCTAAATTAACTTACTTTGAATTATTAACTACCCTTTCTAATATTCAATTAGCGATAAATTCCAGGCCTTTAACATATAGATCAAGCTCAGAAAATTTAAGAGTTTATAACTCCAAATTCCTTTATCAAATTGCATGGTAATTCATCCCTCATTTTGAGAAAAGATGATAGTGATATTTGGTTGGACGATTCTAGTCAACCTTCTTTAGAGAGAACTGTAGAAATACAGGAAGAAATGATTGAAAATTAAAAAATTGTGGTATGAAAATTATCTCTTAAGCCTGAGAGAACACAGTAGAAATTTGTACCAAAGTAAGTGGGAAAATAGAATTAAAGTTGGTGACATTGTCTTAATTAAAGCAATAAATAAGCCCAGACCATTTTGGATGATGGGTAAGGTATTAGAATTGATATTAGGATTTGACAATCATATTAGATCAGTGAAACTAAAGCAAGCTAATGGGGCTATAGAATATCATTCTACTTGTAATCTTTATCCTATGGAACTGTCAGTGACATGCTATAAGAGAAAGGCAAACCAGAGACAATTCAATGGAAATTGAGGTAGAGACAGGCAATATAAATAAACCTGAATCTATTCACGTTGAACAAGGCGAAAGGTCTGTAAGACCCAAGAGAAAGGCTACCGAAAGATTTGAAAGAATGCTAAGGGAAAATTTAGATAATTTGTAAATACTGCTTTTCAGTATTTTATTTACTGTAATTACTAATAATCAAGTTTTTATTTTGACTAAAATGCTACACACTCGAAACTTTTTCAGTGTGAGGATATACTTTATTAAAAATGCCCTTTACTTCTTTAACTTTAAACAAGGATTAAGGGCATTGCAAATAATTACTTTCTAGGTAATAAATAAATAAAACTAAATACGTAAATAAAAAGTAAAATTAGGAGATAGCTTAGGCTAAGTTAAAATTTGTGTAAATATTTAAATAAAATGCTACACTTAAAATAAAGTGAAGACTTAAGTTAAAATGCTACACTTTTAGTAACGTGAGGATGATACTAAAGTAACTTAGCCATACTTTTATTTAGCGTTGTTGGAAATAATTGTTTAACGCAGTAGCCAGATTTAAGGTAGCCTTAATAAAGTAAAATGTATGGTTAATGAAGATATTCATTGCAATTCTATAATCGCAATCCTTTGTGGGGAGTGTGTTAGAA
>NC_061089.1:14425014-14447514 GCF_015104395.2 Macrobrachium nipponense
AAACAACTAAACAAGTAGTTAACATAAACATCCCCCTTTCTTTGGGTTTTGACAAAAATAAGAAACTAACAAATTGATACAACATAAAATAAGGAACAAGTAGGATACATTGTAAACATTAAAATATAAAAACAATAAATTATTATTTCGCCCTTCATCTTTTCTTGCAGACGAGCTGATCTTCTTGGCAATTTAGGCATGTCGCAAATAAGATGATAGCTTGTTTGTTCATTATTAACGCTGGTTTCCCTCAATTTACTAGTTTCTTCCATTTCTGGTATTGCCGATGAATCCTGTGTAGTTGGACGGATATGAATTCTATTTCTTCTATAAATTCCTCCTTCCTTTCCTTCAATTATATAGGATCGGTTTCCTTGTGCATGGCTAATGAGCCCTTTTTCCCAACCCTTTCTGTCGTGGATTTTGATAATATACAGGTTGCCCCTCGTTTAATGTATCATATCTCTTGCAGTTTTATCATAATATTTCTTTATGGATTCTCTCCGGGTTTCCCTTTTTTGAGAAACTGGATTGTCATTGTTCATAATTTCAGGAATTATCGACCGTAATTTACGTCCAAACATCATCTGAGCTGGACTTATGTTAGAGTCTTGACGTGGTGTATTTCTCAGCTCTAGTAACGCCGAATATTGATCTTTACCATCTGCATGCGTCTTCTTCATCATATTTTCTACTATTTTAACTGCCGCTTCAGCCTTCCCATTTCCTTGAGGATGTCCCGGAGATGACATCCTGTGCTCTATACCCCACTCTTTAACAAAAACTTTAAACTGAAACGAGCTGAATTGTGGTCCTCCATCGGACACGAATTGGGTAGGAATACCGTATCTAGCAAACATCTTCTTGATTATCGCTATCACATGATTTGAAGTTGTTGACGTTAGAAACTCTACTTCAGTGAATGAGGAATAATAATCAACAATGACTAGATAATTTCTTCCAACAATCTCAAACAAATCTAATCCAATTTTATTCCAGGGTCTGCCTCCGTCATCAACATCCATCAACGATTCCTTCTGGTTTCGAGGTTTATACTGCTGGCAAATGTCACATGAATTGACCATTTGTTTTATTTCTTTCGATATCCCTGGCCAGAATATTGCATCTCTTGCTCGTCGCATCATGCTATCGTAACCAAGATGAGCTACATGAAGTTTTGTTTTGATGGAATTTCGTAGTTTACTAGGAATCAGTATACGAGTTCCCTTTAGAATGATGCCGTCTTGGTAACTCATGGAATCTCTAAAATCGAAGTAAGGCTTTAATACTTCCGGAATTTTGTCTTTGCGATCAGGCCATCCTTCCTTGATTACAGACAATAATTCTTGCAGCTCTTCGTCGTTTGTGGTGGCGTCTCTTACTTCCTTTAAAATTGAATCGGGGTAATTTTTCAGTGAATCTATCATCCTTACCAATGTGTCTCTATTTTCCTCTTTGGGGCAGGCCCTGCTAAGGGTATCGGCTAACAATAGGCTTTTTCCGCTTTTGTACTGATATTCGACGTCGTACCGGTTCAACCTCATCATTAAAACTTGTAAACGCTTTGGAGCTTGACTTAATGGCTTTTCGAGGATTGAAGAAAGAGGCTTATGGTCATTATGAACAATAACACGTCGCCCAAAAGTGTACTGGTCAAATCGCTCTAAACCAAAAACCACAGCAAGAACTTCCTTTTCAATCTGAGCCCAGTTACATTCGTTTCTAGTTAAGGTCCTTGATGCGTATTCTATTGGACGTCCTTCCTGCATAATGACTGCACTAATACCATCCTTGCTGCTGTCAACCTGCAATACAAGCTCCTTACTTTGATCAAAATAAGCTAGAACTGGTGTACAGGTGACCTTTTCTTTGATCACTGAGAAAGCGCGAGTGCACTCATCATTCCATTCAAACTTTGAGTTCTTTCTTGTCAGCTCTCGGATAGGTTCTAAATCATCAGCCAGATTGGGTAAAAACCTTGATAGATATTGCACCATTCCACAAAACCTCCGAATTCCTGAAATATCGGTAGGGGCAGGCATTTCTTTAATGGCCTTTACCTTATTTTCATCAACCGTCACACCGGATGATGTTAAACGATGTCCCATGAACGCGATTTCCTTTTTTCTATAAACAGATTTCTCTTCATTTAGTTTGATCTTTTTTTTCTTGACAACGCTTCTGTAGTGACTGAAGATTTTGTTCGCGATCACGCATTGCATCGTGTTCCTCATTTCCAAAACCAACGACCACAATATCATCAGCTACACAGTATACACCCCGAAGCCCCTCCAATGCCTCATTTATTTGCGCTGAAATATTTCACTGCTCACCTTCAGCCCGAAAGGTAGACGAGCCCATCGATATCTACCAAAGGGGGTAATCATTGTTGTTAACTTGCTGGATTCTTCATCCAGTCGTATATGCCAAAAAGCCTCTTGAACATCCAGTTTGCTAAATATCTTGGCATGTTTTAGAAAACTTTGGCATTTTTTTGTATGTAATATCCTCCAAATTGGTAATTTGGTAAATATTCAAGCCGTTTTAAGAGCTTTTGGTTTGTGAGTGGCTGAGGATCGATACATATTCTTAACTTTCCATTTGTTTTTTGAACGACTGCCATTTGACTAACCCAGTCAGTTGGTTCAGTCTCCTGAATTAAAACTCCTCTTTTCACAGAGAGTGTAACTCTTTTTGAACCTTTAATTTTAATGCAATGGGTAAACGTCGGCACCGGTAATATTCTTGCTGGTAATGTAGAATCTACATTAAGTTTAACCTCTCCAAGGTCACCAAGGTCGCTCATCTCATGGTCTATGTCAATTTTTGATACAAATGCTTTACCATTGAAAAACACGAATCCCATCTCTTGACATGTCTTTGACCCAAGTAAACACATTAGGTCATTTGAAACCACAATGAAGGTTACACTTCTAATTTCATCATTTTTTGGGGTTCTTCACATTCAATGTCGTCTCGCCCAATGGGCGAAAGCTTGGATTTATTCCACATGGCGAGTTTCACAGACGTTGGTCGCACTTGATCCCTTTTGACATACCTTTGACATATTGCACCCGTATCCAAATGAAATCTAACTTCGGTATCGTTTACAATTAGCAATGCAGTTAATCTATTTGAATTTTTCATTGCAACCGGCGCCATCCACATATAATGATCGTAGCCTTCATCTGCCTCTTCGTTCTTCTCTTTAACAATTTTAACTGTTTTCTTACACAGCCTTGAAATGGTTTCTTCCTTTACATGCTTCACAGACTTTTCCCCTTGCTGGGCATTTTGATTTTTCAAATTCATGCTTATACCACAAAATCGACACTTCACGGCATACCTGTCCATATTTTTTGAGTCCGTAAAATCCTTATTAAAGGAACCATCTGTGGTTTTGGTTCTCCAATTGTTCACCTTATTAACATTCTCAGAACCAACTTCGCACATCTCTTTAGCACAATTAACGGTTGCTTCATAAGCCAGACATATCTCGACAGCTTTTTTAAAATTTAAGTTTCTTTCTCGAAGTAGCAGCTCCTGTAGTTTCCCTGTCACTGAAAACACAATTTTATCCCTTATCATTCGCTCTTTTTTTTTGAAAATTACATTTATCGCCTGAACCTTGAGTTCTATCAAAAAATGAATTAAATGGCTGTTTGTATGTAATTTTCCAAAACCTGAAGGACTGTAACACTTCACTAGTACGAGGACAACAATACTCTTCTAATCTCCTAATTACATCATCAGGATTATCTTTCTGCTCCTCTGTTTCAAAATTAAACTGGTCAAATATTTCTACCATTTGTGGTCCTGCGCAATGGAGTATAATTGCAACCTTCGTTTTCTTGGGTTTAGAACTAGCTCCGCTTGCTGTCATATAGATGTCCACTTGTCTCCTCCATTTTTTTGAAAGTATCAGCAAGATTATCATCCAAGGGGTCTAGTGGTGGAGGCAAACGAAACACAGCCATTTTCTTCAGGAAAACACGTTTTGTAGCAATAGTCTTCTTTTTCTTTTTTTCTTTTGGATTCTTTAAATAACCGCTGCCTCCATGTTGATTTCCTTTGGTAGAAATATAAAACTCCAGAAACTGCGTGCTGTGCTTTATTCCTATTCCTTTAGAATTTCGATATACACTGACTAACTTATTTGCAGTTTTATAGTTAAGTAAACAAAAGATAAATATCATACGAGTAATGTTACAATAGATTGGATATTTACAGTAAAGTAGTTAAGTTGAAGTAGTAAGTTGTTTTCAGATAACAGTATGTACACAAACAACTAAACAAGTAGTTAACATAAACAGTTATCACATTAAAAAACGTACACATATACAGACAAAATACACACAAACACGCACACAACCACACACAATCACAAAAAACCACATGAAAGCATCCAAGACGTATAATCACCTAAGACTAGGTTTCACCTCTTAAAAAAAACCGTAAAAAATAGTAAATCGTATTATTAAATGCATTAAATATATTTATATATTGAATATATTTCATGATTAGATAATATTTATGTATTAAGATATCAATATATCCTATAAAGATAAAAACTCCCTCAGGGCGCTGTGAATTCTACAAGAGTCGAAACGTCATATGGCCTCTCCATTACGCCCTCATCGTAACGTCAGGCCAGCCCGCTCAGGAAGCCTGGTCGACGCCAGGTGCGTTAATAAACTTTTATATATATATATATATATATATATATATATATATATATATATATATATATATATATAAACAATTAACTCTCCAACATCCCCTTCTTTTCCCATACAGGATAAGCCACTGAGAGATATATAAATATATAAAGAATTAACGCTCCAACTTCTTCTTTTCCACGCACAGGATCCTGGCACTGAGAGAATTGGCATGTGGAGCGGTGGGTATTGGCACAGACCCCCACAAGCCACTGCATCAAGATGCCCACCAAGATCAAGACGCAGGAACCTTATAGCATCTATGACCTCTGGGTATGTGGTGCCCCTCTTGATATATACGTATATATATCATATATATATATATATATATATATATATATATATATATATATATATATATATGTGAAAATAATAATAATAATAATAATAATAATAATAATAATAATAATAATAATAATAATAATAATAATAATATCTGAAAACCAGTGAAGACGAGTGGCTAAAGAGTGCATGGGAAGAAGGACTAATAAAAGCAGACGAAGACCCAGAAATATACAGAGACAGGAGAAAGACAGAAAGAACAGAGGACTGGCACAAACAAACCAATGCACGGACAATACATGAGACAGACTAAAGAACTAGCCAGCGATGACAATTGGCAAGTGGCTACAGAGGGGAGAGCTAAAGAAGGAAACTGAAGAATGATAACAGCGGCACAAGATCAGGCCCTAAGAAACCAGATATGTTCAAAGTACGATAGACGGAAATAACATTTCTCCTATATGTAGGAAGTGCAATACGAAAAGTGAAACCATAAACCACATAGCAAGTGAATGCCCGGCACTTGCACAGAACCAGTACAAAAAGAGGCATGATTCAGTAGCAAAAGCCCTCCACTGGAGCCTGTGGAAGAAACATCAGCTACCTTGCAGTAATAAGTGGTACGAGCACCAACCTGAAGGAGTGATAGAAAAACGATCAGGCAAAGATCCTCCTTGGGGACTATGGTATCAGAACGGATAGGGTGATACGTGCAAACAGACCAGACGTGACGTTGATTGACAAGGTCAAGAAGAAAGTATCACTCATTGATGTCGCAATACCATGGGACACCAGAGTTGAAGAGAAAGAGAGGGAAAAATTGGATAAGTATCAAGATCTGAAAATAGAAATAAGAAGGATATGGGATATGCCAGTGGAAATCGTACCCATAATCATAGGAGCACTAGGCACGATCCAAGATCCCTGAAAAGGAAATCTAGAAAAAACTAGAGGCTGAAGTAGCTCCAGGGGCTCATGCAGAAGAGTGTGATCCTAGAAACGGCACACATAGTAAGAAGAGTGATGGACTCCTAAGGAGGCAGGATGCAACCGGAACCCCAACACTATAAAAATACCACCCAGTCGAATTGGGAGGACTGTGATAGAGCAAAAAAAAAAAAAAAAAAAAAAAAACAAAAAAAAAAAAAAAAATAATAATAATAATAAAATTGACGTTTGTAATGAATTAACAAAAAAATTGGCAAGTAAATTAGCTTTAATTACAGATTACTAATACATAGAGAAAAACTTTAATGATATTACTTATATATTATATACATTTTATATATATAAATGTATATACATATATATATATATATATATATATATATAATATATAAAATTCAAAGTTATCTATATATCTTATTTGGAGTCTGTAATTAAAGCTAATTTATCTACCAATATTTAATACATTATTACAAACGTCAAGATTATATATATATATATATATATATATAATATATATATATATGTGTATATATATATATATGTATGTATGTATATGTATAATACATATATATATACTATATATATATATATATATATATATATATATATATACATATACATATATAAAGTAATATCATTAAAGTTTTTATCGATAACCTATTTGGAATCTGTAATTAAAGTAATTTATTTGCCATTTTTTTAGTAATTCATTACAAACGCCAAATTTATTATTATTATTATTATTATTTGCTCTATCACACTCCTCTAATTCGACTGGGTGGTATTTATAGTGTGGGATTTCTGGTTGCATCCTGCCTCCTTAGGAGTCCATCACTTTTCTTACTATGTGCGCCGTTTCTAGGATCACACTCTTCTGCATGAGTCCTGGAGTTACTTCAGCCTCTAGTTTTTCCAGATTCCTTTTCAGGGATCTTGGGATCGTTCCTAGTGTTCCTATGATTATGGGTACAATTTCCACTGGCATATCCCATATCCTTCTTATTTCTATTTTCAGGTCTTTATACTTATCCATTTTTTCCCGTTCTTTCTCTTCAACTCTGGTGTCCCATGGCATTGCGACATCAATGAGTGATACTTTCTTCTTGATTTTGTTTTGTATTCAACGTCACGTCTGGTCTATTTTGCACGTATCACCCTACTGTTCTGATACCATAGTCCCAGAGGATCTTTGCCTGATCGTTTTCTATCACTCCTTCAGGTTGGTGTTCAATACCATTTACTACTGCAAGGTAGCTGGTGTTTTCTTGCACAGGCTCCAGTGGAGGGCTTTTGCTACTGAATCATGCCTCTTTTTGTACTGATTCTGTGTAAGTGCCGGACATTCGCTTGCTATGTGGTTTATGGTCTCATTTTTCGTATTGCATTTCCTACATATGGGAGAGATGTTATTTCCATCTATAGTTCTTTGAACATATCTGGTTCTTAGGGCCTGATCTTGTGCCGCTGTTATCATTCCTTCAGTTTCCTTCTTGAGCTCTCCCCTCAGTAGTCATTGCCATGTGTCATTGCTGGCTAGTTCTTTAGTTTGTCTCATGTATTGTCCATGCATTGGTTTGTTATGCCATTCCTCTGTTCTGCTTGTCTTTCTCCTGTCTCTGTATATTTCTGGGTCTTCGTCTACTTTTATCAGTCCTTCTCCCATGCACTCTGAGCCACTCGTCTTCACTGGTCTTCATATATTGCCCCAGTGCTCTGTTCTCGATGTTGACGCAGTCCTCTATACTTAGTAGTCCCCTCCCTCCTTCCTTTCGCGTTATGTATAGTCTGTCCGTATTTGCTCTTGGGTGTAGTGCTTTGTGTATTGTCATATGTTTCCTCGTTTTCTGGTCTATGCTGCGAAGTTCTGCCTTCGTCCATTCCACTATTCTTGTGCTGTATCTGATTACTGGACTAAAACTGCCCCATGTGGTGTTATGGCTTTTATCATATTGCCGGCGTTGAATTTTGACTTGAGTATCGCCTTGAGTCTCTGCATATATTCTTTCCTGATCGTGTCCTTCATCTCTTGATGTTTTATATCCCCTCCTCCCATTATTCCCAGGTATTTGTATCCCGTCTCATCTATGTGTTTGATGTTGTTTCCATTTGGTAGCTTTATCCCTTCAGTCCTTGTTACTTTGCCCTTTTGTATGTTGACTAAGACACATTTTTCTATTCCAAACTCCATCCTGATGTCCCCAGATACAATCCTTACAGTCTGGATTAGTGTATCTATTTCCTTGATGCTCTTACCATACAGCTTGAGGTCGTCCATGAACATCAGATGGTTAATTCTGTTGCCTCTTTTCTTGAGTTGTACCTAGCATCCATCTTCTGCAGTACTTTTGTCATGGGAATCATGGCTACTACGAAGAGTAGTGGGGACAGTGAGTCGCTCTAGAGATCCCTATCCTGTATATTAACCTCTGCTAGTCTTATTCCAGAGCTTGTAAGTATTTGTATTCCAGTTGTGCATTGTATTTTTGAGGAAGCTGATGGTGTTTTTCCTCTGCCCCATATATTTTTCAGGCATTCTATTAGCCATGTGTGTGGTACCATGTCGAAGGCTTTATTATTATTATTATTATTATTATTATTATTATTATTATTATTATTTTATTATTATTATTATTATTATTATTATTATTATTATATTATAATTATTATTATTGGAAAGTAAATGCCACAATAATATGTCAGATACTTGTTATTTAAAATACAAAGCAGAAAAGCTTTCGAAGACCTGCACGGTCCTCCTTGTCAATCTGAATACATTATTAACAGTGACCATACAAGAACTTGTTTTTTGACTATGTTTACAAATAGCCTGTTTGATGATGTAGTTGGCTCTTCACGTTATCCCCTCGTTCTCCAACGGTAAACCAGCTATCGCCTAGATCTTCGAAGTGGCGGTTAGTCTCTTGAATCGTTTGATCTGTTGTCCATAGCAGCTTGGCGCCTGCAACAAGGAACACGGGATGTTTCCCTGTTACCTGAACGAAAGAAGATGGGGCAGCGGCAGTATCAGAGGTGGCTAGATTATTGGTGTTATTAATATGCAACCTTTCTCTGTTATAATCTCTTATAAACTGACAGCAAATTATTTCATTTAAAATAAAATCTTCTCGCGTGAAGGCTTTATTGCCTTCCATAGAGAGACCCCTATTAATAATTGCTCCTTCAACTAACCTTCTAATACCTGTATCCTTACTATGTTGAAAATTACTTTTGACTCGTTCCAATTTATGCGGTGATCGGCATTTAAACTATGTAGACTAGTGAGGTTGCATAGTAATAACACCAATAATCTAGCACATCTGATACTGCCGCTGCCCCCATCTTCTTTCGTTCAGGTAACAGGGTCACATTCCGTCGTGTTCCTTGTTGCAGGCGGCCAAGCTGCTATGGACAACAGATCAAACGATTCAAGAGACGAACCGCCACTTCGAAGATCTAGGCGATTAGCTGGTTTGCCGTTGGAGAACGAGGGGATAAACGTGAAGAGCCACTACATCATCAAAAACAGGCTATTTGTAAAATAGTCAAAAAACAAAGTTCTTGTATGGTCACTGTTAATAATTGTTTTCAGATTGACAAGGAGGACGTGCTAGGTCTTCGAAAGCTTTCTGCTTTGTATTTTAAATAAAAGATCTGACATATTATTGTGGATTACTTTTCCATTTTATTTTATTAACTCATGTGATTATGAGGTTTCTTTGGATTATTATTATTATTATTATTATTATATTATTATTATTATTATTATTATTATTATTTTCCTCCCACTACCAGGCTGTGTTCTTTGTGTCGCTCTGGGGATTGCCTCCTGTCTTGTATTACCTTCTGCTTGAGTTGGTCATGGCAAGGTTATACCCGTTAAACGCAACCAACTTGACCCCAGGGACATAGGTTTTACCTGAGCTGACTCATCACCATGTCGATACTCGAGGAAAAACGGTACAGACACTCAAATGAGCATTTTATAGGATCTACACTTCACTTCCATAAAGGGAATTTTGGACCCAACAGTCCCATAATAACCTTCCAGTGTTTGGCTTGAGTCTAGTATATGCTAAATGATGCCATTCTGTAACTCAGTAACTTCGTCTTTGTGTTGGAATATTAGGTATATATCTAATATTTGTGAGTATAATTGCATATGACTTCAATAAAGTGATGGAAATGTTAAATGAGCAATAGATATATTAGTTTTATTATTCTTTCGTAATTTAATAGTGATTTTATGAAGTGTAAACTCCATCAAATCCTGAGTTTTTATAGGCGTCTGTTCCTCAACCCTGGCCAAAAAAATGGCTATCTGTAACTTCAAACTGAAGTTGGTTTGCAACATTTAAAGGAAATTTAATGGTATCAGAAAAATCATGCTTGGTCAGCAAGGCTTCTAATTATCTCTATATATATATATATATATATATATATATATAGTATATATATATATATATATATATATATATATAAAGTAACAGACAGATTGTGTTAGCCATTGTGCCATTGGTCGTTTCCAGAAGTCTTGCTACTTCTTAAATCCAGAACAGAAGTCTTCCTAGAATAGTTATATAACAACCTATGTTTGTCTGTTTCAAAGGCTGCTTAACCGACACCTTAACCATTAGCTCAGTTTCCTGACTAGCATTGCGTCCACCCTAAGCATTATGAGTCTAAACGGATTGATTGACACCATGGTCTTCCTCTTTAGCTGTTAATGTTTTGTAGTTTGTTTTTTTTGAGTTATTTATCATATATCAAATTATTATTTTGACAAGCTATTCCATTCTAAAATAAAAAAGCGAGGTGTCTTGCTAACGTACGGATAATGTGACATGGCTCCTGCCTCTGAGGTTACAAGGAAAAATTTCACAAGACAGTGGTAAGAACATCAATGCTGTATGGTACGGAACAGCAAGCATGAGAAAAACAGAGGAGAAGAAGATGGATGTGGCAGAAATGAGAAAAGCTTAGGTGGAGGTGCCTGGGGTGGCAAGAGAGGATAAGATCAGAAATGACTACAATAAGGGGGTTGACTAAGGTGGTGGAAGTATCAAAGTAAGTGCAGGAGGAGAGGCTGAGATGGTATGGACACCTGTTGAGGAGAGATGAGGACCACGCTGGGGAGATACTATGGGGATGGAGGTTCAAGGAAGAAGAAGAAGAGGGAGACCAAGAAGAGATGGAAGGACTGTGTGAGACTTACATGAGAAGGGAATTGATGAGGCAGAAGCACAGGCCCCCAATTTTGAGTTCACGTAGCTTGGAGTATAAACTAAGTTTATTATTATTATTATTATTATTATTATTATTATTATTATTATTATTATTATTAATGTTAAAGAAAACTTTTTACATCAAATAATTTGGATGTTTTTTGTATACAAAGATAAGTGGAATTTTACTATATTAACTGTAAGAAATAATCAAATCATTTTCTTTCTTTATCTCAGGAGTATACGTATTCGTTTCCAAAAATTATGTAAGTGTGAAAGAAATGTAATCAAATCATGTACAGAAAATAATTTATGGCCAAAAAATCAGTGGATAATGTAAAATTTGGAAATTAAAATAGGATAGAAATTGAAAACTTCAAAAAAACGCACAGACACACACACAGTGAATTATACAAAATGTTTACATGTATAACGCAACAATGTCAGTGTACTGACTGACATTATTATAATCAGTTGGTAAAACATCTGGATATGCGAAAATCTGCACAAATTCTCAGAAATAGTGCATTATTGCATAACACAAATTTGGTTACATACACACACACACACAGAATGTGCTCATCAGTATTGATATTGTAGGAATCCACAGGTTATTCGTTTTTATTTGTCTTGCGCATCGCCATCGTTGGTAATAGTCTCGTACACTACGTGTATGTGATGTGTGGACGTAACGCTGACACGGATTAACTGAGAGTCTTGCACTTAGCTGCTTGTCGCTGATTGGATGAATGTCGTGTTGTCCGAATCTCTCAGTTTTGTTTTCACTCTGTTTCAGAATTGTGATTATACGGCCATAGATTGAGATAAGAGCCAAATTATGTAATGTTATGTAAATACCTGTCGTAATAAACTTAAGTATTAAGAAGTTACATACCAAATTATTATATAATAGTTAGCAGTTATGAAACAACACTCTCCGAAGCTGTAGACTTGAAATATGTTTCAAACGCATGAGCTTTAATGTTTAAATTTATAGCTAGATTTTTAGCGCAATCGTGCCATTGGTGGTTTGGAAAAAAGCAAAACGTATTTATTGTACATTGCTGAAGGTTGTATAACGCCTAAGAACAAAATACTATCGTAGAAAATGTAAGCTTGCCGAAACATTTGGGGTGGAGGAGTTGAGAAAGGAACAGCCGGCGAGTTGTCTGCACACACCGCCATCATCAGTCAGCTTAGAATCGGCTATCGAGTAGTTGGCTCACTGTCGTCGATTTCACCTATTTCAGCCATGGCCACAAGAGTCGATATGGAACAAAGCAGAGATGAAGGCGCTTCAAACACGAGGGCATATACATGCTGGCAGTAGGCTTAACCCAGGTCAGTGCCGTAATATAATAATGAATGTTTTTTCAATATTTCACTTCACAGGGCCCTAGCAAGACAATGAAAGAAATCATTAAGGCGACAGCAACAGCAACTTTATGCATATCCTAAAACATTAATGACATTCCGTGAGCAGTACTTTTGAAATGCAAAAAATGAACATTATGATATATAAACATCTTTATCATTTTATGAAGACAAGAACACCACAACCCGCATTTGAACCTCCCGCTGAGAGTACGTCAACTTTCTGTCAATCCCGAGACTGTTCCTCCCACAACTCCTCCACCCCAGATTTTCTGACAAGCTTACATTTCTACGATAGTATTTAGTTCTTAGGCGTTATACAACATCAGCAATGTACAATAAATATGTTTTTTCTTTTTTTCAAACAACCAATGGCATGATTGCACTAAAAATCTAGCTAGAAATTTAAACATTAAAGTTTATACGTTTGAAACATATTTCAAGTCTACAGCTTCGGAGAGTGTTGTTTCATAACTGTTAACTATTATATAATAATTTGGTATGTAACTTCTTAATACTTAAGTTTATTACAACTGGTACTTACATAACATTACATAATTTGGCTCTTATCTCAATCTATGGCCGTATAATCACAATTCTGAAACAGTGTGAAAACAAAACAGAGATTCGGACAATACGACATTCATCCAATCAGCGACAAGCAGTTAAGTGCAAGTTAAGTGCAAGTTTGCCAGGTTTAAAAAAATCGACTATAGTGAACCCTTTGATGGTTTAACTGGAAGCTTGGTGAGTTATCGATTTTAGGCCGCCCGACCACGACCAACTATAGGTGGCCGTGGCCCGACTGGTGATAGACTTTGCCAAATACGTAAAACTGCAAAAAAAAAAAAAAAAAAAAAAAAAAAAAAAAATCAAATATAAGAATCTGCTAGTAAACACGGGCACCACTTTGTCTTAAGTCATACTGCCATTCTCACCTGGTTGCACAAACAATCCATCCAATATTTCTTACGCGTTTTTGACCGCCTCTGCTCTTACAGAGTTCATCCAGTCCAGCTTTTGCGTGAGACGAAATGATAAATAGCCCCCAGTTATAACGGGGAAGTCAATAACTTTTGTTTCTTGACGTGAAATGTAAACACACGCTAAACCCATACTATGGTTATCGAGGTTTCTGAATAATTAATTCAGGTACCCGTACCACAACACGTGGTTTTTTCGTGGACTCAATTAATTTGAGCAATTTTCGTTCTTCGTGATTCTCTCAATGAGCGTTCCACACAGGAACTCGGACTCTTGAAAAAATAAATAAACGCCAGTTTGTCGGACATTCATTTTTCCCCTCCCCCGCTGTACCTACTATAGTAGATTCACATCAACTGTACATCAGATGTCTAAGCCAGTCCCTTAACGACGCTCCTGAATGGCTGTTGATAAGCAATCCACAGGGCTGGAAATGTCTCAAATCTCTCTCGAGAGTTCACATAGGCAGGATGTAGGTATGTTCCACCTCTCCTGAGAGGTAAAACATACATCCTGCTTATGTGAACTCTCTCGAGAGCCTAAGTTTCCAGCCCTGTGATTGGCTTATCAACAGCCAATCAGGAGCGTCGTAAGGGATTGACTTAGGCATCAGATGCACAATTGATGCGTATCTACTATAGTAACATAGGTTGGAATGTTTTCAAGAGGAAGTTGAGGGTAAAGATGAACAAGAGTATGTTTAATAGTCAATAGAAACAAAGAATTTGGAGCAGTGGATGTTAAAGTGATGGTGGAAGAGTGACAGCGATTGATTCGCATGGCTGTTTATGATTAAAAAGAACTAATGAGATAAGAATAAAGAAAATGGACATACAAAAACATATATAGCAAGAAAACGTAGTCAGATGAGTACAAACAATTGGGAGGAGACCGTGAATTCGCCCTTGGCAGCCAAAGTAGGACTGTATGAAGTAAACGTATAGCTGTTAAATTCGAATGAAGGAGGAAGAAAAGGGTGAAGCTTTTGAGGTTAATTGAGTCCACATGTATACGACATAATGTCTTAAAGGGCGAGAAGTGCGGAAGCATATAGAAGTGATAGAAAGGTTAGGCAGTGGTTCTTAACCATGGGTGCTCGCACCCTAGGGAGTACGAAGCCGGTTCCTAAGGGGGTGCGAGATGCCTATGAATAATTAAAGCAAAATATATTATACGCATGTTATTTTTTATGCAAAATAAAAGTGATAATAATAATAATTTTATTATTATGATTTTCGCTACAGCGGTTGCTCTGAGCTATAGAGAAACCAAACCTACACTTAATTTCCTAATGAACTGGCAACGTTACAACAGACGCAAGTGCATGATACACGTCGTTTGTTTTATTAATACACATCATAGAAGCTTTTTACTTCAGCGTTTTTTTTATTCCAGCATTTCAAGGGGTGCGAGAGCTGACTGCTGATTTGACAGGGGAGCATACGCTGAAAAGGGGTAAGAACCACTGGTGTAGGTGAAAGGAGGGATCGGTGTATTTTGCGATGCACAGCTTGGCAAAAAAAAAATAAGTAGGTCTAGATAGTTAAGTATCGCAAAAAATCAAAGCGCCATATATATATATATATATATATATATATATATATATATATATATATATATGTCTGTGTGTGTAACTTGTTATATATAACTTATATTTTATACTATGAGTTTCAACGTCTTCACCTTCATACCAGAAAGAAACTATTGTACGAAACTTAGAAAATATCATCACAGTCAGTGAGACTTAGTTAAGAGGAGTGGTGTTTACCAACCGACATCTGCGAAGAAGATAAAAAAAAAACCACTCGGTGCCTCGTTAGTAAATAATACGAGGACACCTCTACATATATATATATATATATATATATATATTATATATATAGTAGATATATGTATATGGTATATATAAAAATATATATATATATATATATATATACTATATATATATATATTTATATATATATATATAGATATATATATATATATATATATATATATATATATACATATATACATGCATATATACATATATGTATATATACACATACACATGTATATATACATATATATGCATATAAGTACATGTATATATATATATATATATATATATAGATATATATATATATATATATATATATATTATATATATATATGTATATGATATGATATATACTATATATATATATATATATATATATATATATATATATATGTATATATATATATATAGATATATATATATATATATATATTATATATACATATGTATATATATACATATATATATATATACATATATATATATATATGTATATGTATACATATAGTTATATATATATATATATATATATATAGATAAACTATAGTATAGATATATATATATATGTGTATATATATATCTATATATATATATATATATTTATATATATATATATATATATGATAGATATATATATATATACTATATACATGCATATATACATATATGTATATATACACATACACATGTATATATACTATATATGCATATAAGTACATGTATATATATGATATATATATATATATATATATTATATATATATGTATATGTATATATATATATATATATATATATATATATATATATATATATATATTAGGCTTGCCTTGTATGATAAGGGCGCCCTATGAGGTAAGAATGTTAGACTAGCGATAATCTATACGCTAAGTCGGTTGGTATTGCACTTCCATCTTCAATGGAGTGTCTGGGGTTTTGTAGATCACTTACGAAGTCCGGTATTATCTTTACGACGATGTGTTAAACTCATGGTTCGGTGAGGTTCTTGTAGAAAACACTAAGTATAAAAAAATTTATATTTTCTGAGTTTACAGGGAAGATCAGAATGATTGTACAAGTCTTCTATTAACGATACTTAATCGCTTCTTTGCAATGGATGAGGCTAATCCGATTCCTCTACCTGATAAAGCTTAGTTAGAGTACAGGTCTTCTAATGACGATAGCTAACTCTGTTCTGCCTGTCTACCATCTCTGTTACAAGTTATGAAGGAACAGACAGTAGTTCGAAACATATGAACATACATACAATGACATAGTTTCATACGAACAACACAATCAAAAATGAGACACGCTACAGATCACGTAGGCGGTAGTTGTCTCAAGCAGGGAGCTTGGACTAATGTTTTATAAACAATTGAATGACTACAGGTGACGACATGTTATCTTAGCCTACTTTATTGATACGTCATCTTTAGCGTCTCTAGTCTGATCACATTCCTGCAAGCAATCTGGTTGACCTCTTTAGTTTTTAGACTTTTATATATATGGACTAACATTCCATATTTTTATTATGTAAACACTTACATCAGCTCGGTCAGCTACCAAAACCAACTACTGAATATTACTCAAACTTGACTTGCATTGACTTATAGGAGTGTGATACAGACACTATGTGAATATATATATATATATATATATATATATATATATATATATATATATATATATATATATAAGTAAATAAAAATTCATGGGTGTACATGAATTGATTCAAGTAATAAAATATAAAACAATGATATTGGTAAATAATAGTGATCACGTGATATATAATGATACAGCTTTTTCACTTCATCTCTTTAAGATACTTATGCTACAGAAAATACTAATGTACTCTGATAATTGCATAGAATGAAGATTAACATGATAAAAATCATATTTTAACTGATAAAAAATTTCATATATGAATTGATAAAATTATTAATGTTTATGCTCATTGATTCGTTGATTTTTATGCTAAATGTTATATATCTGATTCATTAACCCTTAAACGCCGACATGGACGTATTTTACGTCGACATTTTTTTGTCTCTCGGGTGCCGACTGGACGTATTTTACGTTCGACATACAAAAGTTTTTTTTAAAAATTCGCGGAAAAATACTTTTAGGCTACCAGCCGAAAACTCTTGAATCACGCGCCTTGGGGGATGCTGGGAGTTCACGGATCAAGGTGTTTGTTTTGTTTACAATCGTTACGCAGGCGCGCAAGCGCGAACTTTCTTTCTTGCCGCACTAAAAAGTATCTGTGACACATCTCTGAAATTATTTCGTCACTTTGACATAATTTTTGTACCATTGTTTTAAATTAGCCGTTACATAGAGTATTATATATGAAAATGTGCGCATTTGTATGTAGAATACAACAAAAACAAAAAAATACTCATGATTGTAGCTTTTATCAGTTTTTAAGATATTTTCATATAAATAACGATAAGTGCCAAAATTTCAACCTTCGGTCAACTTTGACTCTACGAAATGGTCGAAAAAACGCTATTGTAAGCTAAAACTCTTATATTTTAGTAATATTCAATCATTTAACTTAATTTTGCAACTAATTGGAAGTCTCTAGCACAATATTTCGATTTATGGTGTATTTATGAAAAAACTTTTTCCTTACGTCCGCGCGGTAACTCTTCCGAAAATAATCATACATCGATTGTGGTAATGTTTGCACCATTTTAAATTAGCCGTTACATAAAGTTTTATATATGAAATGTGCGCAATTTCATGCACAATACAACTAAAACAACCCATGGTTGTAGCTTTTATCAATTTCGAAATATTTTCATATAAAAAATGATAAGTGACAAATTTCAACCTTCGGTCAATTTTGACTCTACCGAAATGGTCGAAAAACGCAATTGTAAGCTAAAACGCCTATATTCTAGTAATATTCAAGCATTTACCTTCATTTTGCAACAAATTGGAAGTCTCTAGCACAATATTTCGATTTATGGTGAATTTATGAAAAAAAAAAACATTTTCTTTACGTCCGCGCGGTAACTCTTCCGAAAAAATCATACGTGCGATTGTGTAATGTTTGCACCATTTTAAATTAGCCGTTACATAACGTTTTATATATGAAAATGTGCGCAATTTCACGTATAATACAATAATATAAGTTGAGGTGTAGCTATTCTCATTTTCGAAATATTTGCATATAAATCACGATAAATAGAAAAAAAACCACGTTCGGTCAAATTTGACTCTACGAAATGATCGAAAAACGCAATTGTAAGATAAAACTCTTACAGTCTAGTAATATTCAGTCATTTATCTTCATCGTGAAACAAATTCGAAGTCTCTAGCACAATATTTAAATTTATGGTGAATTTTTAAAAAAACTTTCCTTCCCTTCCTCCGCGCGCGGATTCTCCGCCCACAAATCTCCGAAATGCGTAAGTCCCATTCTCGGAATATTGCTCCGTTTCATATTAGGCATTTCATAGAGTTTTATATATGAAAATGTGCGCAATTTCATGTAGAATAAAACAAAAAATATTTGAAAGTTGTAGCTTTTTCTTTTTATTTCCGAAATAATTGCATATAAAAAAAATATATATATAAAAAATTCGACATTCGGTCAACTTTTAGCTCGTCAGATATGGTCGAAAACTGCATTGTAAGCTAATATTCTTACAGTATAGTAATATTCAATCATTTGTCTTCATTCTGAAACATCATGGAAGTCTCTAGGACAATATTTAGATTTATGGTGAATTTTGAAAAAAAAATATGTGTTTACGTAAGCGCGTTACGAATTCATGCATTATTTTGTGATAATATTTTCTCTGTGTTGCTTTTATCGTTTACAATGTGTTATATATCAAAATGATCGCAATTTAGTGCACATTAACAACGAAAAAGAAAGTAACTTGTTACCTTCAACCGTTTTGCGCACAGCGCGATTTTGAATACAATTATATATGAAATTTCGTTTTGCGCTATCATATATCGCATTATTATATATGATAATGATATTTTTTTTCATTTCTGATGGTTGCATACTAAACTTCAAGCAATGACAAAAAAGGAGCCAAAAATGAACTCTTAATCTTGAAAACTAAGCGCGCTGTGATTTTTTGAAAAAAATATTTTTTCCGCTTACGCGCTCACTCTCAAAACCCCTCCGGCATACGGGAGTCATTTTTTTATTTACCGCTCCGGCGTTTAAGGGTTAATTCATATACTAACTCATAAATACCTGCAGATATTGGTAAGATAAAAGGTAACAGATTGATTATAGGCTACCTGATTTGTTAATACATATGTATATGGATTCATATAATCATGATTAATATATGTGCACTTTTATAATCATGATTAATATATTACTTTAAATAGATTCCTATTGCGTACACGCAAAGTATATTTCGATTCCGTTATTTATGATCATTTATATATAGATTCCTAGTGCGTACACGCAAAAAAATATATTTTCGATTCTGTTTATTTATGATCATTTATATAAGAGATTCCTATTGCGTACACGCAAAGATATATTTCGACTCTGTTATTTATGATCAATTATTATATAGGATACATGATACTTTATATATAGGATACATGACCGAGGTTATACTACTTCACTTTTAACTAGCTTTCTCGAACAACTTTTCGTCCATTACACAGTTCCAGACAACCACCTATAAGCCAATGAAACGGCCTTTTTCAATGGTTAAAACAAGGGGAAAATTTGCCTGGGCGGGTCCAACGTTCTATTTTTGCGCTCATACTTATTCTCTGCATCCTAAGCTACACGATTACGTTCGCGATGAATAAAAAAAAAACATCCCCAGCACGAGTCCTTCGAGCAAAGTAGAGTTGAATATCCTTCGGGTCGAAATTGTCGAAAGTATGTCCCCTTTTGTAGTCGATTCCGACAGCCGCCGGAGCGTTCCGCATTAAAACGAGATTAACGACGAGATACGGTGTCGGTCGAAGAAGTCCATGAAATTCCTTTCACATTGTAGGCGGTTGTTACTTGACTGTAGCCGTCCGCTGCGACGAACGATTTTTTTGAAGTTGCGATGTGAAACTCTCGTACTGCCAGGATACTGTAACCAGGTTCCATTAATCAGCCTGCAAGTGAAATTATACTTGTCACAAGGGCAAAGTAAATTCAGACGACATCCAAATACAGGGGAGGGAAGAGAGCCATTTAGACCAGACTTAACCACATGAATTCGCTGATATATTGGAATTCAAAAGAGTCAGCTGTACAAACTTTTTTTATCCATGGGCATTAACAATGAGTAACCTATCCAGGTCTATGATGACTTGTAAAAATATCCATAATTATAAAAAATAAATAGATATCATTACGAATCACAAAGAAAATTCGATATTACTGGTAGTAAGTTACTAGACAAAGAAGTGGAAAACGGAGCTAATTGTAAGATTGCCAGGCAACATAAGAGTCAAAGAGAAGATTAATCATGATTCTGTATTTCATCTATGCTAACTGAAATTAAGTTGTGATAAAATCTGATCCTATGTGCCTACAACAAAAGTTTCATATTCAATTTTCTCGCGCGCATCCTCTGAGGTTAATTTTAAAAACTTTATTAATAGGTAGGAGATGCAACGAAAAAACCCACTATGTAACTAATTTCTAAATAAACTTTGGGTTTTTCAAGAAAATGTGACATTTTCCCATGAATGTTTTACTTGAATTGTAATAGGCTAATGTCGCAAGTAAATATTTCACATATATATCTTGATACTTCTAAATGTCTATGAGGTTCAGAAAAATTAATTCATTTTGTTGTTATAGAAAGTCTATTTGCTATTTTGTTATTAATTTAAAATGATTGCAAGTTGCATTGCGCATACCGATGACACCTGTACCTAACGTCTGCCTTGCCCATGAGAAGTTCGGGCTAAGCATTCCTTTCTCCAGTCAATCTGTTTTGCAAGCAGAGACGACACACAGATGAAGCCTGTGTAAGCAGATTATTGAGGTTAAAAGGAACAAATGCTGATACGGCAATGATGACGTCGTCACTTGGCAGGAGATTGCTCTCAGCCAGCTAAGAGTTACGTTTACTTGCTGTAAGAGATACGATTTATTAGGATAAATTTTTTTGTTTGTTTTTAATACTCGACCCACATGAGAAGAATGTCTGAAAAAAACGCAGTACCAAAATTGAACAATATATTAGTTTCATGCTGGAAATCTGCATAATTGTAATTATGTTAAATTAAATATTCCTTATTCAAACTAATGAAAAAAGGTTTCCATACAAATTCTATATATATTATTAGCCCTGTATAAGATTCATATAGGATTATTTCATAGATACATTTTCACTTCTAGACTTCCTGACTTTAAAATCTCTTTATTTTATTTTATTTTATTTTATTTATTATTATTATTTATTTATTTATTTATTTATTTAATTTTTTTTTTTCATTGACTACGAATATAAATTACCGGGACAGACAATATGTCAGTAGGTTTTGATATGTGTTTGAACTTTAGCTTATTTGTCATTACTAAAGCGTTTAAGTTAGAGTTCAAATCTTTACGCATATATATTTGGATATTTAATGGTTACGTTTTGCTTATTGATATTATCGTGATTCCTTTTTTATTATAATTTGTACCCTTCCGACTTCTTACGGAGTGTATTATATTGACTCCACTTGTATCCATATTTATTTTATATTTATTTATTTATTTATTTATATATATATATATGTCATAATAATGGTTGGCTTGAATATGTGGAAAAGTGTTCTAGCGGCGTACCGTATAAGGCTACTTGCGGCATCAATTCTATAGATACAAGATATAAATGATAAAGTATTTAAAACAGCGAGAACCGCTATAATCCAGTTCGGATCCAATATCACAGTTGTAACTCGTAAGACATTGACACTTCCTATTTAATTATCCGTTATTCTACCAAACCGATTGACTCTGGGTGATAAAATATATTATTGGTTTTCTTAATGGAAAGGAATTCACACAAAACGTTAAGGAGATTATTATTGATTTACACCACCCGAGTCACAGATTATTATGTGTTGAATTCCATGTTTACTGATTTAGCACTCATAAATATTCTTAACGCACTCAAGTGCGGTGTTTGTTTTAGTGCTAATTAATATATAACGTGTCAAGGAACTATTG
>NC_061089.1:14452514-14457514 GCF_015104395.2 Macrobrachium nipponense
CCATCCCCAAAAAATCTCTGTAGCTGTTTCCTGGTATAGTGGGGTAGCCTTACGGATACCTTCTACATTAGCATTTACTGGAGCAAGAAGGTGCCTTTCCAACTTCAAACCAAGATACTGTACAGTTGCCTTTCCAAACTCACTCTTCTCTAAGTTGACTGTTAATCCTGCTTCTTGTAGTTTCTTGAAAACTTTCTTCAGAATCTTCAGATGTTCTTCCCACGTTGTAGAGTAAATCACGATGTCATCAGTATACACCTACTCCTTCTATTGATCCTAACAGTTGATCCATCACTCGTTGAAATGTTGCGGTGCATTCATCAGACCAAACGGCAGAAACAGTATACTGATATAGTCCAAAAGGAGTAATAATGCTGACAGCAGCTTCGCATTCTCATCTAAGGGAATTTGATAATATCCTTTTAACAAGTCTATCTTGGAAACAAACTTGGCTTGCCCAATATTATCAAGTAACTGATCTATGAGAGGCAAAGGACAATTATCAGCCACACTGATAGAATTCAGCTTCTATAAATCAGTACACATCCTAAATGAACCATCTGGTTTCTTCACTAACACACATGGAGAACTAAAGTGACTTGAACTGGGTTCTGCTAATCCATGTTGCGGCAAATACTCAACTTCTTTCTTCAAAACATCTCGATGATACGGTGATAAGCGATAGGCTCTTTGCTTGAAAGGTTTCCATCTTCTTGAATCTTGATTTCATGCTTGGTCAGATCAGTACGTCTAGGCACATCTGAAAAAAATTTCTGGAAACTTCTAATTACGTCACTTAAGTCTTCACCTTGTTCAACACTCAGATGTTTCAGTTTATCCTCAAATTTTCCAAATTGAAGAATTATTCATCTTGCTTGCAGCTCCCAATTCGTAGCCATCATCGTCTTCTGTAGATAAAAGTTGTCTGGGTTACTGACACAGTTTCAGATTTAGTTTCTGAGAAAATAAGGTTTCAAGAGGTTCAACATGTATCTTCCTTTGTCTTCTTCTTCTTTCTGGTGTTTCAATCACATAAGTTCTATCACTTAACTTCTGAATTATCTTGTAAGGACCTTGAAATTTATTAGTGAGGGGAAATCTCTTGACAGGTAAGAACACTAACACTTGTTGACCAACACTAAAATTCTTAGCTTAGCCTTAGCATCAAATCTCCTTTCATTTTCTCTTGCTCATTTTCAAGTTTTCTAAAGAGAATTTTCTAATCTCTTTCAACCTCTTCCTTAAGTTCTTCACATACTCGCTTGGCTTTCCTCTTGATTTTCTTCCCAATTTTCTGCAAGAATCTTCAACGGTCCTCTCACTTCTCTTCCAAAACAAAAAATCATCTCATTAGGTGAACATCCCATACTTTCTTGATAAGCATTCTAACTTCAAAAACAAACATTAATGGTAAACCAACATCCCATTCTCTTCCTGACTCAGAACAATACTTTGTCAGCATACTTTTCAATGTCTGGTGGAACCTTTCCAAGGCACCTTGAGTTTCTGGATGATAAGCGGTTGATAAACTGTTGTTCACCCTAATAAGTTCATCACATCCTGGAATAACTTTGAAGTAAAGTGTTGTCCTCGTCACTTTGTACTATTTCTGTATTCCAAACTTTGAGAAAAACTCCACAAGTTTTTTCAGCAACTATCTTGGCAGATATGTTTCTAACAGGGATTGCTTCTGGATACCTTGTCACAGGACACATTAATGTCAATAAATACTCATTTCCTTTCTTGTCTTCGGCAATGGTCCAACCATATCTATAATCACTTTGTCTAAAGGGTTTCTTCTCTAACTAACTTATAGGTTGTAGGGGGGCTTTCTTGATGGTTTCATTCGGTTTTCCAGCTATCTGGCAGGTATGACACTCACGACAAAACCTGCTAACATCTCTGTGAAGTCCAGGCCAGAAAAAATATTTTCATGATCTTCTCCACATCTTCCTGATTCCCATATGTCCAGACTCATGAGCTACTGCAACCACTTGCTTTCTCAACGGATATGGAATCAAAATTTGATGATATTCGCCCATACAGCATCTCCTGGTATATCTGTAGGTCTATACTTCCTCATCAGCAAACCTTCCTTCAGATAGTAACAGGTAGGAGTTTGTTGCATCTCTTCTCGATCACAACTCTGAAGAACAAATCAGTTAACGATGCATCTTCTTCTGCAAGTCCATCAGCTTCTCTCTTGTCACTGACCAACTTCAAGGGTTGAATTCTCGATATCTGCTAACTCAGCTACTGTAGTTTCACTACTGTCTTCAGCAACACTTTGACTACTCGGAGTCTCTTCAGGAACATCAGGTTCTTCTTCTTCGTCGTCGTCTTCTTCATCTTCTTGGGAAATCTCTTCTTGGTCAGCACTATGGGAAACAAATTCACTTCCCTGGAATAATTCTTCTAAGCACAAAGATCCTTCACTTGATCCTTCTTGGTGTGTAAATCCTCAGTTTCTTCACTTGTAGTCGTAGTCCTCTTCATACTTCTGGTAGTTACACAACTAGGAAACAGGTGGGGGTTATTCTTCTCCAACTCTCTGTAGGACTAATCCTCAATGGTTTGTCTGTCACTACAGGCAAGGAATAAATGGACACCACCAACTTCATTCCCCAACAGAACATGTATACCTTCCACAGCTAGTGAGTCCTTTACAGCAAAATCAACATTCCCTGTCACCAATTCACATGACAGGTGTAAGCGGCATATAGGAGTTACTTCCTCCTCCTCCTATACCCTTCAAAATAACTGAATCTCCTGTGAGACTCTTCTTCAACTGAGGGTGAGAACCACGTACTACCACACTATGGTTACTCCCTGTATCACGTAATATCTTGACTGGTACCTGCATACTTCCTTCTTGAGTTGACAGCAATACCCTCATAGATATATGGCTTAAAAGCCTCCACACTGCTTAGCCACTCACTGCTTGAGGTAACATTTCCACTGGTTGCTAAACATTCAGCTTGTTAGTTCATTCTTCTCTGGAGTCTGATTCTTTCCCACACTGCTCTTCGTAGTTTGTTTCACAACTTGACTAACTGGTTTTTGACTGCTGTTGATTCCGGTAACACTCTTGACTGTAGTGTCCTACTCTTCCACACTTGAAACAGACAACATTAGTTTCTGTAACTGTCTTGAAAAACTGATGAGGATTTCACATTAATTTGCTGAGCTGTATTCCTTGTGTTACTCTTAGTAGTATCACTTGAAGGTTTCCATTAAATTTGTTCCTGTTATTTGGATAAGACTTAAAACCTGGGCGTTGTTGACTCTGGTACTTGACATTGTAATTACGTTTGCTACTGATTATATTGTAATCTTCACTAAGTGTAGCGGCTTTGTCAAGTTTCTTCACTTCTCTCTCTCTTAAATAGGCTCTTATATGTTCAGGAATTCCTTTAAGATACTGTTCAAGAACAAGTAACTCTTCTAACTCATCAAAAGTTTTAACTTTAGCAGCTTCTACCCAACGTTTGAAACAAACACTTCTCACTTTGTAAGCATAATCTTAAGAAGGCCCTTCTCATCTTTTCTTAAATTTCTGAATCTCTCATTGTAGTACTCTGGGTCATCTGGTAAACTTGTAGCACACTGTGTTTAAGTACCTTGTAGTCTTTACACTGATCAGCTGTTAAGGCTAGATAAGCACTTCTCCCTTTACCAATCAAGACACTTTGTAGCAAAACTGACCATTTATCCTCTGGCCATCCCATACCTGAAGCCACTTTCTCAAAGTGATCAAAAAACTCATCTGGAGCTTCTTCAGTAAAACTTAGGATAACTTCTGTACTCTCACTACATCAAATACAGGGTCTTGATTACCTTGGTTAGGGTTAGACGGTGTTACAGGTAATGTGGATCTAGCTCTTATTAATTCCATTTTTTCCCTTTCATGTCTTGCGATTTCTCTTTCCTCTTTTATTCTTTCTCTTCCTCTTCTGCTGCTTTTTCTTCTTCTCTTTCTCTTCTTTCTTGTTTTTCCCTGTCTATTCTTTCTCTTTCAGCTGCATTCTCTCTCTTTCAGCAAGCATTTTTAGCTTAATCAAATTCTTCTTCTGCTTCAATTCGTCTAAGCTCTAACTCTGCATCACTTTTCTCTTTCTTTTCTGCTTGCTTATTTATGAGATCAGCACGTGCTACATTCAACAACTCTTGAGCCAATTCTAACTCATCTTCATCAGTTATTCTACCAGAGTTTATCAATGATTCCATAGCAATAACATCTTATGCCTTTACCATACTAGTGACACATAACCACCACATGCCTCTGCTAAAGCGCTCCACTGTGCTCTAGACAGAGGTTTCAGACAAAACTTGGACGGAAGGAGCTGCTAAAAAATTCCTGAACATTGAACTGAGCCACTTTTCCTCTAAGTTATCAATTTACAATTCAATACAATAAATGCAAAACAAAACTATATGGTCACTCTCCTAACAAAATATATTCCTAACACCACCAGTATATTCTAGAGTGATAATGAAATCTGCTTTCCCGGGTCTCTGGGCACCATTAAATAATGTTACGAAGTGCCAAGTATCTGGTTACCTTGCATCAATTATTACCTCACCAAAAGCCAAACACCTGAACCCTCATAACACGTTTAAACGACTGAATACACTAAAGGCAACAGTGATCCCTTAACACTTACCAGTATTGCAGAAAATCAGACTAAGTTCATCAAAACAGGTGTGAGGTAATCTTGTAAGTAATTAAATTAAATCAAAGGGCATCACTCCATCAACAACTTTCAAAACTCTAAGTATTTCCCTGATTTCAGAAGTCTAAGTACTTCCCTGGTTCTAAGTCACTTCAATTAAATTGAAGGAAAGCAAATCAATTACCACTCTATGTCTCTACCTATCATAAATATAGTCATAATTATATATATTTATACTGGTGTAAGATAAAGAAAACACTTATAAAAATTTTAAATACAAAAATTTATTATTAAATTCAAAATTTATAAGTGAAATTCACAACATCA
>NC_061089.1:14462514-14465243 GCF_015104395.2 Macrobrachium nipponense
AGCTGTCCAATACACGACAGAGTTAAGACTTAATTCTTAAATGCCTGGCGGGGAAGGAGGGCGTCTTATAGTAATGAAGACAACTATGAATTTTCATTAATGAATATGATTTGCTATTCCCTAGTACAAGCTAAATTGTCTATGTAGAGATTTGGAGCCAAGGACTCCGTAGCCAATTCAAGAATTTGAAGATTACGGCCTTCAGCCAGAACTTGAGTCAATTCATTGAACCCAGATGATAACTTACCTGTCATTTTCCCATTCATAAGTAAAGTAGATTAATTGATCTCCCGTAATGTCTAAATAAGCGATGATTCCCGCCTGAATTACAAGGATTCTGTAGTTTACACGGGAAAGCGTAAGTTTCCTTTGAAGTGGGGCGAAGCGACGCCTCATTCCTGCCCTAGTCCTGAACGTTGTAAGTACCGTGATATTTGTGTGTCTCTCGATTCTCCGGCTCTCAGCCATTGCCATGCCAGGTCGAATTCCGTCGTAACTGTTATTGGAATATTTTAATTTCAATCTTACTTATATTTAATAAACAAAACAATTATTTAACAACCAAAACAACTTACATTAAAGAGTAGATCCACTAATAAAACTTTGTGACATTGCCGTACATTACCTTTTTTCCCTAGACATGGCCAAAGATACATAATAATGTAAAGCACTTATCACAAATGTTGACGTTGACGTATTCCAAAATTGTCATTGTCTTGGAGTTAGAACGTTCAGTTGTTCTGGGTTAATTTTCTTATTACAATGTAGATGCCGGCCTTGCTAATGAGAAAACTCTTACTGTAACTGTTCGCCGTGGCTGTCGAAACCTCCGAGGTAATTTACTTCTTACCTTTGACAGGTACATATTACGCACGCGCGAACTTAAGGGGGCCGGCCGGAACCTCTATATACGGAGGTATAGGGCGAAAAATGCAAAGTCATGAAAAAATTCATGGAGCTTCATATGGCAATTGAGAATACGTATACGAAATATTTCGTCAAAATTCCTCTTACTTTCGTAGTTACAGGGTAATTAGTTAACGTAACTCAATAAGCCTAAAACATTGATCCGTACAAGAAAATGCAATATTTCTTCTATTATCGTAAATTTTGATAATTATTGTCAAAGAAATTGGGAGAAATGGCATCTGTAGACATTCCCCGAGTCGAGAAGGAGACTTCAGGCTCAAGGTACCTACTACCAACTTCCAAGTCCAGTCCTGAGTTAGTGCGATCACAGAAGTCAAGTAGTCTACACGTTCCATTTCATGTCTGACATCCGCCTGCTTTCACGTATGTTTATGTATGTTTCGGCAAGAATTTCATCATGCCAATGAGGAAAAGACAAGGGAAACATCTCGCTAACATACAGACGAAGAAAAATCGCTCAAGTATTATTACAGAATATCATAATATGCGTAGTTATTGAAGAGAGAGGGGAGGGTTGCTTAGTAACGCCCCCGTCTTGCTTGACAGCACACGTCACACTGTGCCTAAGGCTACCATCTTTGAGCAAAGAGATCTTCATTTATGATAAATAACAAAGTTTTGGTTTTTTAATACCCAAAATGGAATATGAAATTCATAATAATCATGATTTATTAAATTGTCTTTGTAAAAAAAGTGTACGCCTTCGAGTTTCACTCTTGACATTCTCTTGCATTACGTTTGTTTATCTTTGTTTCGGGCAAGAATTTCATCATGCCAAAGAGGAAAATACAAGGAAAACATCTCGCTTACACACAAAAGAAGAAAATTCGCTGTATTAAGCAGAGTTAGTGAAGGGGAGAGAGAGAATTGCGTAGGAAGGAGTTGGCCCCATCTTGCCTCAAGCCCCAGTGCCCCAGGCTGCGATATATGAGCAAAGGGATCATCATTTATGATAAAATTATGATAAATAAAATAGTTTTGGTTTATTAACACACAAAAAACAAATATACATTCATAATAATCATTATTTATTAATATTGTCTTTATAGAAATACGAAGGAAAACTTTGAACGCCCGTATCTTCAAAACTATACTTATTGACCTTCAAAATCTATCTCCTCACTTAGTTTTAAAGCTATAACATTGGAATTGGTATATAACTCAGAAAGACATTATAGAAAACAATCAAATAGAGCCCTTTTTTCCAATTTTTGTTTCGTATTTTTTTATAATTTTTTTTCTCCTGATTTATAGGGTTTATTTTTGACCATATTGAAAAATTCATATCTAGCAAAAAAAGACTTTTAGAAAAAAAAACTCTCCATTCGATGGAGGTCTACATCAGGTCTATATATGGTAGTAACTGCCCAGGTCTTAATATTAAATATCAAGGAGGAGATAAGAATTTGAAAAAAAATGGTTATTTCGGGATATTCAATTCGCCCTGGGAGTCACAAAACCGAAGGTCAGAGGCAAAAATCATATGCGGTTTGGAGATGTCCCAAGTCACCTTATTAAGTGGTATGAATATCAAAGTCCTGTCCTTAAAAAAGGGCATTGGCCGGCCGGCCCCCTTAAGGCCTATTAGGCAATTACTAGTTAAGTATTTAATTCATAAGTTTAATTTTATTATTCCTTTTACTTATCCATTAACGCTAATCAGTTACTATACTAAGTAGCATTAAGTTATTTACTTTAACTTTATTAAGAAAAATAGAAAGCTGCGAGTGAAGTAACGACCGAATGGCTATTCCCCACAGTCGGACACAAATATCAATCCTTTCAGATTCTAACACACT
>NC_061089.1:14465743-14480743 GCF_015104395.2 Macrobrachium nipponense
AGTGTGTTAGAATCTGAAAGGATTGATATTTGTGTCCGACTGTGGGGAATAGCCATTCGGTCGTTAGCTTCACTCGCAGCTTCTATTTTTCTTAATAAGTTAAAAGTAAATAACTTAATGCTACTTAGTATAGTAACTATTAGCGTTAATGATAAGTAAAAGGAATAATTAAAATTTTAAAACTTATGAAATTTAAATTCCACCTTAAAACTAGTAAATTGCCTAATTAGGCCTTAAGTTCGCGCGTGCGTAATATGTACCTGTCAAAGGTAAGAAGTAAATTACCTCGGAGGTCGACAGCCACGGCGAACAGTTACAGTAAGTTTCTCATTAGCAAGGCCGGCATCTACATTGTAATAAGAAATTAACCCAGAACAACTGAACGTTCTAACTCCAAGACAATGACAATTTTGGAATACGTCAACGTCAACATTTGTGATAAGTGCTTTACATTATTATGTATCTTTGCCATGTTAAGAGGTTTAAAAAGGTAATGTACGGCAATGTCACAAAGTTTTATTAGTGGATCTACTCTTTAATGTAAGTTGTTTTGGTTGTTAAATAATTGTTTTGTTTATTAAATATAAGTAAGATTGAAATTAAAATAAATTCCAATAACAGTTACGACGGAATTCGACCTGGCATGGCAATGGCTGAGAGCCGGAGAATCGAGAGACACACAAATATCACGGTACTTACAACGTTCAGGACTAGGGCAGGAATGAGGCGTCGCTTCGCCCCACTTCAAAGGAAACTTACGCTTTCCCGTGTAAACTACAGAATCCTTGTAATTCAGGCGGGAATCATCGCTTATTTAGACATTACGGAGATCAATTAATCTACTTTACTTATGAATGGGAAAATGACAGGTAAGTTATCATCTGGGTTCAATGAATTGACTCAAAGTTCTGGCTGAAGGCCGTAATCTTCAAATTCTTGAATGGCTACGGAGTCCTTGGCTCCAAATCTCTACATAGACAATTTAGCTTGTACTAGGGAATAGCAAATCATATTCATTAATGAAAATTCATAGTGTCTTCATTACTATAAGACGCCCTCCTTCCCCGCCAGGCATTTAAGAATTAAGTCTTAACTCTGTCGTGTATTGGACAGCTTTCTGCTCAATGAATCGCCTGCGAGATCCCTCAGTCTTGCCCCAATTTAACGCAACACTTGTGAAGTTAAATGGCGGGGATTTCGAATGATCAGTTCGAAATTCACGACATGAAGAGTCAGAAAATAATAAATAAATGCAAATAAAACCTGAAGTTGGAAAGTGGAGTTCATCATATCAGAGAGAGAGAAACTATTTCTTTTTTTTAGTTTGCTCATATGTATTCTTGTCATATCCATTCAAATGTGATGCGATCAGGAAAACAAGTGGCTGGAGAGGAAGACCGGTGTCCAGGGCAAAGGAGCGAAAAGCTGGAAGATGAGGTTGGACAGCTGCGAGGAGTGAAGGAGAAATTGGTTTACAACCTGAAGAACCTGCAGGGGAAAAACAGACGGCTGGAAAAAGACAACTGGAAACTGAAGGAGCAGCTGCTCGTCTTCAAGGAATGGTGCGATCTTCATGGAATGGCGCTGGCCTCACAAAGATGGATGAGATGTGAAATATTTCAGGACAATGTTTGTTGTATAGAAAGTTTAATGTTTATTTGTAATAAGTTTGCTTTGTTGATCCTTGAAGGAAGTTGAAGTTGCAGGGAAATAAATATATTAAAATTTTCTTAAGAGTTTTATTGATTCCTGAAAGGGAAAAGAAGATGGGAGGAAAATGATAGGATTGGTGGAGTGCCAGAAGGAGAAGCACAGGATTCAGAGAAGCCCCAGGAGATCTACTAGGATTCAGAGAGGCTTCAAGAGAAGTGAAAGGATTCAGAGAAGCCACAGGAGAAGTGAAAGGATTCAAAGATGCCCCAGGAGAAGTGAAAGGATTCAGAGAAGCCCCAGGAGTACGAAAGGATTCAGCGGGAGAAGCCTCAAGAGAAGTGAAAGGATTCAGAGAAGCCTCAGGAGAAGTGAAAGGATTCAAAGAAGCCCCAGGAAAACTGAAAGGATTCAAAGATGCCCAGGAGAAGTGAAAGGATTCAGAGAAGCCCCAGGAGAAGTGAAAGGATTCAGAGAAGCCTCAGGAGAAGTGAAAGGATTCAGAGAAGCCCCAGGAGTACTGAAAGGATTCAGAGGAGCCTCAGGACAAGTGAAAGGATTCAGAGAAGCCTCAGGAGAAGTGAAAGGATTCAAAGAAGCCCCAGGAGAAGTGGAAGGATTCAGAGGAGCCTCAGGAGAAGTGAAAGAATTCAGATAAACCCCAAGAGAAGTGAAAGTATTCAGAGAAGCCTCAGAAGAATTGAAAGGAGTCAGGGGCATATTCTGGTTCTAAGGATAAGCAAAGATGTTGTGTAATAATGGGACGGGCGGTGCGAGGCCTGCCAGGCGTCCCGGGACGGGCGGTTGGTTGGGGCCTCCCCCCCCACCCCCCCCGGGCCCCCCGCAGGAGATCCCGGGACGGGCGCAAGTGGCGCCAGGCGTCCGGGACGGGCGGGCGTGGGCCCGGGCCCGCCAGGCGTCCCGGGACGGGCGGGCGAGGCCCGCCAGGCGTCCCGGGACGGGCGGGCGAGGCCCGGGCGGCCCGCAGGCGTCCCGGGAGGGGCGGGCGAGGCCCGCCAGGCGTCCCGGGAGGGGCGGGCGAGGGGCCCGCCAGGCGTCCCGGGAGGGGCGGGCCGAGCGCCGGCGTGGCCCTGCCAAGCAGTCCCGGGACGGGCGGGCGTGGCCCGCCAGGCGTCCCGGGACGGGCAGGCGTGGCCCGCCACGGAACGGGGGTCCCGGGGCGGGCGGGCGTGGCCCGCCAGGCGTCCCGGGACCGGGCGGGCGGGCGTGGCCAGCCAGGCGTCCCGGGACGGGCGGGCAAGGCCCGCCAGGCGTCCCGGGGCCAGGCTTCCGGGGGGACGGATAGGCGAGGCCCCCAGGCGTCACGGGACGGGCGGGGTGGGCCCGCCCCAGGCGTCCCGGGACGGAACGGGACGAAGGAGGCCCCCCAGGCGTCACGGGACGGGCGGGTGAGGCCCGCCAGGCGCCTTCCCGGGACGGACGGGGCGTGGCCCGCCAGGCGTCCCGGGACGTCGGGCATGGCCTGCCAGGTGTCCCGGACGGGCGGTGCCGGGCGAGGTCCCGCCAGGCGTCCCCGGGACGGGGCGGGAGAGGCCCGCCAGGGCGTCCCGGGACGGGCGGGCGAGGCAAGTCAGGCGTCCCGGGACGGGACGGGCGGCGAGGCCCGCCAGGCATCCCGGGACGGGCTGGTGAGGCCCGCCAGGCGTCCCAGGACTGGCGGGCGAGGCCCGTCTGGGCGTCCCGGGAGGGGGGGGGGCAAGGCCCGCCAGCGTCCCGGGACGGGAGGGCGTGGCCCGCCAGGCGTCCCGGGACGGGCGGGCGTGGCCCGCAGGCCGGTCCCGGGACGGGCGGGCCAGCGTCCCGGGGCGGGCGCGGGTGGGAGTACCCCGCCAGCGTCGGGGCGGGCGGGCTCGTGGCCCGCCAGGCGTCCCGGGCGGCGGGCGTGGCCACGCAGGAGTCCCGGGACGGGCGGGCGTGGCCCGCCAGGCGTCCCGGGACGGGCGCCCAGGCGTGGCCAGCCGGAGGCGTCAGGCGTCCCGGGACGGGCTGGTGAGGCCCGCCAGGCGTCCCCACCCGGACGGGCGGGCGAGGCCCGCCAGGCGTACCGGGCAGGGCGAAGGCCCGCCAGGCGTCCCGGGACGGGCGGGCGTGGCCCGCCGGGCGGCGTCCCCGGGACGGGCGGGCGTGGCCGCCAGGCGTCCCGGCGCGGGCGGGCGTGGCCCGCCAGAGGCGTCCCGGGGCGGGCGGGCGTAGCCCGCCAGGCGTCCCGGGACGGCGGGCGTGGCCCGCCAGGCGTCCCGGGGCGGAGCGGGCGTGGCCCGCCAGGCGTCCCGGGACGGGCGGGCGTGGGTGGCCGCCAGGCATCCGGGACGGGCGGGCGTGGCCAGCAGGCGTCCCGGGACGGGCAGGCAAGGGCCCGCCAGGCGTCCCGGGGCCAGGCTTCCCGGGAAGGATGGGCGAGGCCAGGCATCACGGGACGGGCGGGTGGGCCCGCCAGGCGTCCCGGGACGGACGGGCGAGGCCCCCCAGGCGTCACGGGACGGGCGGAGAGGCCTGCCAGGCGTCCCAGGACGGGCGGGCGAGGCCCGCCAGGCGTAACCGGGAGGGGCGGGCAAGGCCCGCCAGGCGTCCCGGGACGGGCGGGGTGGGCCGCCAGGCGTTCCCGGGACGGGCGGGCGTGGCCCGCCAGGCGTCCCGGGGCGGGCGGGGCATGGCCTGCCAGGCGTCCGGGCGGGGGCGGGCGTAGCCCGCCAGGCGTCCCGGACGGGGGGTCGGGCGTGGCCCGCCAGCGTCTGGGCGGGCGGGGCGTGGCCCGCCAGGCGTCCCAAGACGGGGGCGGGGCGTGGCCCGCCAGGCGTCCCGGACGGGCGCGGGGGCGTGGCCAGCAGGGCGTCCCGGGACGGGCGGGCAAGCCCGCCAGGCGTCCCGGGGCCAGGCTTCCTGGGACGGATGGGCGAGGCCCCCCAGGCATCACGGGACGGGCTCGGTGACGGCCCGCCAGGCCGTCCCGGGATCCGGGACGGGCGAGGCCCCCCAGGCGTCACGGGATGGGCGGGTTGGAGGCCTGGCCAAGGCGGTCCCGGGAACGGACGGGCCGTTGGCCCGCCAGGCGTCCCGGGACGGGGCGGGCATGGCCTGCCAGGTGTCCCGGAATGGGCGGGCGAGGCCCGCCAGGCGTTCCCGGGATGGGTGGGAGAGGCCCGCCAGGTGTCCCGGCCCGGACAGGCGGGCGAGGCAAGTCAGGCGTCCCGGGACGGGCGGGCGAGGCCTGCCAGGCATCCACGGGACGGGCTGGTGAGGCCCGCCGGCGGTCCCAGGACGGCGGGCCATGGCCCGGCCAGGTGTCCCGGTTGAGGGCTGGCGGTGGCCCGCCAGGCCGTCCCGGGGCGGGCGGGCATGGCCCGCCAGGCGTCCCGGGACTGGGCGGGCGAGGCCCCCAGGCGTCCCTGGAGGGGCGGGCAGGCCCGCCAAGGCGTCCCGGGACGGGCGGGGCCGAGGCCCGCCAGGCGTCCCGGGGTACGGGGCGGGCGTGGCCCGCCAGGCGTCCCGGGGGACGGGCCGGGGCGTTGGCCCGCCAGGCGGGCGGGACGGGCGGGGAGTGGCCCGCTAGGCGTCCCGGGACGGGCCCGGGGCGTGGCCCGCCAGGCCCGTCCCGGGACGGGCAGGGCGTGGCCCGCCACGGGCGTCCCCGGGAGCCCGACCAGGGCGTCCCGGGACGGGGCGGCGTGGCCCGCCAGGCGTCGGGCGGGCGGCGGGCCAAGGCCCGCCAGGCGCCCCGGGGCGGCCCGGGGGAACGATGCGCCCGGACCGGCGGGTTCCCCGACCCGGGCGGGCGCTGGCCCGCCAGGCGTCCGGGACGGGCGGGCATGGCCCGCCAGGCCCGGGCCCGGACGGGCCGGGCGAGGCCCGCCAGGGCGTCCCGGGACCCGGGCGGGGAGAGGCCCGCCAGGTCGTCCCCGGCGGGGCGGGGGCGAGGCAATTCAGGCGTCCCGGGAACGGGCGGGAGAGGGCCCGGGTCGCCATGCATCCCCGGGACGGGCGGGCGTTGGCCCGAGGTGACCCCCGGGAGGGCGTCCCGCCGCGGGACACGGGCGGGGCATGGCCCGCCAGGCGTCCCGGGACGGGCTTGGGCCGAGGCCCGCCAGGCCGACCCCGGGGCGGGCGGGCGGGGCCTCCCGCCAGTCCCGGACGGGCGGGGGGCGTGGCCCGCCAGGCGTCCCGGGACGGGGGGCGGGCGTGGGCCCGCCAGGCGGTCCCGGGGACGGAGGGCGGGCGTGGCCCGCCATGGCGTTCTCGGACGGCGGGCAAGGCCCGCCAGGCGTCCCGGGGCCATGCTTCCGGGACGGATGGGCGAGGGCCCCCCAGGCGTCCGGGTACGGGCGATGTGAGGCCCGCCAGGCGTCGGGCGACGGGCCCTCCCGCCCCCAGGCGTCCCGGACGGGCGGGCATGGCTGCCAGGTTGTCCCGGGATGCGGGGGCGAGGCCCGCCAGTGGCGTGGCCCGGGGACGGGCCGGGAGGAGGCGCCAGCGTCCCAGGACGGGCGGGGCGGCAAGTCAGGCGTCCCGGGACGGGCGGGCGAGGCCCGCCAGGCATCCCGGGACGGGCGGCGGTGAGGCCCGCCAGGCGTCCCGGGACGGGCGGGCATGGCCCGCCAGGTGTCCGGGACGGGCTGGCGAGGCCCGCCAGGCGTCCGGGACGGGCGGGCGAGGCCCGCCAGGCGTGCCGGGATGGGCGGGTGTGGCCCGCCAGGCGTCTCGGGACGGGCGGGCGAGGCCCATCAGGGGAGGGCTCGCCTGCCCGTCCCAGGACCTGTGGAGGGCCTCGCCCGCCCATCCCAGGACGCGTGACTGGACTCGCCCGCCCGACCCGAAACCCGTGGCAGGCCAGGCCCGCCCGCCCGTCCCGAGACCACCAGGCGTCCCGGGACGGGAGGAGGGGGGCGAGGCCAGCCAGGTATCCCGGGACAGGGGGGGGGGGGGGAGGCGCGCCAGGCATCCAGGGACGGAGGAGGGGGCCAGGTCCGCCCGTCCCGGGACGCCTGGCGGGCCATGCCCGCCGTCCCGGGACGCCTGGCGGGCCTCGCCCGCCTGTCCCTGGATGCCTGGCGCGCCTCCCCCCCCTGTCCCGGGATACCCGGCGGGCCTCACCCCCCTCCTCCCGTCCCGGGACGCCTGGTGGTCTCGGGATGGGCGGGCAGGTCTGGCCTGCCACGGGTTTCGTGTACGGGTGGGCGAGTCCAGTCACGCGTCCTGGGATGGGCGGGCGAGGCCCTCCACAGGTCCTGGGACGGGCTGGCGGGGCCTTCACCAGGTCTAGGGACGGGTGGGGGGGGGGCCGCACGGGTCCCGGACCGGCGGGCGGGGCCTGCCTTGGGTTCTGGGATGGGTGGGCGGGTCCCGCCATAGGTCCCGGGACGGGATTCAGTTATATATGCATACATATATATATATATATATATATATATATATATATATATATATATATATATATATATATATATATATATATATATATATATATATATATATATATATGTGTGTGTGTGTGTGTGTGTATATATAATATATATATATATATATATATATATATATATATATATATATATATATATATATATATATATATATATATTATATATATATGACGGTACTTACTTTCTTTGCACAGATCTAAGGTACGTGTGCCGTGGAGGCTGTACTTTGGGGAATTAGGTAAAGGGGTTCTGTTAGGATGAGAAATTAATTGATTTATTTCTTTGCATTAAGTTTATTCTTCGTAGGGGTTCTTACAAATGTCTTTCCACCTTCTGAGTTACTGGGCTCTTGGACTGATAAAACTTAATTGGCACTTGTTGCAATTACGAATCTATAGGCACGAGGGAAATTTACTGAGTATTGATTGTCACTTTCACTGTCTTTGATTGCTTCGCACACCACACTTTTGCACCTGTTCTTCTTCTGGGGATTCTTCTGTCTTTCTCTGTTTCACGGCCATGCCACTGCAGTTCTCCCCTCAGGCTCCCCGGTTGTTCTCTCTCTGGCTTCTCTGTTCCCCTTTTTTTCTCTGCTCCCTCTTCTCCCTGCTCTCTCTCTGTCTCGCTTTTTGTTCAGTTGAAATCTCCTTAGCCCCGCCTTTGGATTTTTGGATTCTGACTGGGTGTGGCATTTTCTGAAAGACTTTTTGTGTCTTAGTGGCTACTAACTTCATACGAGACCGCCTCCTGTCAGGTCTTCTACAGTAATTCGTAGGCTTTGAATTTGTATACGCCTCCTTCATGTCCTGCCTTCTTGGAGCGTATCCCTTGGTAACCTCATAGGTCATTCGTTGATACCCCTTTTGGGCTGTCTTATGACCAACACTCATGGCTTTTGTTTCGTCGATACTAGAGGCCTATATTTGGGAGGGTGGAGCACTTAAGAGTTCGGCACTCCCCTCCTTTGAACAACGGGTCCATAGAATTCTTTTTAAACGTATGCCAGATGGCTCTCTCTGACCTGTTCACGAAGGGAACGGCGATTAGTCATAGGCGCTAATGAGAGTAGTTCGGATTTCTCGAATATGCCTGGGCGATATCCCTCATCGGCTATAATACTCTTGTCGGTCACTAATCGGCTGGTAACGACGACAAGGTAATTTTTTTTGGGTTTTTTTAGGGAGATGAAAACCAGATTTCTAATGGGCTAAAAGCCTAATGTTTGGAGTAACAAAATCCCTTCGCTAAGAAAAATCATTATCGTATTCCCTTTTCCTTTCTCTTCTCTTATTATCCGTTTCGTGCCTTTTTCTTAAGTATTATTAAGTTATTGTCTTTTGGAATAACGACACTGTGCCACACTATTACAGTCTCGGCCCGCTACCTCGCTGACTCCGACAGCGTTATCTAAGCTGAAGCAATATTATTACCTACAAGAGGACTCCTAACTTATGCTTCTTGGAAATCATATTGAAACTTTAACTCAAAAACATCAAAAGTGAATGTAAACATGAGCAAATCCTTGATTAAGTAACATTAAGGGCAACAGTCAAAATTGAATGTAAACATGAATAAATTCTTGAGTAAGTAACATTCAGAGAAACAAAAACTGAATATGAATATGAACAAATACTTGATTAAGTAATATTAAAAGAATCATCAAACGAAATGAATTCAAATATGAATAAATCACATTAAGAACGGTAAAGAAAACTGAATGCAAACATAAATAAATCACCAAAAAAACAAGAAAACTGAAAGTTAAACATACATAAGCCCTTAAGTCACAAAAGTTATATAAATGCATGGTAGAAGCAAAAAATAATGGTAACTATCCAAGTTTACAGTACATGATTGGTTCAGTCCTCAGTCCTATTCTATCTAGGTGGATATCGTTTTCCTTTTATGGAAAAATAAATTTCGTTCTTCGTTGACGACACTTGATGGCTTCTTGTTTGCTGCGACCTGCTACTTGGTGACAAGTCCTGGGAGAAAATATCCTTGTGTATTTGTATGCAATAACAAGTGTGTCCTTGACTTCCTACTGAGAGTGTGTATTGTGTTTATGCAAAATTTCATTGGACATTCTTACTGTAATTTTCTGAGTAACCTAGTACATTAAACAATATAACTTCACTGCTTGATACTAAAACAAAATTGGCAACTCGGTTAAAGGAACCGGTTAGTGGTTAATACTTGTAGGTTTCTTCTACTGTGACAACAATTAGTAAGTTTTCACCAATCAATATCTTGTTAGTAAGTTTTCAACAACTACTATCTTGTTAATGAGTCTTCATCAATTAACTTCTGTTAGTGAGTCTTTGTTGATTAATATCTTATTAATAAGTTTTCATCAATCAACATTTAATGGATTTGAACAAAGTAAGTGTATTAATTACCCCTTTAAAATCATAATCATTTCTGAAACGAATTCTCTTATCTTAAAATCTCTTAATGTCTATCTTAACCCGTCTTATTTATTCTTTTACTTCTAAGAATGTTCTTATGGAACGATTAAACTTAATATACGTCTTGAAATTCTTATACTGTGCATTGAATCGTTTCTTACATACCCAAATAATTCCCTTCAAGTCAAAATTAATTTGAAGTTAGTGCACGTAACTCAAAAAAATTGCTACAAACCAACTAATTAAAGTAAGAATTGCAACAATAAAAGGTTATTCCTAAGTCGACCGATGAAGGTAAACTTAGCAATAACGAAATCAAATAAATACATGGGAATAATGGGATGAATTAATGGGTTTTGTTTCTTCTGTTTCACTGAAAAGTGACTCTTCTATTTCTTAGGTTATATCTAATTCCTTCTTCTGGAATTTCTTCTGACGTCTCTGTCATTTCGGATTCTTCGACTTCTTTGGTTCTCTTGACCTTGTCCTTGTTTATCCAAAATTCTTCTTCTTCTAATGATTCAGCATATGTGGAAGGCATTTGGTTATTCATTTTCTTAACCTTTATCTTAGTTTCTTGTACGTCTACGACCTTGTATGGTCCTGCTGAATTTTTTTGTGGCTAACGTTATAATTAATACCACTTCTTACTTCCTTCTTAATATAGACTTCATCCCCTTCTTGTAGTCTACAGGCCTTAATCCTTCTGATGCTTCTCTATCATATTCTGCTGGGCTTCTTCTAGATTCTTGTGCAATTGCTTGTGAATTACTTTAAAGTTCCCGATTCTTATCTTCATGATATCTTCAGAGTAATTAGGCTGTATTGGCTGATTCAGCTATGCATAAGGTAATCTGGGTTCATATCCCATCAAAGCTTTTATGGGAGTTGCTCGAGTACTCGTATGATGTCTTGCATTTAATGATAATTGGACTAAAGGTAAATTGACGTCCCAGTCAGGATCCTGTCCTACTGTGTGACGTAATACGTCTAAAACCTTCCTGTTATTCCTTTCTACTAAGCCATTACTAGATGGGTGATACGGCTGTATCGCTACCTTTTCTACCTTAAAGGCGTTACAAATTTCTTGAACTAACGAGTTGTTGAACTCGGTCCCATTATCAGAGATAATGAGCTGTGGGGCAGAATATCTGCAAAATATCTTATCGAAGAGTGCGGTTGCACAATCCTTGGCACTTTTACTAGTTAGTGGTATCAACTCTGTAATATCTCGTAGCGCGTCGATACATACTAGTATATTCTTATTCCCTTTACTCGTGGTATGAAGATTAGTGATAAGATCAATAGATACTCTTTCGAAAGGAGTCTGTGGGATAGGATATTTATTTCCCTAGTGGTACTTCCTTGTCTGTTCTTCCCTTGTAGCTGTTGCATGTATTGCAGCTCTTCACATAATTACTAACATCCTTGTGAATTCCCTTCCAATGGAAAGTTCTTTGGATTAATCTAATTGTCTCATCCCTTCCTGGGTGAGCTCTCATGTCATCATCGTGCATTAGCTCAATGACATTGTTTCTTAGACTCTTAGGTACTAACCTTTGTGCAGTACACCTAGAAATTGACGCCAAATGGTCATATTCTTGAGACACATCCAAATAATACGCCATCTATGTCCGTTAGTGCATCTGTGGGACATCCAACCTTCCTACCTAGTTCGGTTAATTCTTGTTGCTGTGTTTTCTTTCGTTTCTAACGTATTTAAACAGTTCCCTTATATCTTCATCTCTTTCTTGTTCTTTTATGAAATTTTGCCGGGAAAGCTCCTCTGTATAGTGCATGGTGAGTACATTTATGTCATTGCACATTGTTTCATCCCTTTCTTCTTCTTGACTTATCATATTTATACTATCACCTTGCGACACATATCTTGATAATGCATCTGCTACCTTATTCGTCTTCCCAGGGACATATTTCACCTCTATATCATAATCTTGGCTGTCATGAACCAACGGGCTCTTCGTCCAGAAAAATTAGGGTTCTTTAGCATTTCTACTGCGGCTGAATGATCCGTGAACACGGTTATCTTGTAACCAAAAATGATATATCTGAAATGCTTTAAAGCGTCTATTATAGCTAGAGACTCGAGGTCTGTTACTGAGTAGTTCACTTCTGAGGGCTTCAATTTCCTACTGTAATAAGCTATGGCATTATACTTATTATACTTGTCTTTGCATTAAAACATGCTCCTATACCAATGTGGCTTGCGTCCGTGGCTAAAAAGAATTCTTTGCCAAAGTCTGGAAAGCTAAGTACTGGGGGATGTGTTTAATCTTTCTTTCAATTCATCAACTGCTTCTTGCTGCTTGTCTGCTCCATACAAATGATACGTGTTCCTTTAAAAGTTCAGTTAGAGGTGCGGATATGACTGCAAAGTTCCCTATGAACTTGCGGTAAAACCTGCTAAACCTAAGAATGACTTTACGTCCTTCTTTGCACTGAGGTGTTGGATATTCCCGTGATTGACTTAATCTTTAAGTCGTTTACTTCTACGCCCTTTTCACTTAGTGTATGACCAAGGTAGTCTATTTTCCTTTTAAGGAAGTTACATTTCTTTAGTTTAAGCTTCAGGTTGGCTTTTCTTAATCTCTTTAGGACTTCTCTGACTAAGTCTATATGTTCCTCTATAGTGTCTGTTGCTATTACCAAATCATCTATGTAACAGTGTACGTCCTTGCCTAGTAAATCGCCCAAAATTTTATCCATTAATCTTACAAAAGTTACGGGCTTGACTTTAGACCAAAGGGCATTCTTACTACTGGTATCTGCCGTTACTAGTGGAAAAAGCAGTCAAAGGTTTACTTTCTTCGTCTAGAGGGATTTTGCAAGAATCCCTGCAATAAATCTATTGTGGTGAAGTATCTCTTGGACCCTATAGTGGCGATTAGATCTCGCATTGACGGCATTGGATAAGGATCATTTTCAGTAATTTGGTTCAATTTTCTGAAATCCACAACTATTCTATAAGTTTTGTCCCTTTAGGAACTAGCAAAAGTGGAAAAGACCATGGGGATTTTAGATGGTTCTATTATTCCTTGCCTATTCATTCTTTGTACTTCTCTTTCAATGATCTCCTTCTGGAATGTGCTACTCTATAGCTGGTATGTAGATTGGCTTTGTGTTTGATGGAATGTCTATCTTGTGCGTTATTTCGCGTGTATTTCTTTCAAGGTGTCGCCGTCAAGAGCGACTATATCCTGATATTCGCACAATAAGTCTATGAATTCTTCTCTAACATGGTTTTCCTTAATGTCCTTTAAATGAGATCCTATCTTTAGCTCTTCTCCATTTTATGTCCTGAGCGTAATTTTCATTTCCTTTACTAATGCTGCTACTGTTTCCCGTTCTACAACTCGGATAGGTATGGCGTATACTTCTGCTAGGCCTATCTCTGTACCTGGTGTTAACTTAACCTTTCCTCCTCTGTTATTCGTAATCTGTAACGCTATTTTGCTGTGTCTAACTTCATGTAAACTAGAAGAATAATGTATTCCCATTTACTTGCGACTTTTCAGTAAGCGTGAGAATTTCCTTCCCTTCAAAAATTGGATTTACTGTACATTCTACCCAAGTACTTCTCCTGGTTTAAGCCTTAATTCCCTTCTAAACTTTAAATAAGTGCATTGATTTGATTCTAAGAGGTTAATGATCTGTTGTGAACTCGTGATGCATTCGGATATCTTCTTCTCTGTCTTATCCTTCTTTAAGATACCTTTCAGTGTGGGATTCTCTGTAGTCTGGGTTCTTTAATTAACTTGCATATTGGTATTCTAGAAATCTCACGACCGTTTTCAATCACTAGTTGTTCTCTAGGGGCATCAATGCTTATCCCTTGTCTAGCCATAGTTTGGATAACCTATCAACAAATGAGCAAAAGCTAATTGTATATCTCTGGCTACCAGACATTTTCTCTTAGAGCAATTCTTCCTAGCCTAAATGGAAAATCTAACGTTTCCAATTTACGTGGATATCATTACCCTGGACGTCTGTGATTCTACAATCTACTGCTGTGTTCAAACTTAAGTGAGAAAAATACAATCGATACACCTTTTCTGACATTATATTCTTAGGACTTCCTGTATCAAAGAATGTAACAATAGGTTTCTCTAGACCGACATGTGCGGGAAATAATGGTCTATAATTATACTCATTCCCTACATCAACTTTGCTAACCTGTGTAGCTGGGCTTAGCCTTGACATTCCGGACGTTCTCTCTGTTATAGAGAAGATTTCATTGTACCAGTAAGCAGAAAATTTCCCATTGCGTCGTGACCGTGGCTGAAACTTGTGATTGATACCCTATGCTTGCTGTTTGATTAGCATATCTATTTGGGACGGAATCCCTATTTCCTCTAACTGGGGAGATTGACTATTGTTTCTACCTCTGCCTCTCGACTGAGATCTACCTCTAGGAGCTGAAACAAATTTATTTCTGCATTCTCGAGCACTATGTCCTGTTTTCTTATGGAAAGGACAGAAGGCCATCCCTCGGCAATCACTGGCATAATGTCCTCTCTTCTGACAGTTATAACACGTGACTGTCGAAATCCTCCTTGAGAAGATTTACCTGGCATCTTATTCTGATTTCTAGATGGTGTCCTAGATCTATTTTGACCTTTTCTTTTTGTCCTATAGCGACTAAAGGTCTGTATATAGGATTCCCTTCAGGTCTCTACCTAGGATTTTTGTTTCCTCCTCTTCAATCTCGGCTACATCATCGGATGCTCCCACTTACGGGGTCATCCTTGCAATGACTTCTGTTGGCAGGCTTCCAATCATTATTGCTAGTCTAAATATTTTTTTAACATGACTCATTAGCATTTTTTGCTTGCCTCCTTTTACCTCTATCCAACCTGTGGTTTCCATGATGTTACCCCATCATTCATATTGTTATACAACTTGAGAGCTAAACTCTTGATAACGTCTTTCGTACTAACTTAAATTGACGCACGATCCTTGCCAAGCTAGTAACTGGATCTCTTTCACCAACTGTGGAATAAACCTTCCTAAAATACCGTTTCAATTCTTCCCAATTCTTAAGATCTCGGTAAGTCTTGGAGTGGACGTATCGCTCTAAGTCTCCTCCGGCTTCCAAATCAAGATAACTCTTGGCTTCAATAAGCTTTTCTCTATCTGTCCCCGTTATGCTATCTAGGCGTGTCTCCACCTGCTCTATCCAGTTCTCTAAGTTACAAGCTAACTGACCATTCTTTCTTCCGCAAAATTTAGCTATGTGATTAATCACATGCCCCTTATGTGTTCCCATTACTGCTGCGTTCGAATTCGCGGACTGTGCACCTTCCGGCATGGTTAATTTCCTTGTTTGTCTTCTCGTGAGCACAGGCGATCTTACGTTCTGATAAGGAGTCGGTCTCCCTTTGACCATCGACTCGTTAATGGAAATTTCTGAAGTACTGAGTATCATTAAAAGTATCAAGAATTGATTATGACAGTAATATCCCAAAAAGAAAAAATAATGATAATGACAA
>NC_061089.1:14485743-14489214 GCF_015104395.2 Macrobrachium nipponense
ATACTCTTGTTCATCTTTACCCTCAACTTCCTCTTGAAAACATTCCAACCTATGTTACTATAGTAGATACGCATCAATTGTGCATCTACTGCCTAAGTCAATCCCTTACGACGCTCCTGATTGGCTGTTGATAAGCCAATCACAGGGCTGGAAACTTAGTCTCTCGAGAGAGTTCACATAAGCAGGATGTATGTTTTACCTCTCAGGAGAGGTGGAACATACCTACATCCTGCCTATGTGAACTCTCGAGAGAGATTTGAGACATTTCCAGCCCTGTGATTGGCTTATCAACAGCCATTCAGGAGCGTCGTTAAGGGACTGGCTTAGACATCTGATGTACAGTTGATGTGAATCTACTATAGTAGGTACAGCGGAGGGGAAAAATGAATGTCCGACAAACTGGCGTTTATTTATTTTTTTCAAGAGTCCGAGTTCCTGTGTGGAACGCTCATTGAGAGAATCACGAAGAAAGAAAATTGCTCAAATTAATTGAGTCACGAAAAAACCACGTGTTGTGGTACGGGTACCTGAATTAATTATTCAGAAACCTCGATAACCATAGTATGGGTTTAGCGTGTGTTTACATTTCACGTCAAGAAACAAAAGTTATTGACTTCCCCGTTATAACTGGGGGCTATTTATCATTTCGTCTCACGCAAAAGCTGGACTGGATGAACTCTGTAAGAGCAGAGGCGGTCAAAAACGCGTAAGAAATATTGGATGGATTGTTTGTGCAACCAGGTGAGAATGGCAGTATGACTTAAGACAAAGTGGTGCCCGTGTTTACTAGCAGATTCTTATATTTGATTTTTTTTTTTTTTTTTTTTTTTTTTTTTTTTTTTTTTTTGCAGTTTTACGTATTTGGCAAAGTCTATCACCAGCCGGGCCACGGCCACCTATAGTTGGTCGTGGTCGGGCGGCCTAAAATCGATAACTCACCAAGCTTCCAGTTAAACCATCAAAGGGTTCACTAGGTATCTCGGAACTCTGATACATAAACGTTATCGTTAACTGAATTTTAAATAGTCTTCCAACATCAAGCGATACAATGTGAAATGATTCTTTGTAGCGGAGGTGAGAAGACAGTTTGTGTAAGCCTCGTATTCGAGAAAACGATCGAATTTGGCGCTGGAATCATCAATTTTGAGAGAAGTATAACGCAATAGTTAAAACTTCATTTAAATGTGAATTTATGATATTTTAAAAATAAACCTCAAGACGCAAGGTTTTATCAGCGGAAAGAATTTTTTCTTTTTATCTTCAATAAACCTTTGGAGATATAAGCATTTGAATAGCGTTAAGGCAACGCCATCCAGGGCTGCCGAAGTGTGGAAATGACGTCACTAATACGGCTTATCTTGTCCACATTGTGATCAGGTGTGGAGTGTGGAATCCACACGTAAAAATTTCCACGCTTTTTACTTGAAAAGCGTATGCTCGTTAAAATCTAATGATAAGTTATGAAAATTTTTTTACTATTCTATTTTATAAGTCTCACACACAAATATCCATAAAAATGAAAAATTAGTTTTATCCTTTTTAATTTGTGGATGCGTTTGGATGTTTATCAGATGCATAACGCTGACCGTTGATTCATGTGCAAACCAAGACTAGAATATAAGCTAGATCTTGACCGTACGAACTTGGAGGAATAATGACTGGCTGGCTCCAGCTCCAACCAGCCTCAGTTACCTATTCAAAATTATTTTCAATCTGGTCCTCAACAAAAGCTGCTTTTATTCTTTTTCATAATACTAGAGAGTATTTTTAATTTGCTAGTTTTGATGGGTTTATGTTCTTGAAAGTTTTGTAAAATATATGCATACATTCATACTGCCGTTTGGTAGCAAATTATTTTTCAGCGATGACTTTACAGCTTTGCAATACACATTGCAATTTTTGCATGTGAAAATTATTAATGTGCCTCTATAATCAGTTTGGTTATTCTACAACTACGGTGACAAACTTTGGAAATGAACGGGCTTTAATGATTTCATAACTGTAATTCGTATAACGTAAGACCTTAGCAAAAATCATAGGCCTAGTTTACCAGTATAGATGACAGCGCTCATGATTTCGTTGTCAGTTGATATTGCCCTAAATGAATGACTTTGTATAACGATAAAAGTAAGAAATTGTATAATGCAGTGGTAATTAAATCTTCATGTAAAATTAAATGGTTTAGTACATTAGCCTAGGTCCAGAATACGCTGCCAGTTTACTTTTCTCTAAAAAATAAGACAGTTATAACACCGGTGCTTACTATTACATTTGCAGCTTCAATTCTTCATGAAAGTGATTGTAATTATGTAATAGCAATGATACAGTACAGTGATAATTATTTTTTCAAGTTCACTTACGAGCATTAACCAACAGTGTTAGTTGGCAAAAGATATAGGTCTAGTCATTATATTTATGGCAATAATCCCGGATTGAACATCATTATAAATTTATCGTTATATTTCATTACGATGATGTGATTAAGATGTCTTATATATATAAACTTGTTATAAAACACCTATGTTACTTTTTTCATCATCAAATTAAAGGAGTACCGACAGTTGTTGAGAAGTTTTGCTTCTTTTACCCTCATAAAAAAAAGAAAACCTAGAATCAAAATCTAACTAAATGTTTAAACAATATGAGCCAAAAACTTATTAGTTAAAAGAAGAAAAAAGAAAAAAAGCTACTGGTTGGGAATTCATACCGCTAAGTTTTGAGCACTTACAAGATCACGACAAACAACTTATTCATTCCACAGTTCGATTAAGTCGAATATATTGCATAACTGGCAACTATCTGAGACCGTGCGTGGATTTCCTTAGTGTGGAAACCTGGCAGCCCTGACGCCATCTTGAATTCAAGATAGCGTTGCTTAGGATCGGGTCGGCCCGGGTTGGGCCAGGCCGTCAGAAATGAGTACGTTTCCTGTAATGACTCCGCCTCCCTCGTAATAATTCATTAACGAAGCGCAGAGAAGTCCCCAGGATCCAAAAATTCATCTTAGGGAAGCAGCTTGAGTGTTCGCAAGAGAAATCAATGGAAGCACAAAAAAAGTCTTTTCATAAGCGAGGGGGAATGACCTCTGCAATAAGAAAAAGAAGTAGCGAACGAATAGCCTGTAATATGGATCACTTGATTTACGGACATACCTCTTCGTAGGGAGGTAGTGCCGTCAGTGGACCTCATGCGTGCACTGTAGGCATTTCTTAAGGTTCTTTGCAGCGCGCCTTCGGCTCCTAGCTTCAACCGCTTTCGTTCCTTTTACTGTACAGTGATGCTCAAATCTCATGTGACATGATTCATTTTGTATCGTTCAGATTCTCAGACTCAACGTGATGTAGCCAAGTAGTGTTACACTTATTTTTCTAATGTCATACATGTCGGAAAGTTTGTGAATTCACAGCTAGCCCTATTCTCCTTATGGTTTTATAACTATGATCCCTTTTATGCATTGGTATCATTCGTAAT
>NC_061089.1:14489714-14527214 GCF_015104395.2 Macrobrachium nipponense
ATCATTCGTAATCTGTGTGATTTGAACTGATTTTCTTTTTTTACGCTGCTAAGTTTAAAGTGCGGTGTGATAAGGTTAGCTGTGCCATCAATGAAAGCTCACTTTACATGCTCCTCGGACTGGTCAACATAACTACGTCTGCTGCATTATGACAGTAGACCTAATAAGCTCAACAGTCATAACAACATTTTCAACGTAGGAATATGAATTAAACAAGTTTTCTTTGAATGTTGAAGCTTTCGGCTGTGTTTAAGCTGCCTGTATGTTGCAAAATGTTTATTAAGTCTAAAAAAATAATCTAAACCTTTGAGATATAATCTGTTATTAATGAATTTATTTGTAGAGATGAACTGTTTTTTGACGAGTACAATAGGGATATGAATTACAAGCAGTTTTCTTTAAATGATGACGTTTTAGGCTGCGTTTAAGCTGCCTATATGTTGCAAAATTATTTATAGGCCTAAAAGAATAATCTAAGCCTTATAAGATGTAATGTTGCTAATGTTTTTATTTGTAGAGATTACCTGTTCTTTGAGGAATAAAAGATGATGATTTTGAATGTGTGGAGAAGATGACTATTATCGAAATATCATAAGTATTAATATCAAGGCGTATGGAACACTTGTTTTTCAACTGGTTTTAAATATTATTTTCTTAAAAGTCCTTCTCCTCGTTTTTGGTGTATAATTTATTCTTTCATAAGGTATCTTTCATATGGTCATTTTAAGAACAAGAATGTGTAGATAACCTCATTTGCTTTCTGGCTAGAAATTGTTAATAGAGAGACGTGACTGTTAATTGTAAAGTAAAGAAATCTAACACCTAGGCCTAGGAACAATATCTCGGCTTTGACAAAAGAATAATTGCATAGGCAAATATTTGCTAGTATGCCATAATTTTTTTAATATTTAAGAATTATAACAGTTAATTATGTATGAAAATCCAAATATTCCTCTAACACATACAAAGTAAATTTTTTCAAGAGTAATTTCATTGTCGCTACTCAGTGTAGATATAGTACTTATGTTACACCGGGTGGTTATTGTTGCACCGACACTAATGATACGTCACACACGCTCCCTTAACACGTTGATATCGGTGGGCGCATTCTACTTTTGTATATACATATTTACAGTTTTTTCAGCATTGAGGTGTAAAAGCAATCAAATAGGACTAGTTCAAATTTTATGTTAGCTTTGGAAGCATTATTAATGTTATGACAATTTTTTCGTTTCTTTTTTATTAAACATTTGAACATCAGTGATGCTTGATGACGACTTCATATTGGTCAAATGCTTCAGCGATGTGTGAACGAAAGTTTTGAAAATGTTTCGAAAGAGTTTTTTCTGAAATTTGCTACACGTGACATTTTCTTACAGTTTTGACATATATGACAGATTTCATTCTTATGAAACATATTGTGTCCATATTGCATGCAATAATCGCGTTTCCGCATTGAAATAATAGATAAATATGGAGCATCCTAGGTTGCCAGTTAGTGAATTTTGAACGAAATCCTATGGAGTCATGTCGCATGAGATTTGAGCATCACTGTACCTCCTTTCATATACTCTTTCTTCATCTTACTTTCCACCCTCTTTTTACATTTGATTCACAGTGCATTTACTAGGTTCTCCTCCTGTTACACCTTTCAAACCTTTTGCTGTCAATTTCCATTTCAGCGCGAATGACCTCATAGGCCCCAGTGCTTGGCCTTTGGCCTAAATTAGATATTCAATTCAAAAGCTCTTCTCACCTGCGAGGCTGAGTCTCACTCACGGTTTGAATTTCTACTAGATATGAAAAATAGTCTCTCTCTGGAGATTGTGAGAACAGCAAGTTATAAGACGAATGTCCTGGTCTAGCAAAAAGCTGACTTGGTGAAACTGTGGGACCAGAATTAACACAGAGAAATAAAAGAAAAAATGAATATTAAGTTAAATTGCACACATCTATTTTCCTCCATTATTTTATCATTTCATTTGAAGATTTGTTTTTCTAAACTGAAGAATTGATTTGGAAACTTCTACAAGAGTAGAATCACATCAACCGTGCATTTGATGTCTAGGCCAGTCCCTTCCGACGCTCCTGATTGGCTGTTGATAAGCCAATGACAGGGCTGGAAACTCAGTCTCTCGAGAGAGTTCACATGGGTAGGATCTATGTTACACCTCTCCTGAGGGCTACGTCTTTCAAAAGTATCCCTCAGGAGGGGTGGAACACAGATCCTGCTTATGTGAACTCTCGAGAGAGACTGAGAGTTTCCAGCCCTGCGATTGGCTTATCAACAGCCAGTCAGGAGCGTCGTAAGGGACTGGCCTAGACATCAAATGCACGGTTGATGTGAATCTACAATAGAAGTTGTGACGATTCCTTCAGCAAGCCCAAATGAAATCCCACCTGTTAGAGAGATCTCCGGAGACACGCGAACGATGACGTAGTTATCAAAATGGTTTGCAAATCATCAGAACGCACTTAGCGGGATATACGCCATTAGTTTGGGAATGACAGCAGTGATTTCAAACAACTGGTACAATGTGGCATTTTGGTCAGCTTGGAGAAGTCGGTAGTTTATTGCCCCCTTGTGAAACGAATAAAATTAAAGATTTCTCAGTCGTCGATGACAAATCAGTGCGGTAATCATTGAACTACTGAAAACTCTCGTAATTATTGTTATTATATTATTGCTAGCAAACATATGTATGCAGAAATTATGTATGAAAATGCGTAAAGTAACAAAGTCTACGGGCGTAACGAGTCTCGTTTCACGGGCGGAACCAGCTCCGTTTCATGGAATCCTTTCTCACCCCCACCCCCTTCGGAGGGGAGGGAGGTAGGATGAAACCCCATTATAACCCATCTTAGGGGTCCCCACTATAACCCTGCCAGGTTGAATGCCCGAATTCAGTCGTCGTATTGTTATGTGGCATCCTCTGGATCTTGCTGTGGAGAAATCTATTCCTTCCATTCGTTCACGTCCAAAGGGAAGATATCAGTGTAGCTCACACACACACACACACACACACACACACACACAGAGAGAGAGAGAGAGAGAGAGAGAGAGAGAGTGGTTTCGTAATGGACTAAAAATAGGGTTGCAAACTTACTACCCTTTGTGGCGCATACAGACGTCCTCCATTCTTCAAATATTGATCTACAATTCCATTATTAAAGTGCTGTATCAAAACAAGTTTATAGTTCATAGATAATAAAGAAGAGGGCAATATTTGTGAAGGCCCTCCGAGAAGACTTTGCATGCCATTGCTCATGTTTTAAGCTAATGTACTTAGTATATTGATTAACAATTCTGTAAAGGAATCTTACCTTAAACTACGACGTATACACAGACGCCCATTAGGAAAGCTATTCGTGCGATTCAGCAAATAATTCAACGAGACGATGAGAGGATGTCTAAAGAAACACGTATGTCTGTACAGCCTTCTGATAAAAGAAAGCAGGATGAGAATACATTGCTATTTATGTATATATTTTTTTCATGCTCGCTGACTTCCCGTCACGTAAATATGGTAATATACGGTGAAAATAATCACGTTATTGGGTGGAAAGTGACCGGGACTGAACTTTCCTTAAGTCACATATCAGAAAGGATTTTTATTTAGAAAATGAGTCCCTTTTACTCAAGATATGATGTCTCGTAAATGCTTCTGTCCTTATAGTAGTAGTAGTAGTGGTGGTAGGAGGAAGAGGGATTTGCCTTTGAAACGGCTCTCTTGCCGATTCTATAGTTTACCTTTTCTGTGTTTGCCGAAGTTTAAACCAAAGTGGAAAATTGGTCATATATTAAAGACTTGACCGAGTCCTAGGAGCTCTTTGTTTCCTCGACTCTTGTGTCGATTAATGATAATACTAATAATGATTATTATGATATCTGGTGGTTTACCATCAATCATGATAGAGTACGGATGTATAGCTGCTGAGAACAACTCACAGAAAAAAAACCTTGAACAACGGCGCAGGAGCCATCACGAGAGCGATAAACTGGTTCGCAACCCTCATGATTGCCGATTGATTTTACAATAACCAAAGACTAAATATGAGTGCTTTACCAGTTCAGATACGAAGGTCGTAAAACTACGTTAAGGCCAAGATACGTATCCAGCACTTCCTGATTTATCTAAGCAGTTTGCGCGCCGTTGCATATCACTTAGTTTCACCTAGATTCCCCAGTGACTAATTACTCAGTTGAAAGCTTTCATTCGAATGGCTACTTCTGGGCGAACACGAAATCACGTTTGCAGTAGAGTTATTGTTTGAATCATTTTTTCACTGTTGCTCTCTGATCATTCACGTTTTACCACTCGCCTTGATTTTATCATCATTAATTTTAACAGGCCCACTGTGTCCCACCGAGGACCAGGTGAAATAAGAAAATTGGAAAAAATAAAATTAAGCAAGTTGTATAATACTAGTAGAAAATAACATCGCCGTAGACTGAAAGAACACTTCGGAGAGGCCTTACCACCGTCTGCAATATGGCACGAGTTGGACCCCGTACAGTTGTTCTGGGTGGAGAGAACAAAATTTGATATCCTGGCAAATAGATTATTTTAAGTCATTCAAAGCTTTAGCGACACAATATGCGAGTACTTGCACGTAACATTCGTTTAACTTGGCTGTCAGCTTTTATGTCTGTTTTTCACATTTTTATAGTACAGGCATTTTTTTGCATACTTCGTGAGGACCTCCATTTCCTCACTATGGCTCTTCCAGATCCAGACAGATATCAGTACTCAGTTATGTACCATAACTATGGCCCATAACTATGGCACACGTACCACAATTCAAGACAGCCTGTACCATGCACCGTGATTCCTTCTCTCATTCTCCAAATTCTCTCAAATCATAACTTTCTTCTTCCCACATTTTACACTGCTCAGGAATTCCTTTACCTGCCTGATCTCACAGTATAAATTTCAACAAACCTAGAAGGCAAAAGGGCGCAGTTTTCGTTTGAAGACGAAGCGCTTCCTATAATGAAGCTAAAGCTGCTAATGAAATTAATTAAATTAGTTATCAATCTTAGAAACTGTGTAGGCACCGATGCCGCTACGTTTCTGTGAATCTTATTACTGAGCTTCCAATAGAAAAATGAAGAAGTATATTTGATTCTGATTTGATTTTAATAGATTTTTGGCATTATGCCAAGCACTGGGGCAACTAAGGCCATTCAGCGCTGAAACGGAAACTGACAGTGAAAGGTCTGAAAGGTGTAACAGGAACAAAACCTCAAAGCAGTTGCACATAAAACAATTGTTAGGAGAGGGTGGACAGGAAGATAGAAGAAAGAGAATACGAACGGAGGTACAGTAAAAGGAATGAAAGTAGTTGCAGCTAGGGGCCGAGGGGACACCGCAAAGAACCTTTAAATAATGCCTACGTTGCACCGAATGAAGTGCACTGACGGCACTGCCCTATATTGCCATGACACTCGGCATAATTCAAACACTCAGATGAGCGAGATGGCAATAAGTCTGAACGATTCCAGACAGACAGAGCAGCCCAGTGCAGCCTTGAGTGAGCTGACGAACGCCTGGCTGATCTTCGTCGCTGCGCTCTTACGTTCAGGAAAGGTATATACTATACATGGTATAAGCCTTATATATATTGTCGGCACACTCGGCCTATTTTCATAAGAAGGGACCTGCTGACGAGGCCACCCAGCGTTCTTACCTAGATCAGCCCTGACAAAAAAGGTAATTAATGTGTGATGATATCCGTAGAAAATCCGTCAGCACACTGATATATTTTTTTTCTAATTCGCTCTTGGATAAGCTTCTTTCTTTATCAAAATTATGATGACAAAACGTTTCAGGAGTTCAGTGACTGTAATCACATTGCTACGTTTACTCTGACGACGGAAGAACCTTTGAATTCTCGAGAATTCAAAGGCTGACTCTCAGCCCTTATGACAGCTAGGTCCCTTAGTCATTGTACGGCTTTTGTCTTCTCGAATCAAGTGTCCTTTAAAGAGAAGGGATTCGTTTGCAAGCAGCCTTGGAGTTGGACGAAAATGTGTTCGCCTAAATTTTATTGTGATTCTTCTTTCTCCCTTTTCTCACTACTTGAAGTTTCGCGGTATCTCTTTTCCTTCAACATATAGATACATTTTGACAGTCTCGGAGGTCAGATTCATATTTAACTAGGAACTAGAGTCGTTAATGCTATTAACTACGATGTACGAGAATTTCCTATAACATATAGGTATATTTTGAGAGTCTCGGAGATCAAATTCATATTTAATTTAGAACTAGAGTCGTCAATGCTATTAACTACGAGGTACGAGATGACGAGCAGTACTGGATTACTTATTCAAAAAAGCGTTCACCATCTTCCTCAGCAAAATGCAGCTCACGGAAACTTAAGCTTAACAAGTGTTTTTCGATGATCAAATATTTCTAAATGATTTCTTCTATTCCCTTACGTAAGTTCCTGCCTCCTTTCAGCTTTCACTTCGGCTGAGAGGGAACACAACACAAGTCCTCAAGGAGAAGAGATGCCGTGGCAAGTTCTCAAGAAAATGAGCGTCATCACTGTCCTGTTTGGGCTGAAACATCCCGGTAAGGATGCGCATGAATGAGGTTCGTCTGTTTGGGAATTTTCGTTCTAAATAAAAAAATTTGGTTCAGCCACCAGTGGTATACTAATAACTGAAAGTAAACACTGATATTAAGCTTCAGAGGCAGGCATGTTGGTAATTCTGTAAGAACTATAACATATAATGAACACCAGTAGCAAGGACTCACGAAGGAGAGCTATAATGAAGTATAGTGACAGAACGTCTGAAAACCAAAATCGTTAACTTACAGCTTAATGACGATTTAGTAGTAATGCAAACGCTAACAGTAAATACTGCTAATAATGACTGGGGATCCAAAGATCAATAAGAAAAAAAGTAAGAATTATTACATATTACTTATGCTTTAATGATAAAAATATAATAATAGGGACCCATGAACAAGAATAGTACTAAGCAATGATGTGATCTAGCGAGTTCATAGAAAACGCGCCCACTGGAATTTGTGTAAAACTGTAAGTAACTTTTCAAATCCTTTCTTCGTAACAGATGTCGCCATGGCGAGCTATGGGAGCTTATTGCGCCAGACAAACATCACTGTCACAAAGCTTAGTGGTCTGACGCCGGTGAAATCTATCGCAGTCTCCAGCGAAATGATCTGCGCCTTAAAATCAGCGATGGACCCTTCAAACCATTTGATGTGCCACGTAGACAACGTCTGCTCGTTCTACAATTTCTCCTATCCTGCTTATCAAGAGATCGACCCTGGAAACGCCTCCCAGTCGTGTTATACTGACAGAACTGAAGGTATGAATCGCATTTCAATCTATTTAGGATTAATATCTGTAATATATAGTACCGTGCGTCAATCATAGTGCAGGAATATTTCTTTACACGATTAGCATGGGTTTTCTTTTTCGTGGATACAGCCGTTTTCATTCCGTTTTCTGTTATAATTTTTCCACCCTAACATAGAAATATAAATATGAATTTTCATCACATCTCCGTGATTTATATACATGCATTAAGCTACAAATGCCCTTTAATATCCAATTCGCCGTACCTCGGAATCAATATATTTTCATATTATGTTAACCAAAAGGGATTTGTTTTAGTAGATAATAACTTCGTTCTCTAATGGATTCGATCCAGAGCGCAGAGGAGATATGAGAATTTCAGTGATGTCTTTACCGACTCTGCCGTCAGCGAACAAGCAGGTTGGATATTAAAATGACATTTGTACCTTAATATATATATATATATATATATATATATATATATATATATATATGTGTGTGTGTGTGTGGTGTGTGTGTGTGTGTGTGTGTGTGTGTGTGTGTGTAATCATTCAAGACTAAGCTTCAATACAACATTTAATTTTTGTTTTCAGTATGTCTGCACAACGACATTCTCTACGAAGAGGGCCAAACTTTGTTAATAAACTGTGAGAAGCACGTCTGCATATACAATAAATTCAGACATGTGGCTGATGGTAAGTAGCAACCATTATAAATGCAAACTTCAGGCTGACTGTAGGTAAGAAAGACAGAAAATTCCGGCTGTATTAGAACAAGCATATTTATCTGCTGCTTCATATAAGTGACTCGCTAGTGTTTTCTAACTATTATGTCATTGATGTTTACCCTATAGTATTCTTTTCCAAATGATAAGTCATTTGTATACAGAAATTATGTATGATTAATTCGTAAAGTAACTAAGTCTAAACCAGCCCCATTTCACGGGCAGAACCAGCTCCGTTTCAGGGAATCACTTCTCACCCCAACCCCCTTTGGAGGGGGAGGGGGAGCGCAGGTAGGATGAAACCCCATTATAAACAATCTTGAGGGTCCCCACTGTAACCATGCCAAGTTTCATGCCTATTGGACCAGCCGTTTGGCCGTGATTGGATGACAGACGGAAGGACAGACATAACGCCCACTATAGTATAGTAAGATGTTAGTTATAAATGGACAACAGTCTCAGCTCAGGCTTCAATACATTTTGCAAATTCACTACAAATTTAGATTTAAGGACTGATTCAAAGCACACAACACCAAAAGCTTAGACTCCAAGCTATTGGTAAGTTGTAAAATCACAATGAACTTATTTCAGACAGTTAAAACACAGTAAACTCAGATTTCTAGATGATTTTTTTTTTAGCCAGGAAAACGAAGGACTTTATGACTACCTCGGAATGACAACAATAACGTCTATGTGACGTCCGTCCGACACAAATGCATAGTTGCTGAGATATTCTCTGGGATTAAATATCATAGTTTTTGCGTCATTTAACCAGCAAACAAGAGGAATGATATCTAATTTATATTGGGGAGTAATTTTCAAGTTGTAGCTAAGTTTAATGTGAGGCCCTCTGCTTTTCTTCCTCGTAATGACAACAATAACATTAGACAGCGACGAAGTTTAGTTCTTACATTCCTACAATGTTCCTTTTTCATCTTGTCTATTGTCTGTTTAACCAAGAAACTGCAAAGGTTAGAATCTATTGGCGCTTTTTTGGCCAGGAACGTTACTTCTAAATGCTAGTAAATATTAGGTATTTTCAACTTTTTATTTTTATTTTTTTTTGCTGTAGCTATTGTAACATACTATGTTAGGTTTCTTTTTGGAATTAAACACGTCCCAGTGCATCTTATCAGCTGCTTACAACTCAATTTTTTTTTTTTATTTAGTGTACTGACTAAGAGAAAATATAATAGAAATTAAGAGAAATTATGGACAGTACCTAGTCTAAAGTTACACGTAACGCCAAAGGCAGCTTCCTACTGCCAAGGCCTGTAAGGTACATTGGCAAGCTGGAATTCTGACGTAAAAATTGAATGAATCGAATGTAAACATTGTTGTCGCATCGCTTTCGTTCACGAGCAGTGAGGTCGGTTGGGCAGGAAACGTCAAAACTTATAATCTGTATTGGAAAAAAAAACACCTAACTAATAAATAAATAGATACATAAAAGACTAAACAGATATATATTGGCCTACAACTTACAACTTCATTCGGATTTCTCTCCCAGTGTCGAGCAAGAATTGCGATGGCAGATTCTACTACATGCCAGGCATCGGTTGCATCACGGCCGAGCACACTAGCATGAACCAGTGCCAAGCCAAGACCTTCTGTTCCAACCTGGGGGCCAGGCTGCTCATTCCCCGGGGCTATAGCGCTCTGAAGGCTCATCTGATGAACTCCACGATCTTCCCCCCTGGTATGTGTCAAGACAAGTCATTCGGCGCGGTGCACTGTAGGCATTATACTTAAGATTCTTTGCAGCGTCCCTTCGGCCCCAAGCTACAATCCCTCTCATTCCTTTAGTCGTACCTTCATTCACATTCTCTGTCTTCCATCTTTCTATCTAACCTCTCCTAACAATGGTTTCATAGTGCATCTACGAGGGTTTCCTCCTGTTACGCCTTTCAAACGCTTCCCATTGTCCATTTTCCCTTACAACGCTGAATGACCTCTTAGGGTTCCAGCGCTTGGTATTTGGCCTAAATTCTATATTCCATTAACCACTCCATACTGTCTGCCGGTTAAATCAGTCACATACGTTAATACTTTGTCATGTGCGCAATATCTAGTCCTTTATGAGCCTTCCTCATCTGCACCCATAACGCTTCTCAATTAGACTCTCTTTTTAAGCAAACTATCGTCTTCCACATGAATAAAACATCTCAAAACATTGAGCCAACCTTTCATCTACTAGTCTGACCTTTGTCCATCTACATACCTCTGCTTTTCTCACCTGCCCAGTTCCTCGTGTGCTTTAGAAGGTAGTTAAGTACTTATTCTTACACCTTGAGTCACTTTTCTGTCAATTCCACAAGGACGAGATGGCTCATCAAGACAAAATACAATTATGAATGGGAGAAAACGTGGATTATGGAAAACTTCTCCACAATAATAATTTTTTTATATCCTTATTTAGTTAGGAGGCACATTAGTATCAAATATGGGATCCTGGTAAAAAAAGTCACGAAAAAAATCACATTAATCTTTCCTGGAAAGTAACCCCAAGGGTTTTAAGCTGGTATGTATACACCTTTAATGTGTTTAGTACAAGCCCGTTGGAGATAACCGTAAACACATACACACAAAAGACTGTTTATTAATGTGACTTTTCCTCCTATAGTAGATTCACATCAACCGTGCATTTGATGTCAAGGCGAGTCCCTTATGACGCTCCTAATCGGCTGTTGATAAGCCAATCACAAGGCTGGAAATTCCCAGTTTCTCTCGAGAGTTCACATAAGCAGGAACTTACATCCTGCCTAGTATGTGGACTCTCTCGAGAGACTGAGAGTTTCCAGATCTGTGATTGGCTTATCAACACCCAATCAGGAGCATCGTAAGGGACGGGCCTAGACACCAAATGCACGGTTGAGGTGAATCTACTATAGCCAAAAGTGTGACTTCCTTTCCATGACTTTACTACCGGCCACCCAAATATCACAGCTGAGATGCCTTACAAAAAAAAAAACAAAAATTCCAGGTACAAGACGAGAGTTAATTGAAGCTTTCACCATTCCAGGCAACTTTTACTGGGTGGGGATGGAGAGACTCAAGTGGCTGGACGGGACAGCAGTCTCTGACGAGTACTGGGAGCGAGTCGGTCGTTATGAGCCGAACTTCACGGGGATTTGTGGCAGTTTCTATACATCCCCAGGCTATGGACTTTGGGATGGATCCTGCTGGGAACAGCTGAGAGTCCTTTGTATGAAGTGAAGCGTTGCATCATCAGTATCAGCGGGAATTGAGCAACATAGCGCGACTTGCTTCTTTTTCCTGCGCGAAACTGCCTTCTGTCACCAGACGTATATGTGCTTATTAAGAATGCTATATATTGCCAGACTATGAGATCTGTAATGACAGACCAGTTACTAGCTACCAATCAGTAAAACAATCTGAAATGCATATGTGAATAAATCCTCCTTAAAAACCAGTTTTTTCATTTCGTATTACCTGATGGCTTGAATCCATTAGATTAGTCAGGTCTTTTGAGGATTTAACTTCAGCGTTATAAACTATCTGGTTTTGCTCTTGAGAGAAATCGTTTAGAATTGAAGAAGCCTACCTCTGGCAAGGTGTAAAAGCCTATGAGTTAATGCCTTTGTATACATATATATATTATCATGTGCTGCTACTTTTATAACACATATATCTTCTCGTAGACTGTATGAAATGTTATATATAAGGGTTCTGCAACATTTTCAGATTCCTTATTTAGCTTAGGGTTATAGGATGTCTTAAAATGTATGTTCAGATTTCGCATAAAATAATTTAAGTCAAAATAACGTAGAATGAAAAGAGAGAGAGATTAACTTTGTCTGTTCCAAGATAAAAATTGTTTCTATAATATGTCAACGCCTCAAGATAAGAGACCCCGAAGTTTGTATTGTTTCCACAACTTGTCATCATCTCAGATTAAGAGATCTCGAGATCTCCCTTGTGTTTTGGAAACCTGTCAACACATTTGATTAGGGACTTCTGTTTCAGATGCGTACTTCTTTGTCGATAACCACGCGCAAATTTCACAATTTTTCTGTAAAGTTAAGTCACATTAGAAGCTTCTAGAAAGATTGCATCATCCTTCGCATGCCCAAAACGTTTTGTGCGATATCCACTGTTTCAGCTTCTGTACAAGGAAAGAAAGCATTCATTACAGACTTTGAATTCCTGGCGTTCAGACATCTACCCCCCCTCTTTCTCTCTCTCTCCCTCGCCATACTTGACATAACATTAACGTAACTTACTGATTGGTCACTCATAAATTTTAGATTTTGGATTTCTTTGAGTTATTTAGTATTATTTAGTGCTTTTTGTGGAATCTGAACAAACATTGTACAAGTGTGTAACGGCGCCTTTTATTTTTATTTTTTGAAATGTTGTGAATTGTGTGGTGAAATTTTAGAGCCAGCTGCAGCAGAAAGAAACAATTGGTACCAAGGTAAAGTGTTATTTTAAATTTATTAGTTGCAACTAATAGTTACAGTGTTTCATAAAACAAGTTTAAATTTTTACACATTGCAAATTTTTATGTTTTGTGTTTCTTTTCTGATTGAAGTGATTATTTGAGCATTTGTCCATATTTTCTTATTGAAGTGAGTTTTTTGTGATATTATCCATTTTCTTATTGAAGTGTGTGTTTTTATTTTATATTCAGTGTGATTAAGGTTTTTGCAGTTTTGGTATTTTTCATTTTTCTGTGTTTTCATTTGCATTCACAGTTTGATTGACTTAATTGTTTTCATTAATTAATCGTTGCACATTTAACCAAATTTAACACTTGTGAATTAATTTGCATTTACTAAGAATTCTTTTCAAGTTTTAGTGTTGTTTAGCTCTTGTGAATTAATTTCCAAATTTTAATTATTACCTAACACTTTTGAATTTTCTTGAATTTTGTGATAAATTAATTTTGATTTAAGTTTACTTAATTAATTCAAGAATTAATTAAACTTTGCTTTGTTTTCAAGGAACAGTTAATTTCCCTGATATTGTGAATTTCACTTATAAATTTTGAGTTTAACAATAAATTTTTGTATTTAAAATTTTTTTTAAGTGTTTTCTTTTTCACCAGTATAAATATGATTTGCTTAGGTAGAAACATAGAGTGGTAATTGAGCTGTTTTCCTTCAATTTACTTGAAGTGAGTTAGAACCAGGGAAGTACTTAGACTCTTAAAATCAGGGAAATACTTAGACTTTTAAAGTTGTTGATGGAGTGATGCCCTTAAAATAATTTAATTATATTAGATTACCTCACACCTATTTTAATGAACTTAGTCTGATTTTCTGCAATAATGGTAAGTTGTTTAAGGGATCACTGTTGCCTTTAGATTATTCAGCCGTTTAGTACCTGTGATGAAGGTTCAGGTGTCTGGCTGTTGTGAGGTAACAATTAATGAATAGTAAGTGTAGTAACCAGATACTTGACACTTCGTCACAATATATATATATACATATATATATATATATGTATGATATATACATATATATATATATATGTATGTATGTATGTATGTATGTATGTATGTAGTATGTATGTATGTATGTATGTAAAACTGAATCACGAAAGTTTGGAACGTGATAATTGCATAACGGAGTAGCTGCAAGATCTTTCGACTAAACGTCCTTTACCCAGCAGACAAGTAAAGGACGTTGAGTTGAAAGCTCTTGCAGCTGCTCCATTGTTTATCTTTCCTTCGTGGCTTATACCTTTATATATATATATATATATATATATATATATATATATATATATATGAATAACTTGATCACAAAGTATATAAAACGTGATGCTATGTATAAATACATAGTACTTTCGGTCCTGTTCAGACCCTTTACTAAGGCAAACTGATTTTACAGAGGAAAACATAGTCAAAAGAAGGCTTAATATCCAAACTGACACTAAAAGATTAGCAATAAGGGCGATTTCACTCTACAGAAACGAGGAAACGCCTGAGGGTAGCCACACCTTGGATGTTGTTATTTGTTACAGGACTATTCTTAATTAGCATATCTTTAATGGTATTGTTATAAGAGAACACTACATTAACATTAAACAATTTAAATATTGATTTTATGGTTTCAAATCCACGAAAGTAAGGTAAGCTAAGTACATTTTTAGGCATTTCTTTTTCATTAATAGGAACACTATAAAACTTTTTGTGAGCTTTTTGATAACATAAATCAAATAAATGAGGTGGGTAGCAGAGATCGTTTCCTATCTTTTTTATGTATTCTATTTCTTGGCCTAGATATTGTGGACTCGTGATACGCAAAGTGTGTAGGAACATAGAAGAAAAAATTGAACTTTTAATATTAAGATGTGGCCAGAATATAAATGTACATATATTAAATTATTTGTGGGTTTTCTATAAATACTGAATTTGCATTGGAAAGATTCTCTATGTATTAATACATCTAGGAAAGGGATGACATTATTTTCGATTTCAACAGTGAATTTTATGGATGGCACTAAATTATTCAATTTAGACAGTAAATCATTTCCATCGATACCAACAGGTAAGACTGCTAAGATATCGACATATCGGTACCATTTTAAGGGGACAAGTGTGATATTCGGGAGGTGTTGTCTCTCAAAAAATTCCATATATAAGTTTGAAAGGAGAGGGGATAAAGGGTTACCCATGGCCATACCAAATATTTGTTGGTAATATTCTCCATTAAAAATAAATCTGCAATCACAAATACATAACTTAATCAAGGAAATTATGTGACTAACGGACATAGGCAATTCATGCAGTACAATTTCATTACTTAAATATTCTAGCACAGAGTCAATAGGGACTTTTGTAAACAAAGATCATACATCAAAACTGAAAAAGATATCACTAGGGTTTAGTACAATGTTATTTTATTTTTCCACACGATCAAGAGAATTCCGGATGTGTGAATTAGATACAGTTCCTAGTAGCGGGGATAACAATTTAGTAAGATATTTAGATAGTTTATAAGCAATTGATCCTACAGTACTAATAATTGGGCGCATAGGTTTGTTTTCCTTATGAGTTTTGACTAGGCCATATAAATAAGGTAATGAGGGACACTTTACAGTATATGCTTCCTTGTTTTTTCAAAATGTACTGTTTTCTGGAAGAATAACTTGTTTACTGCGTGTATCCTCCAAGGTGTGGCTACCCTCAGGCGTTTCCTCGTTTCTGTAGAGTGAAATCGACCTTATTGCTAATCTTGTAGTGTCAGTTTGGATATTAAGCCTTCTTTTGACTATGTTTTCCTCTGTAAAATCAGTTTGCCTTAGTAAAGGGTCTGAACAGGACTGAAAGTACTCGGCTATCTTGTTTTTTCATTTTTTCCTTCGTGGCAAAAACCTTTATATATATATATATATATATATATATATATATATATATATATATATATATATATATATACCTCAGTCACCTGATAAAACCGGTTTTGGCGTGAGTGTTTTCATTATTTAAAAAAAGACTAACTGAGATATCGAGCGAGGATATTAACGGTCGCGACGCGCCAATGTTAAAGGACGGCATTGCTGTTAAACGGATCGGGGTTAAAAATAGGCATCCGGCTTGAAGGACGATGATATATAGGTGTGAGGAGACGGAAAACAAAACACGACCCATGATCTTTTAAAATTGAATATAATTCAGCTCTTAAACTTTAATAACGATTGCTTTCTTTTCAACGGAGAGTAGCGTGCTTGCGTATAATCGAGTTTCTAAAGTTTCTTAAGGTTTCTTGATTCAAAGACCACAACGTAGTTGAGTTTCTAAAGCATTTGGAAGGCTGCTTTCTGACTTCAAGTGTCCGCCAAGAGCGAAATTCTCCAAACGGATGGAATGCCATTTTCACAGGAATAACAACCAACCTGATAATGTTCTTGTGTACGTACCCACAGGTCATTTATTTTAAATTGTTTTCATATTTTTGGAATAGAAGGCGTTGAATAATTTTATCAGTTTTAAAAATAAGGACGTTTTGGCTGCATCAATTCGATAGCTGAACATTGGAAATTGCAGGCACCGAATTAACGATAATGTCTTCTAGAGATATTTTACACGGATTCATCTTTACTTATAAAAGCTAAGCCTTTATACTTGTCAATAAACCATGGAACACCCTTCCTCAGCAATTCAACTGAGAGGTCCATTAATATCTTGACGTAGGTGTATTGCCTCAAAGTATTTTATTGGCAGTTGGTAGAACATTCAACAGACGAGTAACTAAGTGCTTGAACAATGGACTTCGCCTTCGCGACTAATGCGGAGTAATCGTTTTCGCCATTGTTTCTCGCATGGTCTTTCAAATCTCGTAAAAGACCTGACGTGGCAGGCACAAAGTGCTTTCGCAGGCCCACTCAAGTGCTTTTCAGGCGCCAACCGCTATGCAGGACAGCCTGAAAGTGCGTTAATGGTCTCTGCTGTAATCATGTCATTAGGTTTTCATACCATGAACTTGCATCGCAATTTTCATTGTCACGATTCACATAGCCAACTCCGTCAACAGAATATTACTATGGAATCGCTGACTACAGCATTCCTTTGGGCTGTAGAAACAGGTCTTCTCTGGATCCATATGGCAATTGTTGACACCATCGTGAATGTCAAACAGGTTATGATAATATCATGTCAGAGCTCGCTTAGATTTCACACGTGAGGTTCGTTAAGTGACGCTTTGTTTCAAGGTGTACCGTGTAGCTAGACCTAGCTTTGTTTGCGAAGTCACTAAACCATATCTGTTTCATAAGAACCGGGCTGCTCTCCTTAAAATTATCGTTGAAATGAAACAGAACTTTAGGGGATATATCTTTGCATGTAGTACAGCGTTCTATCTAACCATAGAGGTTAGCGCCCCCTACCCACTTAGTTCCCGTGAGAATATATCAATATTATTAGGAGCCCCGTTCGTAGGTTTGGACGATCAACATTTGTTTCATTGCCCGTTCTTTTGTTTTGAAATTTCAGCAGTATACACTTTACGAAATGCCAGATAGCTCCTATATTAAAAAAAACACCTTCACGGGTTCCTTTAAAACAGTCTAGCTACCTATTTGTTGCTTCGTTTAGAAAGCATTTTCAATGTAGATCACGCTAGAATACGTTACATTTCTAAGAATTCTTATTCAGCTCCAAGTTAAGCATATCTTAGTTTAACCAGACCACTGAGCTGATTGTCAGCTCTCCTAGGCCTGGCCCGAAGGATTAGATATATTTACGTGGGTAGGAACCAATTGGTTACCTAGCAACGGGACTTACAGCTTATTGTGGGATCCGAACCACATTATATCGAAAAATGAATTTCTAATCACCAGAAATAAATTCCTCTGATTCCAAGTTGGCAGAACTGCGATTCGAACTCGCGACTACCGATCGGTAAGCGAGTACGCAACCCACTTGTACAACGAGGAACTACTTGCAAGCTGTCTTCTACCGTTTCAGATCATTGACCTCAATGTACCATAGGGTTTAGGCTTAGTCTATGTTTTAGAAATCTTTCAATTAATATGTTCACTTACTATTTTCCATCGTATATGAATTTTAACAAACGTGACCACGATCCGCTCGTAGAGGACTGAAAGCAAAGACTATTTTCTTCTGCTCATTGAGACCTTAATATAGATTTTTTTTTTTTAACATTTTAGTATTAAAAAGAAACGATAATTATCTGATCTGGGATTCCAACATCTCACCGCTGGCCTCATTATTTCGCATTGAGTAAAAAAAAAAGCCTGTCTCTAGCTACGTTCCCCCGTAGAGAGAAATGGCACAGATAAGTAGTGGAGGGCGTACACCTTTTGTAATTTCGAATAACGTGAAACCATCTCGAGAAAAGTGTGAGTATTTCTATGTGAATATGGATAAGGTTTTCTCTGCATTTGACATAACTATGTCACCTGGTCTTATTGTCTGTGGTCACATCCACATCAACAAAACTACATTTGAAGTGGAAATATTACTCTACTAGATTCACATCAACCGTGCATCTGATGTCTAGGCCAGTCCCTTACGACGCTCCTGATTGGCTGTTGATAAGCCAATGACAGGGCTGGAAACTCTCAGTCTCTCGAGAGAGTTCAAATAGGCAGCATGCATGTTCCACCTCTCCTGAGGGATACTTTTGAAAGGCGTATCCCTCAGGAGAAGTGAAACATACATCCTGCCTATGTGAAGTCTCTCGAGAGACTGAGGGCTTCCAACCCTGTGATTGGCTTATCAACAGCCAATCAGGAGCATGATAAGGGACTGGCCTAGACATCAGATGCACGGGTGATGTTAAACTACTATAGGCATGTGATTTTCTCAAGAGAGCAATAAAATACATTTATCTTATCCTTGTTCATTTTGTGTAAAAGCAAAATTCCTTATTCGCACCTACTTGTGACAAGAGCTAACCAGTCATCGAATAAGGTCAAATTCATGACATTAAAGAAAGAATTCTAAATTTTTTCAACATCGAGCTGAAAGATATTGCATTCTTGTCCAGTGACTTCGATTCCATAGCCTTTAATCTCGAAGAGTTTCATCAAAGAGAATCGCTCTGCTATTGTCTCTAATCCAGTGGTCATCTATAGTAACCACATTCCGGACGATGACAAATTGTGGTGCATTGTGGGAAATTTTCCGCAGTGTCTGTCGACTCAGTTTACTGGAAAAAAAAAATACAAAATAAAGTTTGTAACTCAGACATTTCCAAAGCTTCATGGCTCCATGATGTATAGTGATTCCCCAATGATTGAATTTTCACCAACGCACGCACACACACACACAAAAGCATCTCTTGTCTTACTGTTGATACAATCTCCTAATCTCTACAGCAAATTCCATCAACATTTTTCTTGTTTCAAATCTGTATTTAGTGGTACTACACCCACGCTGGATCCCAATGAGATATCAAACCGTATCACAGACAAAAGAACCTGCATTTGATAATGAAAAGCTATTCAGAGTAACAGTCTCTGATGAAGGTCTCCCTGAAGCTCATACTTCCAATAAAAACGTTCAAGACGTCTGCTCAGTGATCCTTCATTCGGTGAAGGTAAAACAAAAAAAGTTGATCTTAGTTTAACCAGACCACTGAGCTGAATACCAGCTCTCCCAGGGCTGGCCCGAAGGATTAGATATTTTGACATGGCTAGTAACCAGTTGGTTACCTAGCAATGGGACCTACAGCTTATTATGGGATGCGAACCACATTACATCGAGAAATTAATTTCTGATCACCAGAACCAAACTCCCCTGATTCCACGTTGGCAGAGCGGAGAATTGAACTCGGTAATTGAGCACGCAAATTACTCGTCCAACAAAAAACTTTAATTCGGTTAATTAGGGGAAAAATGAGTATGGTGCCTCTATTGGTATTCAAGTCGGATTTAGATTTTCCCGTCTGCCTTCACATAAGTACTAAATTTCTTCGGTGAAGACGCTCAGCAATTTCGAGTAATTAATCCCTATACATGTAACAAGTTCTACCCATCTAGCGCTGCAAGATTTATTTTTCCTTTTCGAGAAATCAACCGTATGCTCATCCCTATGTTGACGACACAGAGGGGTTTGAAATGTGACCTGCGGTTATTTCAGTGCAGAAGAAACTAAAATAAATAAATAAATAAATAAAAAAAATCGCAAGTACACACACGCCGATAAATTTGTTAAACAAAAGGATGAATTACGCTGAAATTAAATGGCATTCTTTCAATGACAATTATAGACCGAGGGAGCGATGTTGATCGACACCTAGCACATTACCATAGTGATAGATTGACTCGCTCAGAGTCAAAGATACAGGGTCTGCTCACGAGGCGGTACCAAAACCTATCCCCACCCCTTGTGAAACGTCATCAGTTACAAAAGGACCATATCTTTATGAAACTATATTTACGATAACATTTTCATATAACTATTTTTGCGATGGCGTTTTTTTTATACAAATTTTCCTTTAATTGCATGTTGCCGTATACTACGTTAAAGTACAAAGAATGCTCTTTCAAATGATGTATAGCACATTACAATTACGATTACTTTCAAACCCACAAGCGCGCACAGAAAAAATGATCTACGCACACAAAAATGTGCAATTACTTCATCCGTCAACCTACATACATTCACGTTTCGTAGCGTATCTGACTAAGGGATGATGATAGAAGAAACTGAAAAATGGAGTAGAAAGCTGATAAAATTTACTATATAATGCATAAATAAAATGGATAGGTGTTCTCAGAAATTTTCGAGGAATTCTAGGTCAAAGACAGACCAAAATTTTTAAATGTTATGTAAATATTTACCACATTTTCTTACATAATTTTTCATCTTATTACATTTTGCTATATACCATGTAAAAGTACAAAGAATGCCCTTTCAATTGGTATATGACACATTACAATTAAAATTATTTTCAAAACCATAATCGTGCACAGAAAATATTATCTACGCACGCAAAAATTATAAAAAATTAAGCATTCGTGGGAGATTTGAAATCTAGCCCCGCCCCTTGTGAAACGTCATCAGATACATCCAGCCAGACTGACGAATAACTTTTTGTACTTTTTTCGAAAATATCATAATCGTTTGAGGCATGCTTAATTAATACCTTTATGTATACAGTTTGTGTTATATGTAAACTTATGTGTTCGGAAGTATATTTATGTGATATGAAGTGCTAATGAGAAATTTGCTGGAAATGTGTTCCCTGTATCATTTTCTTCATCATTTATTCCTTTGATACCTTATATCATATATGATGTAATTCTTATACTTTTGATATTGTTTTATTTTTTGTGGCCAAGTCGTGGAAATGCAACTGCCATTTTTTACACTGCCTGTACCACATTTTCTTTGTATTTATTGTATAACAATAAGTATTCACAATAAGATTTGGAAAATTTAATTAATCTATCATTCTAACCTTTATCATAAAAAAAGTTGCTTTTCAAAGTGAGGTATGAACACAGTGACAGAACTAAATACATTTCTTAAGAATGATTTAAAATCTTGATAATATTACTACCTGAAAGAGAGAGAGAGAGAGAGAGAGAGAGAGAGAGAGAGAGAGAGAGAGAGAGAGAGAGAGAGAGAGAGAGAGAGAGAGTTGTCATGTTAAAAGAAATGGACTTGAAGAGAATACAGCAAAGCAGTATATAGGTAAGTAAATAAATAAGTAAAAAATAAACATATGAAGAAAGCTGGTGTAGCTGTGTGTTCAAACTGGTATATTTTGTGCAATAAAACAAGGTTAGGTGACTAAATGAGAGAATGGGTATTAAAAAAATCAAACATGTGACCTCTACAGATTTTATCATCAAGATTTTATGAAAAACACAACGCGACATGGATTATATGTATAAAAACTAAGGGTTCTTTAAGTAATTCAGTGGAGAAACACTGGAGTGTTACTCTTGTGACTTCACAGTATTAACTCCGTCCCCACTGCCAAGTTGAGCAGACCCTATATACTTTGAATGGTTATTAAAAAAACATCAAGCATGTTACCTCTTTACAGGTTTTATCAGATTTTATCAAAGAAAACCATGCGATATGGATTAAATGTATAAAAACTAAAGCTTCTTTAAGTAATTCAATGGAGAAGCACGAGTAGTGTTACTCTTCTGACGTCACAGTATTAGCTCCGCCCCCACTGCCGAGTTGAGCAGACACCATATTTTGACTCTGGACTCGCTATACCTTCGAGACTGACTGATTCGATCACATATAATATGAAAGTTGTGAGAGGTGATGAGACTGTTGAGGATTCGCGTACAGATGGAATCTGGAGAATTCCTCGTCTTTGGGCTTCGTCAGCAATAAACTTTTGTTGCTCATATTCACTTTCAGATACCCTCATACTCATAAATTTTTTTTTATATATTTAGTAGTCTAAGCATTTGGAAGAACAGAGCACTTTCCACTAATAACGGGGACATGGAACAATGTACCAGTCGTGTCCAGGCAATTCGAGTAGTGCTGTGGACAACTTTGGCTGAAAGGCTGCTATTGTCATGTCGTCCTTACTAGAGAATGTTGCGTGTATTCAGGTTAAGGCATTAAAACATTATATATTCAGCTGCTTTCATTTCTTTGATGGACAAATAAGACAAGTTCCTTCTGCGCTAATAGTATGCATGCAGTGTGTTTGCGTTGTAATTACGTTTGTTACTTTAGGATTGCCAGTAGAGGCTGAATTTTTGCCGTACAGAACTCAAAACTATATATATAGTATATATATATAATATTAATATATATATATATAATATATACATACATATATATATATAATTATATATATATATAATTATAGATTATATAATAATTATTAAGACAAAATCCACCGGAAGGAAAGTTAAAACCACTTGAGTTACCGCTGCGAGGTAGTCGAACAAAGGCCCTCGCCATCGGTTACTAAACCTGTTTCACTTTCCATTTCTGGATTCTGTCTTTTATTTTTTAACATTAATCAATGTTCCATATTTTTCGTGAATTGCATTTATACGTACAAAACACCACATACACACACTATACACACAACACAACCAACACACAACACACCAAGACACACACACACATATTATATATATATATTATAATAATATATATAATATATATATATATATAATAATTTAGGGCTGTTGCCTTGTATAATAAGGCGCCCTACTGAACGGTAACTGTTAGACTTCGCGAATAATGCTTACGCTAAGTCGGTTGGTTATGGCCACTTCCATACTCCATTGGAGTGTATTTGGGGTTTTGTCAAGATCAACTTACCGAAGTCGGTATTAATCCTTCTTTGGTTATGAACAAACGATGTGTTAAAACTCCCCTGATGATTCGGCACAATGATGTGAGGTTCTAAAGTAGAAAACACGAAAGTATAAAAAATAACTTATATTCTCTGAGATTACATGCATGAAGTTCAGAGGAAAATTTGTAACAGGTCTTCTAATGGACGATGGCTTGATCGCTTCTGCCCAATGATGATGGCTAATTCTGTTCTGTTCTGACTAACCACTCGCGGTTTACAAGTCATAAAGGAAAAGCAAGACAGTAGATCGAACATAAATGAACAATACAATGCAGAAATGAACATAGTTACTAATACACGGTAAGGCCGCTTTGAGCTTAATAGGTCACGGTGTTTTGGGTCTCAAGCAGCGGAAGCTTGGGGAACTAAAGTTTATAAACAAATGAATGAACTCACCAGGTGAACGGCATGTTATCTTAAGCCTACTTTAATTGGTAATACGTCAATCTTATCGTCTCTGGTCTGATCAACATTCCTGCCAAGCAATATGGTTGACCTCTTTTAAGTTTTTAGTTTTTTTATATAATATGGAGTAACATTCCATAAATTTTTTTATTATGTAATCACTTATATATATTATATATATATTATATATATAATATATACAATATTAATAATATAAATATATATATCATATTATATATAATATATATATATATATATATATTATAATATATATATAATATATATATAATAATTTAATATATAATGTTGTAAATTCTTCTTGTGAAATGCAAGTCAAAACACAGAAATGACCGCTGCACATTTTAAATGGATATAGAGAGGAGAAGGGACATTAAAAGAAGTGCTAAATGCCGTGTACTAAAAGCATGATTTACACCACTGCACTGGGATTACATCAAAAACAATAAAGGGAGATGGGAAGCGTTTAAAATTCGTTATATTATTTTAGCCCTAGGCGGGGGTTCGCTCAGTGAAGTATGACGTGATGATATATGCCTGCTCGAAGCTCCTCCACAAGGCAGTCGGGCCGAGCGCGAGCATCGTGTGACTTCGTCTTGAGACCTCTTGCAGTGAAGGACGACTAGATCGAGTGAGTTTTGTGAATGCCACGGTCTAAGTTTGTCTCTTTATCTATTAGTGCAGCATAAGTTCATTAAAGTTAACGGGTGTTACCGTCCAGGTGAGGCATAATGTTTTCCAGTAGCACGGTATGGCCTCAAGGCAGAACTGAAAGACACTTGACGTATAAATGGATGGCAGAGTTCCATTGGGAATTGGAGAGATATCATGTTATTCGACGTTTTCTTCATGTTCAAGCTGTTCGTCGCTTGCAACGAACCTCTCCGGTCATGCAATGGCAAAGATTGATATCTGGCTGGTTGGCTGGAAAAGCTACACTAAACTGTTGTAAGAATTCGTTAAATAGATAAAGAGGAAGAAAAAATGCAGACCTCCGTTAAATCACAGCAGTAAATTATTTATTTTTTCATACTGAGTAACCCTGATAACAAACAAACGAAAAAATGAAAAATCCGAACTAATCACATAACCTCGTGAAGGAGGTCAAAGATTGATCTTCAAACCTCTTTCAGTTATACTTTCCTGACATTCCAGCTGGAATGATAGTTTTATAGCTAACAGGAATTCCAGGAAGAACTGACTTCCTCTCCGAATTGATATAGACGCAGTTGTCAAGAACATTTCTACTGTGAAACATTTCCTCCCAGATAGCTGCGTATATATTAGTTCTTCAACTGGGTCCATTTGTCTTTCAGTTACTATCTGCAGCGGAACCGAAGAAAGGTCCCCGAAAAGAGAACGTAAGCAGGCGGAATGTTTTTGGAAAGTCCTGAAAGAAAGGACCTGCATCTTTATTGCGCTTATTTGGTCTCAGTCATGTCGGTAAGTAATAATTCCATTCTTGAGTTTTCGTGTTGTCCCTGGGTTATTTTCGGGAAGAAATACTGGAAGTGGGTTTAGACAGAACATTTTCCCACTAAAACTGTTTGAGAGGAACATGCGTTGGATTTTGTCCTTTTAATCAATGGGATGGTTGAAACGGCTGAATTTTAATCAACCCTCCATCCACGCTCCAACCCCACCCCCGCAAAGAAGAAATAAAAATAAACTGATTTCTTTATTGGTAACTTTCCTGAAAGACCGGCAGGAATGTTATGCATCAGATAAAAATAAAAAGAAGAGATGAGAAGACGAGAAATCCGAACTAAACACGTAACCTGCGTGAAAGGATGACAAAGATCTGATCTTTCAAACCTCTTGCAGTTAATACTTTCCTGGAACATTCCAGCTGGAATGAATAGTTTTACGGCTAACAAGGAATTCAGTGACTGACTTCCTCTCCGACTGATAAATAGACCGCCAGTTTAAAGTCAAAACATTTCCACTGTGAAATATTTCCCTCCCCAGAAGGGAAGCTGGCGTATATATTCATTCTTCAAATAATTGGGCCCCATTTTTCCATTTTTTTTCACAGCTGCTATCGTCTCACTCCTGTAGTCGGAACCAAAAGAAAGTCCCCAAAGGAAGGTAAGCGGCGATGTTTTGGGAGGAAAGTCCTGAAGAAGAAACCTTGCATCGCTTTCGTCTTATTTGGTATTCAAGTCATGATCGGTAACTATATTCCTATTCTTGAGTTTTCGGGTTTGGGTGTCTGGGGTTAATTCGCGGAAGATACTGACTTTAAGGGGGTTTAAAAGACTTTTCCTAACTAAAACTGTTTGAGAGGAACAAGCCGTTGGATTTTTGTCTTTTAATCATGGATGTTGAGGGCAGTCGTATTAATCAACCTACCAGCCGCTCCCCCCCACCCACCCAAAACCCCCCAAACACAAAAAATGAATGATTTCTTTTTGATATGATTTCCGATGACCCCAGGAATTTGGTGATTAAGCCTTCAAGATAGTGTTTCGCCTGAATATTAAGGGTCCAACTCGAAGTCCAAATTCATAGCGACATATTTGAAGAACCAGACATACTTTATGGGTACTCGCTCTCGTTATGCTTATAAAGCTCGAACGATTATCTTCCTCGCTTACATATAAGAATATATAAGACTGAGGGAATCTTTGATATAATTCTCCCAACTCTTCTCCCTGCAACAGATGGAATCGTGGGTGAGCAAATGGAGTTATGTGGCGAGGCCAAGACACAAATCTCTGTCACCACAACTCTAAATAACTTTGGAACGCCACTGGGAATTCTTTTTTCCTTTGCCAACAAAAAACCATCAAAGGTGTGCCAATGAGAATCAAGCGAGTGGAATCCCTTCCGAGCCATTTCATGTGCTACGAAAACCAAGTCTGCACACTCTACGATTTCCTCTACCCTGCCAATCAAGAGATCCCTCCTGGGAACGCCTCTCGGACGTGTTATACTGATAGATCTGAAGGTAGGAATCAATTGCATCTGCTGTAAGGGTCTCCTCATCTTGTACCAATATTCCGTCTTAGTATCTGAACAGCAGTAATGTCCATAATTTCTCCCTTACAAAGGATAAACGCTCCCAGAAGACGTCCATTGGAGGACGAAACAGTTGGGCATTTTCTGGGATAAACCAATTTCATTTTCCCATGTGGAATACAACTGAATTACAATATCTTTGTGCCTAAGAAGATTACCAGTACCATATATATATATATATATATATATATATATATATATATATATATTATATATATATATATATTATTTATACATATACATATATTGATGTGTGTGAACTTTTACTTAATATTTAATGTAATGGATCAGTAAACTTCAGCACTAATTCCATTTTCAGTATGTTTGTATAATGGAACTTTGTATGAAGAGGGTGACACTATCATAATAAACTGTGAGGCGTACGTCTGCAAACACAATGAATTCAGACTTCAAGCTGAACGTAAGTATCAAAGGCTGCAAATTCAGACTCGAAGTGGAATTAAGTTGTAAATATGAAATCATCACAGACTTCAGTCTCAGTGTAAGTTGCCCAACCACGACAAGTCATATTCAAAGTTGAATGCAAGCCACACGATGTAATTAACTCAAACTTCAATCTGATTTGAATTTAGAAGTCAAGCTGAATGCAAGCTGAACGTAATTAGCAAAAATAAAAACCTCAGACTTCAAGCTGAGTGTAAATAACAAGGACGTGATGAACACAAACGTCAAGCAGAGAGAATTGAGCCTGTAACTTTCATTATTTACTTCATTTAACATCACAGTTGCAGACAAGACTTGCAACGGAAGGTTCTACTACGTCGACGGCGTCGGCTGCATTACGGTCGAACAGTCTACGATGGTCTTCTGCGCCGCCAAGACCTTCTGTTCCGACTTGGGAGCCAGACTGCTGATTCCCCGCAACTACACCGCCTTCAGGGCTCACCTGTCTAACTCCACGATCTTCCTCACCAGTGAGTACCGCCAAAGGGTTGCCTCGGTAAGCCAATCTTTTGAGACGTCAATAACTGCGGAATGGATCGATTTGGCGCCGATTTTATGGCGCCGATGTTTTGGCGCCGATTTTTTGGCGCCGGTTTTTTTTTTTTTTTTGGCGCCGATGTTTTGGCGCCGATTTTATGGCACCGCTAGCAGTAGTTCTAAGACCAAAAATTGCCTACTTAATACTTATTACCAAAACGACTTATTACTATTATTACTTGTTTGAACTTTTACCTTACTGATTCTTTTCAAGAATTAATTACTTGTTTGAACTTTTACTTTACTGATTCTTTTCAAGAATTAAGAGTATTTGATTTGAACCCATCGGCAAGTATGGAAGGAAGGATACTAAGTAAAAGAGACAACTCCAAATTCTCTCATAACGGATATTTATTTGTGTTTGACAAGCGCAGCAAGAAGGATACTTCAATAAAGTTTTGGAGATGTGAGAACAAGAATGAATGCAAAGCCTGTATTCACACTAAAAACGATGAAGTAACAAAGGAATTGAATCACCATTCTCATGGTAGTTCAGCCTCAAGCGTCGAAGTAGCTGAGATTAAAACGAGTCTAAAGCGTCGGGCTGGAGAAAGCCAAGATCAACCATCAACAATTATAAATTCTTGCACGGAAAATGTTTCTCAAGCCACTCTAGGAGCCCTTCCAAAGTTGGACGCAATGAAGCAAATAGTAAGGAGAAAAAGAAACAAAATGGACCTCGCCCCATTAAACCCTATTCGTGTTCGTGAATTAGTGATCCCGAAGAGTACAAAAATTATGTGAAGAATAATGGTGAAAGTGAAAACTTTTTAAAAGGCAGACAGTGGTTATGAAGATGAAAGAATCATGATTTTCGGAAGACAGAGCTGGACTGCGTTTTTACTAGATTCCAAGGTTTGGTATGCTGACGGAACCTTCAAGTTAGCTCCTCCGTTATTTGCACAAGTTTATGTAATTATGGCAAGAAGATATGGAGGAGTTCACCCGGTTTTGTATGCCTTATTACCAAATAAAAGACGTGCAACTTATGTACGCATGCTTCAAATGATGAGTGACGAAATTCCTGGATTAAACCCAAGCAGAATATCGTGTGACTTTGAACAGGCAGCTATATCAGCAATGGAAGAATGTTTTCCACGAGTAGTGATACAAGGTTGTTTCTTCCATTTAGCACATAACATACATAAGCAACTTAAACAAATATGGCTTCAAGTTTTATATAATAATGATTCTGAATTTGCTTTAAAAGCAAAAATGATCGTAGCCTTGTGTTCTGTGCCTATTCCTCATTTGGATACTTACATCGATGCCTTGTCAGAAGACTTGCCGCAAGAGCTTCAATCACTTATTAACTGGTTTGAGGATAATTACGTCGGACGACCCATGACAAGAGGCAATGGTAGGCGCCCGCCTCTTTTCCCTTCTAAAATGGGGAATCAATATGAACGAACCATCGCTGGACTGGACAGAACTGATAATCACGCAGAAGCTGCGCATAGAAGAATATATGCGGAATTAGGAGTTAACCACCCCGTGATATGGAAATTTATCAACTCCCTGAGAAAAATTCATAAGAACCGCGGTGTTTATTATGAATAATTGCTTGCTGGCCATACTCCAAAACAAAAACTTCTGAAGTACTTGAGAGCTGACGAGCGCATTTTAAATATTGTAAGCCAATTTGCTGAGAGAGAACCTCTAGAATATTTGCGTGGCTTAGCCCACAATTATGAAATGCACGAGTTTTAAATAATTTTTATTCTACATGTCAAAATAAAGTTTTAAATACTTTCCTAGTTAAATTAATTTAATTCATTCCAATATTTATTTTTCATTCTAGCGCCAAAATGATTCTTTTTTTTTTTTTTTTTTTTTTTTGCGCCGAACTGTATGAGGCCAAAAGAATGAGCACCAAAAAAGACAGGCGCCAAAACGGTGGCGCCAAAAAGCACTAGACCCCAATAACTGAAGTCCTCCACATCCTCCTGTCTCTAGTGTCTAATGTCTTCTAGGTATACATTGCATCATTCTGATGTAACAGGATATATGCAAAATTCAGTTGAAGCCGAACTTCTTCGCCAAAGACCATTTACTGACGCTATGGCTAATCATTCTCTTCTTTTTTTCTATCTGTTTTGTAAATTTTTGCACAGCTGCCCTGTAGAAGGCATTACTACGTTAAATAGTGCCACTGAGGTACATTAGCAGTCTGGAAATAAGGGTTTAATTTAAGCCTTCCTTTTTTCAGGTAAAGTTTACTGGATAGGGATGGAGAACCATGTGTGGCTTGATGGAACCGCCATCGCTAGCGAATGCTGGGAGAAAATCCTCGCAAATGAGCCCAATTACACTGGAAAATGTGGAAGCGTTATGAACAGGCCTGGCCGGGGGCTTTGGGACGGATCCTGCAAAGGTGTGTTCAGCCTCATTTGCATGAAGGTGCCTTAACGGAGAAGGTGAGAAAGGATGCTATAGTAAATTCACATCAACCGTGCAGCTGATGTCTAGGCCAATCCCTTGTGACACTCCTGACTGGCTGTTGATATGCCGATCACAGTGCTGGAAACTCTTAGTCTATCGAGAGAGTTCACCACAATAGGAAGGATGTATACCTCTACTGAGGGATACGTCTTTCAAAAGTATCCCTCAGGAGAGGTGGAACATACATGCTGCCTATTTGAACTCTCTCGAGAGACTGAGAGTTTCCAGCCCTGTGATTAGATTATCAACAGCCAATCAGGAGCGTCGTAAGGGACTGGCCTAGACATCAGTTGCACGGTAGATGTGAATGTACTATATTATCACTGGGGTCCTTAAATAAGTCTCTTGCACTCTGACACTCCTGTGTGTGTCCACACAACTTCGTCATGAATTGCCTCACTCATCCTGAGTGAAGAATACTTTTCTTGTTGTCTCTCAATGGGAAAGTTTCGAAATCAGATTCGCGGAAATACCAATTCCAGCGTAACAGATGGAAACTTGCCTTGTGGAACAGAATCCAGTGAATAAAATGTGATTTGATCTGTTCTTCTGAATATAAAATTGAAGTCAAAGATAGTGCTGAGAGCACCGTTTGCTGCAGAGAGGTAAACATACCCTGTTTGCCAGCGTGACCTCAGTCCGCGAATGTGAAATGAGGAAGAAACAGACGTACAACAGAAAATGTGAGAGTTGGCATATGAGAAACTGAGTTGATATTCTCAATCTCCGGTCTCTTATTGGCAAAGAGCCCTGCTGAGATACACGTCAGACAAAATATACCCAGCGAACAAAATAAATTTAGCGGACAAAACATACACAATATGGAAAAACGTGCTAGTGAACAAAATGCATCAAATATGCAAAAATTACGAAAAGGACGAAATGCATCCAGTGGATAATGTATGCCAAGGAGATAGAATGCACCAAATATACATAATGTACTAAATTTACCTATTGAGCATACTACATCATTATACTAAATGTATCACACGCACAAATTGTACTTAACTTACTAAACATAGTCTACTACCCCATAAATAAGTCTTATTCAGTTCATCAAGTGTGCATCATGGACAAGATGTTTCAATGCACAAGATGGCTACCTGTACAGATCAGGTCCATTAGGTCCGTTTTGTATTTCAGATGTATTTTTATCAGCCGAGTACATATTATTGGTTTTTATAGTTTTCGGACATTGGGTACTTTGTGTATTTTGAGATCACTTCGCCTATTGGGTACTACATGTGGTCCTTTGTGCTTTTTTTTATTTTTGTATGTTGGGCACATAGGATATATTATGTATTTTGAGATCACTTTACCTATTGGGTACATGTGGTCCTTTGTGCTTCTTTTTTTGTATATTGGACACATAGGATATATTGTGTATTTTGAGATCACCTTACCTATTGGGTACATGTGGTCCTTTGTGTGTTTTTTTTTTTGTATATTGGGCACATAGGATATATTGTGTATTTTGAGATAACTTTGCCTATTTTTTTTATAATGGGCACATATTTTCCTTTGGGTACATGCTGTTCGGTGAATAATTTTTCCCATTTTGATGGATTCTGGTACCAGATAAACTGGCGCTATTATCTTTACTCATCCTTGGTTAATTTTTCCCTTTCATGGAATGACATTACAATTAAAGATGCTCTATCAGGGCTTTTTTTGTTTGTTTGTTTTTATTTAAAGCATTGAGTGGGTAATTGTGTATAAGAAGCAAATAGAATCACATCTGACATAGTATGTGTTTCGCAAATGTGTGTGTATTATATATATATATATATATATATATATATATATATATATATATATATATATATATATATATATCTAACAAAAGGAGCCCATAAAAACACCAAAATATGGAGAGAGAAATACTATATTTCAGAGACTGCTGTCTCCCTTTTCAGGTAGATGAATGAGAAAAGTTATGTTGTTGTTTAAGATTAAGCTGGCTTTATGCCAGCACGGGCTCTTGCTCAAGAGCAGCCCGTGGAGAAAAGTTACAGAAAAGGTGGTATTTATACCAAGGGGTCCATCCACAGGTAAGCCAATTTAGGTCACTCCCGCTGATAATCTTCCTTTAATCTTCTAAGCGTCGGTTGAATGAAAACCTTGTCGATGATATCTGAGTCCTATGCTCTCTTTGAGATATTCATTACCTGTCTCTCTTTAATCAAGGCTGATTCCATCATTTGACTCTTGTAGCGGCAGTTGCTGCTATAAATTATGCGTGACAAATTTCAATTTATACTATTGTTATGTTCATTTATATGGTTGGAAATAGCTGAGTTCTGTTGTCCATACCTAACTGACCGTTTGTGCTGTATCAATCTCTGGGGAAGTGATTTTCCTATAAATCCGATGTAAGATTGATCAGTCCAGGCATGGGATTTCGTAAACGCCTGTGTCCTTGGGGGATGTCTTTTGTTGGACGTTAATCAGGGATTTGGCTAAGTTTGTTTGGGTAAGCACATGCAAAGGGTTAGATTTTCCGAGGATCTGGGTCACCGTCTTAGTCGTGCCCAGGTGTTGAATTTTTATTTTATTGTTGGGTGTGTCTCTGGTCTTGTCTTGAGGGGGTCGGTAGAAAATTACGTTTGCTTTGTGAATTGCTTTCTCAATTATATGGTCAAGGATACCTTTAAAGACGAAAGCTGCTTACGAATTAGTTCAAATTCTTTTCCCAGGAAATCTGGAGATCAAATTTGTAAGGGTCTTAAGAATAGGTTGCTGGCTACGCCTATCTTGATAGGAATGTCATGATAGCTGAAGTAGTGAATGTATGAAAGTGAGAACATTGGTTTTCTGTATATGGTAAATTTGTATTGTGTCGTGTCTCTGATTATTAAAACATCAAGAAAAGGAATTTTGTTGTTTGTTTCCCATTTAACTTTAAATTTGATGCTGGGCAATAATGCGTTTAATTTTGAAAAGAATTAATTAAAATTGCCCCATTTATTATCCCAAAAAAGGTAGGAGACAGTACTCTCCGAAATATAGTATTTCTCTCTCTATATTTTGGTGTTTTTATGGGCTCCTTTTATCAGATGGAATTCTGTTATAACAGAACATTTTTACCAGTCATATATAATATATTATAAGATGTCTTTATCCTCAACACTTAGACACCATTGTATTTGTGTTTCTTTTTTTTACATATGTAATTTATTGTTCTCTTTGGCTATATTTTGCATTGTAGTTCTTTGTAAAATTTAGACAATTCAGCACTTTCTATTGACATAGTGTTTTCATTTCTTATGTTTGAGACTTTATGTCTGTTTGTGACTTTGAAGTGTTTTATTTTTATGGAATTAAAGCAAGCATATATTCTAGGTGGTTTCTTTATCCCCAGTGTAGTGTTAACATTTCGCATGTCTGACTTGTGTTATTATTTTTTATATTTGTGTGTTTTCCAGTTTATTGTATAACAGGAATTCTTCAAGGAGTACCGGATATAAAATTACCGTGGACATAATTATGAAAACTTTATACATGAAAACACACTAAATGTAAGACATAATTATAAGAGATGAATACATGAAAGCATATAATCTAAGACAATCAGTACAATCACGCCGTGCTGACCTTTTATCCCAGGGTACTGCGACGCCACCTCGCAGCAACCGGTAGTAGAGGTGCGGTCCGGATGCTGCATATGCCACGGCCCTTTGTGGGGACCCACGAGGTGCGGGACGGGAATAGGGAAGCGGCGAGGCTCCAGGCGGATGTGCCTAGCGCCTACGCGGTCGCTGCCATGTAGGTACTACGTGGTATACTCCTGGAGCTGCTCCGTCAAGTGACTTTTGTCGTGGCTACCCACGACTATATAATTTTAAACATTTCAAAACATTAGCGTCGCCGCATGCCCACGATCTTACGTAGGTTTTACGAAACATTTACGGTATAATAACGTAAACTGCTACCCACCTACCAATTTCCGTTCATGCGTGGACGTGCGTGCGTCGGTGCGTGAATGTGTGACCGTAGCTTGACTTTGCTTGCCTGCTGGAAGCTCCACTAAGCAGTCGGGCAGAGCACGAGCATCGTGACCAACTATACAGACCCAGATTCCGTCTTGGGACCTCTTGCAATAAGGGAAGACTAGACCGAGTGAGTTTTTTTTTGACTGCCATGGTCTCCGTTTGTCTCTTTATTTATTCGTGCAGCATAAGTTCATTAAAGTTAATTGGAGTTATTGTCCAGGTGAGGCAAAAGCACTCTTGATATACTATGTGCTCGTGTATTTTCGCGAGCTGTTTACACATCGCCATAATTGACCAAATGAAATGAGAAGCTATTCCATAATGTTCTCAATTAGCACGACTTTCTATCTGGAACTTTATGGTGTGTGTTCCATTAGGTGTGCTTAGATATACAAACCATTTTGATATTTGTCATCATCCAGCGTTCCTCACATGTGTCATCTAAGGTAATCTGGAAATTCTTTGTCTTATATACAAGAACCTACATTTATTGCTCAGAAACCATATAAAATAGAGTAATGCAGTTTTTTTTATGGAATGCAGTGCTCTGAATGTGCACTTGAGGAAATGTAAAACATTCCACAAAAAGCTGCATTGCTCTATGTTGTATGGTTTCTGAGCAATAAATACTTGTAATGGTAGTGGGACTGTATGGACACCCTGTACTGCTTGAAATTCCATATTCTTGACCAGATGTTCTAAGGCGGCAACGCGACAATAGCAGCTGCATTTTTTTGCAATAACTTTCGGTGCATTGGCTGCTGCAAATTGACTCAGTCGTTAAGTTTCTTAAAATGTGCGATTTGATCTGAGCTTGCAACATGAACCGTCAGCCGTACAAAACGAACTTTGCAAAGCAATCATTTTTAGATTTGGGGAAACGTCATCACCATAAGAAGTTTTTGAGCTAAGAAATTCGTTGCGTATTTAGTGAAATATGTTAGTACTGTGTTGATCTACTTTTGGTTCGTCTGTATCGCCAGGATGGAGTTTTTGTGAAAGTAGAACTTTTTTCCTTGCAATTTTCTGTCTTTGAAATCTCCAGCAAAAAATATTTTTGTGCATCTAGCTGTGATCAAAGCAATGTTTCTTAACGGTTCATTTCTATCAATTTCTCTTGCAAAAACTCAAGGCCAGCAACTGTCTTCTCTAAAATTCATTTTTTTGACCACTCTAAAATTAATTTTTTTGACCACTTTTATTTTAATTGAAAATGAATAAAAAAGTCTAATATAGATATAAAATATATATATTATATATATATCTATATATAATATATATTATTATATATATTAATATAATTATATGCTGCTACTTTCATAATGTTTAAATCTTCTCTTTGACTGTTAGAAAAGTGTTTGAAACATTTTCAGATTCCTTATTTAGCTTAGAGTTATAGGATGTCTAAAAATGTATGTTCAGATTTCGCATAATATAATTTAAAAGTATATAACGTAGAATGTGGAAAAAGAGAGAGATTAACTTTGTCCGTTACAAGATAGAAATTGTTTCTACAACTTGTCATCGCCTCCAGATTAAGAGACCTCGAGATCTCCATTTTGTTTTGCAAACCTGTCATCACGTCTGATAAAGGACTTCTGTTTCGATCGATTACATCTTTGTTGAGCATACAACGTACATGACTGGTTTCATACGTGTATGTCTTTGCCGAAACCACGTGAAGATTTCACGATTTTTCTGTAAAGTTACATCATATTAGAAGCTTCTAGAAAGATTGCACCGTCTTTTGCAAGCCCTAAACATTTTGTGCGAAATCCACTATTCAGCTTCCATACGAAAAGAGAGCGTTCATTACAGACTTTGAATTCCTGGTGTACAGATGTCACTTTCTCTCTCTCCCTCTCTCTCTTGCACGCCACTTTCCATTTCAAATTAATGTAAAGACTTTAGTGGACATAATTGTTGGTCACTCATATAAATTTCAGATTTAATATTTCTTAGAATTATTTAGTATTATTTAGTGCGTATTGTGGAATCTGAACAAACATTGTACAAGTGTGTAACGGCACCTTTTCTTTTGTGAAATATTGTGAATTGGTGAAATTTTTGGAGCTAGCTGCAGCAGAAAGAAACAATTGGTACCAAGGTAATGTGTTAATGAAAATTTATTAGTTGCAACTAATAGTTAGTGGTTTCATGAAATAAGTTGAAATTTTTACACATTGTAAATTTTCATGTTTTGTGTTTGTTTCATTTGAAGTGATTTTATTTTGCATTTATCCATTTTTCTTATTGAAGTGATTTTTTTTTTTTGCATTTATCCATTTTCTTATTGAAGTGTGTGTTTTTATTATATATTCTGAGTGATTAGTGCTTTTACAATTTTGGTGTTTTCCACGTTTTCTGTGTTTTTGTTTTTCACATTTTCTGTGTTTTCATTTGCATTCACAATTTGATTAACTTAGTTGATTTCATTGATTAACCATTGCACATTTAATTGAATTTAACACGTGAATTAAGTTGCATTTACTTAGAATTCTTTTCAAGTTTTAGTGTTGTTTAGCACTTGAGAATTAATTTTCCAAATTTTAATTATTGCCTAATACTGAATTTCGATTGAATCAATTTTCTTGAACTTAGTGATAAATTGATTTAATTATACTTAATTAACTCAAGAATTAATTAAACTTTGCTTTGTTTTCAAGTAACGGTAAATTTCCCTTACATTGTGAATTTCACTTATAAATTTTGAGTTTAATAATAAATTTGTGTATTTAAAATGTTTATTATAAGTGTTTTCTTTTTCACCAGTATGATTAGATTATGCTTAGGTGGAAATTGAGTGGTAATTGAGCTGTTTTCCTTCAATTTACTTGAAGTGAGTTACAACCAGGGAAGTACTTAGACTTCTGAAATCAGGAAAATACTCAAACTTTTAAAGTTGTTGATGGAGTGATGCCCTTTAATTAATTTGATTACATATACGATTACCTCACACCTGTTTTGATGAACTTAGTCTGATTTTCTGCAATACTGGTAAGTTGTTTAAGGGATCACTGTTGCCTTTAGTGTAATCAGACATATGTTACCTGTGATGAGGGTTCAGGTGTCTGGCTGTTGTGAGGTACTTATTTAAAGAGTGGAGAGTGGTAAGCGTAGTAACCAGATACTTGGCACTTCGTCACAAGTATATATATATATATATATATATATATATATATATATATATATATTATAGTATAATATATATATAAAAATATATATATATATATATATATATACATATATAAATATATTATATATAGATATATATATAGTATCTATATATATATATAATATACTATAAATTTTACCACGTCCTTGAATCTAGCAGACGATTGTTATTTGTAGGTAAGGAGGAGTTGAATGGGCCAAGTATAGTTTCTCACACTTTGAATGTCTCTGAGTTCGAATCCCACCAAGGAAGGAAAATTCCATTTCTGCCTCCATCGGAAACCAAGGCTTGTAGTGATAAGTTTTATCTACGCTACAATGATTATATCTTAAGCGTAGAGAGAGAGAGAGAGAGAGAGAGAGAGAGAGAGAATGATACACCTCTTTTAAGCTTTTAAAATATCACTAAAAAATTCTCAGCACACGCACAATATATATATATATATATATATATATATATATATATATATGTATATATATATATATGTATATATATATATATATATATATATACATATATGTATATATATATATATATATATATATATATATATATATATATATATATTGTGTGTGTGCCTGAGAATTTTTTAGTGATATT
>NC_061089.1:14532214-14540398 GCF_015104395.2 Macrobrachium nipponense
TAATTTACTTTGATTAACCTCAAAGTTGCAGACAAGACTTGCAACGGAAGGTTCTACTACGTCGATGGCGTCGGCTGCATTACGGTCGAACAGTCTACGATGGTCTTCTGCGCCGCCAAGACCTTCTGTTCCGACTTGGGAGCTAGACTGCTGATTCCCCGCAACTACACCGCCTTCAGGGCTCACCTGTCCAACTCCACGATCTTCCTCACCAGTGAGTACCGCCAAAGGGTTGCCTCGGTAAGCCAGTCTTTCGAGACGTCATTAACTAAAGTCTTCCACATCCTGTCTCTAGTGCATAGAAAAAAAGAAAAAAATTGCAATGTCTTCTCGGGAATGTATTGTATGTTCAAAATTAAGATGAAGTCGATCTTCTTTGCCAAAGATCTTTCATTTGCGAAAGATATCTATTAGATCATGAAAGGAAAAAAAATTCCATTTTTGATATTATGGCTAATCATTTTTTTTTTAACTTTGTGAATTTTAATACATTTGCCCTGAAGAAGGCTTTACTCCATTACATTGCAAACGATATTCAGTAGCCTGGAGATCAAAGTCTAGAGAACACTTTAGGCAGACGAGCTTAACCCTGCGCGTGAGAAGACCTTGCATTCTCTAGACCTTGCTGGAAATAAGGGTCAACTTGAGCTTTCAATATTCCAGATCGAGTTTACTGGATAGGGATGGAAAACCATGTGTGGCTCGATGGAACCGCCATCCCTAACGACTGCTGGGAGAAGATCCTGGCTAATGAGCCGAATTACACTGGAAAATGTGGCGATGTTAGAAACCAGGGTGGCCGGGGACTTTGGGACGGATCCTGCATATCTTTGAGCAGCCTCATTTGCATGAAGGTGCCTTAACGGAGAAGGTGAGAAATGATGCTATGGCTGATTCACATCAATGGTGGATCTGATGTCTAGGCCCAGTCCCTTACGACGCTTCTGAGTTGGCTTGTTGATAAAGCCAGTTCACCAGCGGCTGGAAACTCTCAGTCTCTCGAGAGTTCACATAGGAAGGATGTATACCTCTACTGAGAGATACGTCTTTCAAAAGTATCCCTCAGGAGAGGTGGAACATACATGCTGCCTATGTGAACTCTCGAGAGAGACTGAGAGTTGCTAGTCCTATGATTGGCTTATCAACAGCAATCAGGAGCGTCGTAAGGGACTAGGCCTAGACATTAGATGCACGGTTGATGTGAATCTACTATAGTATCACTGGGATCCTTAAATTAGTTTCTCTGCAACTCTGACACTCCAGTGTGTCCACACTACTTCGTTATGAATTGCCTCACTCATCCTGAGTGAAGAATACTTTTCTTGTGTCTCTCAATGGCCAAGATGTTTCAGTGCACAAGATGGCTACTTGTATAGATCAGGTTCATTAGGTCTGTTTTGTATTTAAGATTTTTTTTTAATCAGCTGAGTACATATTTTTGGTTTTTGTAATTTTTGTACATTGGGTACTTTGTGTACTTTGAGATCACTTTGCCTATTGGGTACATGTAGTCCTTTATCCTTTTTTTTTGTATATTGGATATAATGTGTATTTTGCGATCACTTTGCCTATTTTTTGTATATTGGGCACATATCGTCCTATAAATTCTTGAAAATGAAAAGCACCTAAGATAAAGCGTATGTACTCTCTATACTTTGCTTACACATAAGAATATTACGTAATGCATTACCTGAATAATCCTAAACTGACAACTGAATAAATATTTCTTAAACAAACTGAAACTTTTATTCTTATCCTGAGCCCAGGAATCCACAATACATTATCATTTTTTCCGTGCCGTTTATATCCTGCTCGGGGAATAATATTCTAGCTACTAATTCTTTCAGAGCCCGTTTTTTGCTCATTCAGACATACGGAAACATTACCAAAGGGTGTCTGTCGGGACCCTTCGGCTCCTATAGTATAGATCCCTTACGACGTTCCTGATTGGCTGCTGATCAGCCAATCACAGTGCTATAAACTCTCAGTCTCTCTCTCTCCTCTCTTCTCTCTCTCTCTCTCTCTCGAGAGAGAGAGAGAGAGAGAGAGAGAGTTCACATTGCCAGGATGTATGTTCCACCTCTCCTGAAGGAGGACTTTTGAAAGTACGGATAAGAATGCTGTAGGTGACCTTCACGTGCACGAAAAAATGAGAGAGAGAGAGAGAGAGAGAGAGAGAGAGAGAGAGAGAAAGAGAGAGAGAGAGAGATAAGATAGGAGCTACGCAGATCTAATGGCTCCTCCAAAGTTGCCGTAAAGCAACGGGTTAAATTGAAGCGGTGAGTGCAAGTGGGCCTATCACATGAAGTGTTCATTGAGAGGGAATTTTTTTGCTTTTAAGGATATATATTATATTTCATTGAACAAATTTAGAGTAAGGATGATTTCATGAACTGCTGAACACTACATCACAAAAGTACACACGCGCACTCTCTCTGATTTTCATTACTCCACCCAAAAATAAATTTCTGATTGAAAAAAAGAAAATTGACTTCGGGAAAAATGCCCTCAAATAGTCTGCTTCTCGTCCACTTCTTGGAATGTACGATGCGGTCGTTCAACTCTCTAAATCTAACCTCCAGTCTAAAAAATTTTGCAAACCCGAATTCAGCCTACGAATCGTACAATCCACGGCCATTATGAATCGTCATTCGTTAGCGTCATAATAATCTTTTGTTATTTGTAAATTACATTCTTTCCGTCACTGTTTTTGCTGATTCATTAATTTTTCTTCTTTGCATTCTGTGAGTAGCTAAGATTTTTTGGGGTATCTGGTAATCATTGTAACAAACGACTGATCATTTGTAGTATGGACTTGAAGTGAAGTATGATTTCAAGTTGCTTTGTTTGTTTGTTTGTATGGTGCTTTTACGTTGCATGGAACCAGTGGTTATTCAGCAACGGGACCAACGGCTTTACGTGAGTTCCGAACCACGTCGAGAGTGAACTTCTATCACCAGAAATATACATCTCTCACTCCTCAATGTAATGGCCGAGAATCGAACCCGCGACCACCGCGATGTGTAGAACGCACCATACCAACCACGCCACCGAGGCGCTTTCGAGGTACTTTGGATTCACAACGATGCCTCATTACAAAAACATGGTACTATAACCCTCTATACATAAATCCAGTCTTAAGAGCGTTTCCAGATATTTCATGCTATTTTTTAACTTCTTGATTGATTGCAATATCCACGATATTGAAGATGCAGATGACGAGTAATTTCATGATCGTCCACCTAAAATGGAAGGACGAATATAGAGGACCATAAAGAGAAGAAGTCAAGGGATGGAAGACATCTACCTATACTCTGTTTTTTTCCATCTGTCCACCGGCCTGTGGTGTTTGCGTATGGCAACACTTCGTCCCAGGATTTAGATAGTTACGCTATGTGTAAGTTTTAGGTAAATAAAAGGATAGCTGGGTGTACATTTGCAACTGAAAAGTGTTTTGAATAATTTACTGTATGCGATTACACCGTATATTCGAAATAAAATGTTATTATAATTGTTGAATGTAAGCTGAAGTAACTATCTAAAGCTCGGGACGCAGTGGTTACCATAGCAGACACCACAGATGGAAAAAACCGAGTATAGGTATAATATTAATTCGTAGTGTTGGGGGGAATGACGTCCGTGAAAGATGAGGGAGAGAAGGCAAGGGGTAGAAAAGAAAACTGTAAGAAGTTTATTGATAAAGGATTTGTAACTGTTGCTTCTTAAAATCTCACCTGGAAAATCTTTTGTTTTGACCCCAGCGGACAAGATTTTGTTTGCAACCTTCATTTCTCAAAATAACGCCTGGAAAATCTTTGTTTGACCTCAGGGAAGATCACCGTAATTGACATGCATATAAGACCCCATAGATTGTATTGGCTGTCTTAGTTGTACATCAGAATTTAAAGCAGACGGTTTCGGTATACAAGTGATTCAAGACTTTTTATATCTTGTTTGCGGCACAGACTGTGACGCAATAATCATGCCAAGTAACTGTGCGGTTTATGGGAGTTTTAACAGGAGAACAGACGGTTCTGGAGTTTCATTTTTCATATTTCCAAAAGACGACCATTTCAGAAAAAAATGGATAAGTTCACGTCGTCGTGCTGATAAAGTTAATCCCAGCAATGCGGTCATTTGTTCAACCCACTTTACTTCAGACGACTACATTGACGATAAGAAATCTCGCTTGCTTGGAACTGAAACCCCTAGAAACAAAAGACCTTCGAAAAAGAATGCAGTTCCTTCATTAAACCTCTACAGCAAAGGCAAGTAATATTTTTATTAGTATTTGAATGGATACAATGAATAAAGGTGCGTACCTATTGGGCATTATCTGTATACTCTCAGACACATTATGTATATATATATATATACATATACATGTATTTTACACACACACACACACACACACACACACACACACACCATATATATATACTATATATATATATATATATATATATATATATTTATATATATATATATGAATATATAAAATTTAGCTCTGGAATCAACGGATCGATTCGGTAGAGCAGAAAAACGTGGCTTTAAGAGAACCGAGCAAGACCTTCTGAGAGATGAAAGTGCAGCAACAGGAGACAGTTTAACTTCTCATAACGATAACATTGCAGCAACTAGTTTAGAAACCACAGTAGGTATTGAGACTATCATCGTAGTGGAAAGTAATGCGTTTTCACATGAATTAGTAATAAGCAAGTTTCCAAAATTGCAGGAAAAAATACATATATTGAGGCAGAAGTCAATAATTGTTTGCAAGCCCATGTGAAACATCTTGAAGAAAACAATGCTGATAAAGTTAGAGCTATGGTAGGAGATATTTTAAAACGAACCCTATTTTTAGTGTAACGCAATTAGATGCTTTATTGAAAAAAAAAAAAAAAACCTAAGCATTGGACAGACGACGATATACCTTCTGCTTCTACGCTGTAATCATTTAAGGGATATCAAAGGATTTCCACTGCCCTCAGTAACTACTCTCCATGACATCAGTTTTGTCATTCATGAAAAACAAAGCTGAAACTTTTACTGTAGAAGAGAGGCTAGCCGTAATATCTTTCGATGAAATGAGCATTACAAAGCATTGGAGTTACTATAAAGGAACAGATAGATTGTATAAACCTCATGGAAAACAATTCAGTTTGTCATGCTGAGGAGTCTGATAAACCCATCTTTTGCGATTTTGACAAATCATGTGTCCATGAGATTATAATAGGAATTACTGAGGCAGTAGAGAATGCAGGCTACCTCGTTATTACAATTGTTCATGATCTAGGGCCGAACAATCTTAAATTATGGAAGGCTTTTATGGTTGACCCAGTGAAATCAAAGAAAGTTTCAATAGAAAATCCAAGTCATGATAGGGAGATATTGTTATTTGCCGATGCCCCATACACGATAAAACTTAAAAGAAACCATTTTATAATGAAGGGGTTCTGTTCAAAGATGGGACACTGATTTCGGATTCTTGTATAAGGGAAGTGTTAAGATAGACGCGAATAGAATATGGTCTAGATTACAAGATTAGTGAAATTCACATAAACTTAGAAAACACTGAACTTCAACGGGTAAAATACTCCGTGCAGCTGACGTCAAGTACCTGTGCTAAGTCTATTGAATTTTTAGGAGAGAGGGGCCTTTTAAGAAGCAGTAACTGGAAGGTTACTGCGGAATTTATCTTTGTGATAAATAACTGCTTTGATATGATGAATTAATCATGCATGATTGGAACGTAAAATCCAGGAATGCTTATGAACAGACTTGGACACAGAAAACTCTTATATAAAGTTACCAATGTAATGACAAAAATGAGAGTATGCAACGCAAGATCAAGCACACTTTATAATTTCTAAAAGGGCGTGACTTTATCGTGTCACTCACTAGTGTGTCTATATGAGATGCTAATAAGAAATTATAATGTAGAATATATTTTAATACGAAAATTGAGTCAGGACCCACTAGAACATTTTTTTGGACATTGCAGACAGATGAGTGGACCGCATGATCACCCAGTTGCTGTGAATTTTAAATATAGAATCAGAAAGCTGCTGCTCAGTAAGAACGTTGCACTAATGAGCGATAAACCAAATATAGATAGAAAACATAAAAATAACGATTGCTTATCAGCTGAGTTGATGTCGATGAATGCAAAAAGCAAAGCCAATTTCTATAAGGAACGTGAACTTGCGTTAGAAATTTGCATAACCAGCAACATATTTAGAAATAGACTTGGATGTAGAATTTGAGAATGGCAACACAAAAAAACACTCCAGCGGATGGCCACTTTGCCAGCTGATCAATATGATTAGAAATCAATATCTGGTGTAACTGAAGAAGACTCTCTGCCATACTTGGTGGCTACATGTTAAAAAGTTTTTCAGTGCGGTATCCTCATTCAGGTCACAAGGAGACTGACACTCACAATAATCCAAGCTTCTGAATCAACAATGTATATATACATATGCCGTCAGAATTTTTTTTTTCTTTTTTTTTCTTACAACTAAGCCATACATGAAGAAAGTCTTTTGGGAGGGAAAACTTGTATAAAATGCTTGCTTGTGAAATGAAATCAACAGGTGTTGATGTTCCCAGCGAGTCATTTCATGTTTTGCAATACTGTCTTTTTTAGGATGAGATCCCTAAATAAGAACATTGAAATGGATAAGAGAGTAAATCGTGCGAAAAAATGGAGAAGATTAAGAAATAGCATTTGTTTTTTTTATTAACTTGTTTTATGAGCTATTGTATCTATTAAATAAATTTTTGGTGTTGTTTTAAGGAATTTAATGTTTTCTGAGAAATAAGGAACATATAAGGAAACTGGCAACCGATATAGGAAAGGTTTGGCAACACTCATTCTTTCAAGTGACGTCATGCGCAGAGCGCTCTTTTGGTAAACAACTCGCAGACCTAATATACCTAGACCGTGTCGTGGACCGTGACCGGGCCAAGTTAACATTTAGCGCAAGGAAAGCACTAGGCGGTAGGGTCAGGCGGCTCCTAGCTGTCACTCATCTGCTTGCAGTTACTCCGAGATCACAGGCCTAGACGCGCAGACGGATCATAACCCGAGTGTGAGGACGGTGCGTTTTTTCTGCTTGATTATCAGGATGTACGTTATATACATAAGCTGCTTGTGGTTTTAGTAGGACATGTGCTTGATAAGGAAATGGGCAGATGAAGATTTATCAATAATAAAACCGTGAGAATTATTTCAACATGATGTGCGAAGTCAGACGATATCAGAAACTTATACTACTTTCTCTTTGAATCTTCTTCTAACCTTGCTCGATGGTTAAATTTAACTCAGAGTAAATTCCATTTCTTGCAGCTGACAAGCACATTTTATCCCTCATCTTAATGCTATGGGTACCTACACTGAATAATAACAGAGAGGAGACCGAAGAGGAGATAGAAGAGACGAAAATGCACGATGGAGCTTACAATTACCTGGTAGAAAAAAGTATATTTTAGTTTAACCAGACCACTGGCCCGAAGGATTAGATATTTTACGTGGCTAGGAACCATTGGTTACTTAGCCAACTGACCTACAACATATTGCGGGATCCGACCACATCGAGAAATGAATTTCTATCACCAGATAAATTCCTCTGATTCCTTGTTGGCAGAGCCGAGGAATCGAGCCCGGACCTTGTGAACGATAGTCGAGCATGTAACCGACGCGTCCAACGAGGAATAGATTAACTGGTAGAAACATCAGTTAATAAGACTATTTAAAACCGCTAAACTGAAACAGAATGGACATGGTAACGAGTGATGGACTTGCAACACCTCACAAGCGAGATGATCGTCAAAGAAAACCGCAGAAATGTTTAAGAAATTGTCAATAACAGGCGGGGGGTGGGGTGCGGGTGCGGGGTGCGGACGTTAGGAAGTGACCTATGGAAGGTCACGTTCCCAGATGGAAGAATTGACATCTTGGGCTACCCCATACCTATACCCCTGGAGCGGCAAAGGCGTTTTTTCGTATCTTTGGCTCTGATATTGCAAAGTTGGAAATGCATAACGTAAGACTATGACTACTGCTTAGATATCAATGTTGGACGTTTTTGTATACTTACGACAGTATGCGGAAATCAAAGCTAACCCCCCCATCGGGTATACTTAGCAGAGCAGTGAAAATTTTGGTCGTGAAACCAAAGA
>NC_061089.1:14540898-14605898 GCF_015104395.2 Macrobrachium nipponense
TTTAAGATGAAGTCGATCTTCTTTGCCAAAGATCTTTCATTTGCGAAAGATATCTATTAGATCATGAAAGGAAAAAAAATTCCATTTTTGATATTATGGCTAATCATTTTTTTTTTAACTTTGTGAATTTTAATACATTTGCCCTGAAGAAGGCTTTACTCCATTACATTGCAAACGATATTCAGTAGCCTGGAGATCAAAGTCTAGAGAACACTTTAGGCAGACGAGCTTAACCCTGCGCGTGAGAAGACCTTGCATTCTCTAGACCTTGCTGGAAATAAGGGTCAACTTGAGCTTTCAATATTCCAGATCGAGTTTACTGGATAGGGATGGAAAACCATGTGTGGCTCGATGGAACCGCCATCCCTAACGACTGCTGGGAGAAGATCCTGGCTAATGAGCCGAATTACACTGGAAAATGTGGCGATGTTAGAAACCAGGGTGGCCGGGGACTTTGGGACGGATCCTGCACATCTTTGAGCAGCCTCATTTGCATGAAGGTGCCTTAACGGAGAAGGTGAGAAATGATGCTATGGCTGATTCACATCAATGGTGGATCTGATGTCTAGGCCAGTCCCTTACGACGCTTCTGATTGGCTGTTGATAAGCCAGTCACAGGGCTGGAAACTCTCAGTCTCTCGAGAGTTCACATAGGAAGGATGTATACCTCTACTGAGAGATACGTCTTTCAAAAGTATCCCTCAGGAGAGGTGGAACATACATGCTGCCTATGTGAACTCTCGAGAGAGACTGAGAGTTGCTAGTCCTATGATTGGCTTATCAACAGCCAATCAGGAGCGTCGTAAGGGACTGGCCTAGACATTAGATGCACGGTTGATGTGAATCTACTATAGTATCACTGGGATCCTTAAATTAGTTTCTCCTGCACTCTGACACTCCAGTGTGTGTCCACACTACTTCGTTATGAATTGCCTCACTCATCCTGAGTGAAGAATACTTTTCTTGTTGTCTCTCAATGGCCAAGATGTTTCAGTGCACAAGATGGCTACTTGTATAGATCAGGTTCATTAGGTCTGTTTTGTATTTAAGATTTTTTTTTAATCAGCTGAGTACATATTTTTGGTTTTTGTAATTTTTGTACATTGGGTACTTTGTGTACTTTGAGATCACTTTGCCTATTGGGTACATGTAGTCCTTTATCCTTTTTTTTTGTATATTGGATATAATGTGTATTTTGCGATCACTTTGCCTATTTTTTGTATATTGGGCACATATCGTCCTATAATTCTTGAAAATGAAAAGCACCTAAGATAAAGCGTATGTACTCTCATATACTTGCTTACACATAAGAATATTACGTAATGCATTACCTGAATAATCCTAAACTGACAACTGAATAAATATTCCTTAAACAAACTGAAACTTTTATTCTTATCCTGAGCCCAGGAATCCACAATACATTATCATTTTTACCGTGACGTTTATCACTGTACGGGGGAATAATGATTATATCTACTAATTCTTTCAGAGCCCTTTTTGCTCATTCAGACATACGGAAACATTACCAAAGGGTGTCTGTCGGGACCCTTCGGCTCCTATAGTATAGATCCCTTACGACGTTCCTGATTGGCTGCTGATCAGCCAATCACAGTGCTATAAACTCTCAGTCTCTCTCTCTCTCTCTCTCTCTCTCGAGAGAGAGAGAGAGAGAGAGAGTTCACATTGCCAGGATGTATGTTCCACCTCTCCTGAAGGATACTTTTGAAAGACGGATAAGAATGCTGTAGGTGACCTTCACGTGCACGAAAAAATGAGAGAGAGAGAGAGAGAGAGAGAGAGAGAGAGAGAGAGAGAGAGAGAGAGAGATAAGATAGGAGCTACGCAGATCTAATGGCTCCTCCAAGTTGCCGAAAGCAAGGTTAAATGAAGCGTGAGTGCAGTGGCCTATCACATGAAGTGTTCATTGAGAGGGAATTTTGCTTTTAAGGATATATATTATATTTCATTGAACAAATTTAGGAGTAAGGATGATTTCATGAACTGCTGAACACTACATCACAAAAGTACACACGCGCACTCTCTCTGATTTCATTACTCCCCAAAAAATAAATTTCTGATTGAAAAAAAGAAAATTGACTTCAGGGAAAAATGCCCTCAAAATAGTCCTGCTTCTCGTCCACTTCTTGGAATGTACGATGCGGTCGTTCAACTCTCTAAATCTAACCTCCAGTCTAAAAAATTTTGCAAACCCGAATTCAGCCTACGAATCGTACAATCCACGGCCATTATGAATCGTCATTCGTTAGCGTCATAATAATCTTTTGTTATTTGTAAATTACATTCTTTCCGTCACTGTTTTTGCTGATTCATTAATTTTTCTTCTTTGCATTCTGTGAGTAGCTAAGATTTTTTGGGGTATCTGGTAATCATTGTAACAAACGACTGATCATTTGTAGTATGGACTTGAAGTGAAGTATGATTTCAAGTTGCTTTGTTTGTTTGTTTGTATGGTGCTTTTACGTTGCATGGAACCAGTGGTTATTCAGCAACGGGACCAACGGCTTTACGTGAGTTCCGAACCACGTCGAGAGTGAACTTCTATCACCAGAAATATACATCTCTCACTCCTCAATGTAATGGCCGAGAATCGAACCCGCGACCACCGATGTGGAACGCAAACACCATACCAACCACGCCACCGAGGCGCTTTCGAGGTACTTTGGATTCACAACGATGCCATCATTACAAAAACATGGTACTATAACCCTCTATACATAAATCCAGTCTTAAGAGCGTTTCCAGATATTTCATGCTATTTTTTAACTTCTTGATTGATTGCAATATCCACGATATTGAAGATGCAGATGACGAGTAATTTCATGATCGTCCACCTAAAATGAAAGGACGAATATAGAGGACCATAAAGAGAAGAAGTCAAGGGATGGAAAACATCTACCTATACTCTGTTTTTTTCCATCTGTCCACCGGCCTGTGGTGTTTGCGTATGGCAACACTTCGTCCCAGGATTTAGATAGTTACGCTATGTGTAAGTTTTAGGTAAATAAAAGGATAGCTGGGTGTACATTTGCAACTGAAAAGTGTTTTAATAATTTACTGTATGCGAATTACACCGTTAATATTCGAAATAAAATGTTATTATAATTGTTGAATGTAAGCTGAATGTAACTATCTAAAGCTCGGGACGCAGTGTTACCATACGCAGACACCACAGATGGAAAAAAACCGAGTATAGGTATTAATATTAGGCTCGTAGTTGGGGGAATGACGTCACGTGAAAGACTGAGAGGGAGAGAAGGCAAGGGGTAGAAAGAAAACTGTAAGAAGTTTATTGATAAAGGATTTGTAACTGTTGCTTCTTAAAATCTCACCTGGAAAATCTTTGTTTGACCCCAGGACAAGATTTGCAACCTTCATTTCTCAAAATAACGCCTGGAAAATCTTTGTTTGACCTCAGGGAAGATCACCGTAATTGACATGCATATAAGACCCCATAGATTGTATTGGCTGTCTTAGTTGTACATCAGAATTTAAAGCAGACGGTTTCGGTATACAGTGATTCAAGACTTTTATATCTTGTTGCGGCACAGGACTGTGACGCAATAATCATGCCAAGTAACTGTGCGGTTTATGGGAGTTTTAACAGGAGAACAGACGGTTCTGGAGTTTCATTTTTCATATTTCCAAAAGACGACCATTTCAGAAAAAAATGGATAAGTTCACGTCGTCGTGCTGATAAAGTTAATCCCAGCAATGCGGTCATTTGTTCAACCCACTTTACTTCAGACGACTACATTGACGATAAGAAATCTCGCTTGCTTGGAACTGAAACCCCTAGAAACAAAAGACCTTCGAAAAAGAATGCAGTTCCTTCATTAAACCTCTACAGCAAAGGCAAGTAATATTTTTATTAGTATTTGAATGGATACAATGAATAAAGGTGCGTACGTATTGGGCATTATCTGTATACTCTCAGACACATTATGTATATATATATATACATATATATACATGTATTTACACACACACACACACACACACACACACACACACATATATATATATATATATATATATATATACTATATATACTATAATATTTATATATATATATATGAATATATAAAATTTAGCTCTGGAATCAACGGATACGATTCGGTAGAGCAGAAAAACGTGGCTTTAAGAGAACCGAGCAAGACCTTCTGAGAGATGAAAGTGCAGCAAACAGGAGACAGTTTAACTTCTCATAACGATAACATTGCAGCAACTAGTTTAGAAACCACAGTAGGTATTGAGACTATCATCGTAGTGGAAAGTAATGCGTTTTCACATGAATTATGTAATAAGCAAGTTTCCAAATTGCAGGAAAAAATACATATATTAGAGGCAGAAGTCAATAATTGTTTGCAAGCCCATGTGAAACATCTTGAAGAAAACAATGCTGATAAAGTTAGAGCTATGGTAGGAGATATTTTAAACCCTATTTTTAGTGTAACGCAATTAGATGCTTTATTGAACAAAAAAAAAAAAAAAAAAAAACCTAAGCATTGGACAGACGAACGATATACCTTCTGCTTCTACGCTGTAATCATTTAAGGGATATCAAAGGATTTCCACTGCCCTCAGTAACTACTCTCCATGACATCAGTTTTGTCATTCATGAAAAACAAAGCTGAAACTTTTACTGTAGAAGAGAGGCTAGCCGTAATATCTTTCGATGAAATGAGCATTACAAAGCATTGGAGTTACTATAAAGGAACAGATAGATTGTATAAACCTCATGGAAAAGTTCAGTTTGTCATGCTGAGGAGTCTGATAAACCCATCTTTTGCGATTTTGACAAATCATGTGTCCATGAGATTATAATAGGAATTACTGAGGCAGTAGAGAATGCAGGCTACCTCGTTATTACAATTGTTCATGATCTAGGGCCGAAACAAATTCTTAAATTATGGAAGGCTTTTATGGTTGACCGCCCAAGTGAAATCAAAGAAAGTTTCAATAGAAAATCCAAGTCATGATAGGGAGATATTGTTATTTGCCGATGCCCCATACACGATAAAACTTAAAAGAAACCATTTTATAATGAAGGGGTTCTGTTTCAAAGATGGGACACTGATTTCGGATTCTTGTATAAGGGAAGTGTTAAGATAGACGCGAATAGAATATGGTCTAGATTACAAGATTAGTGAAATTCACATAAACTTAGAAAACACTGAACTTCAACGGGTAAAATACTCGGTGCAGCTGACGTCAAGTACCTGTGCTAAGTCTATTGAATTTTTAGGAGAGAGAAGCAGCAACTGGAAGGTTACTGCGGAATTTATCTTTGTGATAAATAACTGCTTTGATATGATGAATTAATCATGCATGATTGGAAACGTAAAATCCAGGAATGCTTATGAACAGACTTGGACACAGAAAACTCTTATATAAAGTTACCAATGTAATGACAAAAATGAGAGTATGCAACGCAAGATCAAGCACACTTTATAATTTCTAAAAGGGCGTGACTTTATCGTGTCACTCACTAGTGTGTCTATATGAGATGCTAATAAGAAATTATAATGTAGAATATATTTTAATACGAAAATTGAGTCAGGACCCACTAGAACATTTTTTTTGGACATTGCAGACAGATGAGTGGACCGCATGATCACCCAGTTGCTGTGAATTTTAAATATAGAATCAGAAAGCTGCTGCTCAGTAAGAACGTTGCACTAATGAGCGATAAACCAAATATAGATAGAAAACATAAAAATAACGATTGCTTATCAGCTGAGTTGGTGTCGATGAATGCAAAAAGCAAAGCCAATTTCTATAAGGAACGTGAACTTGCGTTAGAAATTTGCATAACCAGCAACATATTTAGAAATAGACTTGGATGTAGAATTTGAGAATGGCACACAAAAAACACTCCAGCGGATATGGCCACTTTGCCAGCTGATCAATATGATTAGAAATCAATATCTGGTGTAACTGAAGAAGAATCTTTGCCATACTTAGGTGGCTACATTGTTAAAAAGTTTTCAGTGCGGTATCCTCATTCAGGTCACAAGGAGACTGACACTCACAATAATCCAAGCTTCTGAATCAACAATGTATATATACATATGCCGTCAGAATTTTTTTTTCTTACAACTAAGCCATACATGAAGAAAGTCTTTGGGAGGGAAAACATTGTATAAAAATGCTTGCTTGTGAAATGAAATCAACAGGTGTTGATGTTCCCAGCGAAGTCATTTCATGTTTTGCAATACTGTCTTTTTTAGGATGAGATCCCTAAATAAGAACATTGAAATGGATAAGAGAGTAAATCGTGCGAAAAAATGGAGAAGATTAAGAAATAGCATTTGTTTTTTTTATTAACTTGTTTTATGAGCTATTGTATCTATTAAATAAATTTTTGGTGTTGGTTTTAAGGAATTTAATGTTTTCTGAAGAAATAAGGAACATATAAGGAAACTGGCAACCGATATAGGAAATTTGGCAACACTCATTCTTTCAAGTGACGTCATGCGCAGAGCGCTCTTTTGGTAAACAACTCGGCAGACCTAATATACCTAGACCGTGTCCGTGGACCGTGACCGGGCCAAGTTAACATTAGCGCAAGGAAAGCACTAGCGGTAGGGTCAGGCGGCTCCTAGCTGGTCACTCATCTGCTTGCAGTTACTCCGAGATCACAGGCCTAGACGCGCAGACGGATCATAACCCGAGTGTGAGGACGGTGCGTTTTCTGCTGATTATCAGGATGTACGTATATACATAAGCTGCTTGTGGTTTTAGTAGGACATGTGCTGATAAGGAAATGGGCAGATGAAGATTTATCAATAATAAAACCGTGAGAATTATTTCAACAATGATGTGCGAAGTCAGACGATATCAGAAACTTATACTACTTTCTCTTTGAATCTTCTTCTAACCTTGCTCGATGGTTAAATTTAACTCAGAGTAAATTCCATTTCTTGCAGCTGACAAGCACATTTTATCCCTCATCTTAATGCTATGGGTACCTACACTGAATAATAACAGAGAGGAGACCGAAGAGGAGATAGAAGAGACGAAAATGCACGATGGAGCTTACAATTACCTGGTAGAAAAAAGTATATTTTAGTTTAACCAGACCACTGGCCCGAAGGATTAGATATTTTTACGTGGCTAGGAACCAATTGGTTACTTAGCCAACGTGACCTACAACATATTGCGGGATCCGAACCACATCGAGAAATGAATTTCTATCACCAGAAATAAATTCCTCTGATTCCTTGTTGGCAGAGCCGGGAATCGAGCCCGGACCTTGTGAACGATAGTCGAGCATGTAACCGACGCGTCCAACGAGGAATAGATTAACTGGTAGAAACATCAGTTAATAAGACTATTTAAAACCGCTAAACTGAAACAGAATGGACATGGTAACGAGTGATGGACTTGCAACACCTCACAAGCGAGATGATCGTCAAAAGAAAACCGCAGAAATGTTTAAGAAATTGTCAATAACAGGGCGGGGGGTGGGGTGCGGGTGCGGGGTGCGGACGTTAGGAAGTGACCTATGGAAGGTCACGTTCCCCAGATGGAAGAATTGACATCTTGGGCTACCCCATACCTATACCCCGTGGAGCGGCAAAGGCGTTTTCGTATCTTTGGCTCTGATATTGCAAAGTTGGAAATGCATAACGTAAGACATATGACTACTGCTTAGATATCAATGTTGGACGTTTTGTATATTACGACAGTATGCGGAAATCAAGCTAACCCCCCATCGGTATACTTAGCAGAGCAGTGAAAATTTTGGTCGTGAAACCAAAGACGAAGGAAATGTTATAGATAAATGTAAACACCGATTTATTTGTAACTATGAAGATTATAAAGGAAACCAAAACAATTATTGCTTTGGGAAAGTGATCGAATTTAAGATCCCTTGTGCACCGTAGGCAAAGCAAGAGCAAAATTTACCATAGATGATGATAGTACAGGATTTGATTAATGATCAGAGCGGGTATCGCAAACAATGCGGTTAGTACTGCCCCTATGTAATCGAGTCCTTCGAGACAGTACTGAAGAACATATCAAGCGATGAAAGGGTAAGAAGCTTCACAGCAACATTTTGAGAGAGGAGAGGAGGAACCTGACTGATAACATTGTGTATTAGGTTCTGTAATTAGACTATCTGTTATCCTCGTTTGGGAAACCACTAACCTCTGCTACCACATTTAGCTATTTGGGCACAGGCAATAAGGGTGAAAGATCATTTGAAAGTGAACTCGCAGAAGGGACGGGAAAAGAAAATTCGGGCGATGTTATGCTTAGCAAGGGTTGGGATTCAGATAGATTTCCATTTCATGTATGTTTCATTAAATCAGTTTTAGTCTATGGAAGGGAGTTTCTTTATAATAAGAAAACACGTTCTAGGCGTTTCAGAGTAATTGGCAGCTTTGCAGATAATACTCAGCATTGAATGGCACGATTATCCTCCTAAGTAAACTATGAATGGGATCTCTAACGATCAATATACTAACAGGTGGCGTTCTTTAGAAGCCCTACAGCCTGTCACAAGACGCCCACCTTTCCAGAGGTGAGGAAGGGCACGACTCTGTGTGGGCCACAGTTATGAAGGGAGAGCTAGGAATTGGCTAGGATGGTCGACAAAGGCAGGGCTGGTTGGAGGAACCTGGGAGAAGCCATTTTGCCACCCAGCGTTGGAGGAATCAGTCGTGTTGGGAATGATTCCAAAAGGTGTTCACCTTCAGGTTCTCAGCGAAGCCTTGCAAACCATCCCACATTTTATCATTTTTAAATGGTTGTGAGTTGAGACCCCACGACCATGACATCAACTCTGTCATTAAATGATTGTGAGTTGAGACCCCACTATAGTTGACCAATGACCATGACATCAACTCTGTCATTAAATGATTGTGAGTTGAGACCCCACTATAGTTGACCAACGACCATGACAATCAACTCTGTCATTAAGTGGTTGTGAGTTGAGACCCCACTATAGTTGACCAACGACCATGACAATCAACTCTGTCATTAAGTGGTTGTGAGTTGAGACCCCACTATAGTTGACCAACGACCATGACAATCAGCTCTGTTATTATTGCTTTTACCACAATGATGTTGGTGACAATAATTGGTGTTTCACTGTACGCAACATTAAGTGAGTGAATTAATTGGTAAATATACCCTTCTAGTGCAGGTGTAACATTGCAATGAGAGACCCAGCTGTACATTTTTTAATGAGGATATAAATAGAAAATGAAGTTTATGATCTCACACCTTCATTGACGACTTTTCCATATGCGCACACCCACTTGTCCATTTTCGACGAAATCGCTAGAAATACCGTCTGCCCACTAGACCTACGTCTTTCAGAAGACCTTGCTCTGTACACTATGGCTTCATTGCGAACTTAATTACGATTACATTATTTGGTCCTAGGAATCATTCATCATTGACAGATTGGAGCTGGGTAGTGAATGATGACTTTAGAGGTTGTAGGTTTGAGATGCACAGAAATGGGATGCAGGTAGTCAGAAAGTGACGCAAACGGGAAAGGTTGGAATAGTCATAAGCAGGCAGGCAGAGAGATTGCACAGACGGATAAGAATGCTACAGGTGAGAGAGAGAGAGAGAGAGAGAGAGAGAGAGAGAGAGAGAGAGAGAGAGAGAGAGAGACCTAATGGCTCCTCCAAGTTGCCGAAAGCAAGCTTAAATGGAGCGTGAGTGCAGTGGCCTATCACATGAAGTGTTCATTGAGAGGGACCTTTGCTTTTAAGGATATATATCATATTTCATTGAACAAAATTAGGAGAAGGGATGATTCATGAACTGCTGAATACTACATCACAAAAGTACACACGCACACGCACACTCGCTCTCTCTCTCTATAAATATACACTTCTACAGAATGTCACCTTAGTACAGGTGTAACATTGCAATTAGAGACACAGCCGTCCTTTTTTTGGTATTCCTTTTCTGTAAACGAAAACTGCTGAGACGGCTATTTGTGTGTCCGTCCACACCTATTCTGTCAGCCCTCAGCTCTTGAAAACGACTGACGCTTGAGGGCTGCATTTCGGTATGTTGATCATCCAACCTCCACCCATTAAACATGCCAAATTGCAGCTCTCTAGTCTCAGTAGTTTTTATTTTATTTAAGGATAAATTAGCCGCAATGATGCCAACAACACAGGCCACCACCATTATGTTCGCTGTTGATATATATACTGAGAAACTCTACATGAATCCCGTTTTCTTTCAGATGGCGAAGAAGTCGGGTCTGGGGTCCGACTGCGACCCGGACTGGTTCCTGACGGAGGAGCAGAAGAAGTTGAGGGACGACCTCATCGACCTCTGCAGAAGGAAGATACGTCCTCAGTCAGTAAGTTGTGAGAAGGAAAGAAACATCTGTCAGTCAACCGTCAGAACAACCAAGTGCCCTTTAATAAAGATATGAAGAAATTTACTCAAGTTTAAAAGTTGAAAAGAACATGACTACACCAAACATTCATATTCCATATCACTTCCCGAATTCCTTACCTTTTTGATGCAAATAAGCGGGATTAGATAGAATATGTGACTTGCATCAGAGTTCACAAATGAACGTAATGATACAGGATTTTCTCACAAACATATACACAGATAAGTTCTCATTTCCACTGCAAGCAAAAATGATTTTTTTTAACTAGTTAAAACGCTTCTTTCCTTCGTCATTGCAAAATCACTAATCTTCAGCTTAACCCCTCCTTCTGTCCCCCCCCCCCCCCCCCCCCCCCCCCCCCCGCCTCTCTCTCTCTCTCTCTTCCTAAATCTATCCACTCATCACTCGCATATTCTGATCTAAAGATGACCTCAACGTTGCTCCTTCCTCAGCATTATGTTCGCTGTTGATATATATGTTACGGTCATTTTGAGGAATTGGTCATTTTGCAAACTGCCCGGTCATTTTGGAAAATGACCACAAAATATCTGTCAGTATGCAAAATGCCCAAATAATTGTGGTCATTTTGGAAAATGACCAGAAGTTTGGTCATTTTGCAAAATGACTATTACCCCAATAGCTGCTGGTCATTATACAAAAATAAACAAATAGTAACTTAAAATTGATTAGGAAAAGTCTAAGTATTAATAAAGGTGTGTGTTTTTTTATTCAACATTAAAAACTTACATTACACATTACAAGTATATTAGAATATTGAAAAATGACCAGAAGTTTGGTCATTTTGCAAAATGACTATTAGTATCGTTGGTCATTTTGTAAAGTTACCCCAATAGCTGCTGTTCATTTATTCAACATTAAAAACTTACATTACACATTACAAGTATATTAGATATTGAAAGAAGTAAAACTGAACTTGAAAATTATTTCAACAATTATCAAAATTAGCATTATCTGACTTGTTTGAACAAGAGTTGCTGCATTTACATCTGCTGTTGCACAATACTTCGTTTTTGAAGCATTTACAGCGACTGCTCCGACATGACTGGATGCAGCTACACTTACTGATCCCCTGGCCACGTCCCATCGAGTCTGCAATAGCTACCTCTCGCAGACTGACTTCGCGATCCTTTATTACCTCTTCGAATGACAAATTTTTCAGCACATAAAGTGAACTGATTCCGACTGTACACCTGTTTAAGTAAACCATGTTTTGTTCCAAGTTTGTAAGTTCCGCCATCCATTGTCTCAGTTATAATTGCCTTTGCATTCGCAAACTCCGCTCGTCCACGGTCAACAAGTGGAATAGGAACCATGACAGTGTCCCCTGCAAGGGCTGGCTTGAAACGCTGTACTGATTTATCCTTCATTTTTTTAGCTTGCTTCTCTTGTTGTATTTTCGATTCCCTTCGTTCAGCCTGAATGCTACGATTTCTATTGCATAGGCAACAGAGCACAGGATCATCAACATTGTCATTTACAGTTGAACAACACTGACCAGAAGGATGACATGGAATGTTTTGACCACACGAGTTGCAATTTATGGAACAACTTTCAGCACTTCTCCCCTGTTCTACATTTTGATCCTCTTCATTAACTAAACAAAGTGCTTCTGCAAGCTGCTCCTCTGTCTCCATGCCTTCCATTATTTCTTCTGGTATGTTGACAGCAGAAATACCAAGATGAGCCTTTTCTCCGTACATGGCTTCATAAGGTGTCCTGCCAATTCCAGAATGGAAGCGCGTGTTTTTCTGCCACTGAACAAAGCGCAGTCCATTTGACCATTGTGTAGTGTTGTTATCTTTCAATCAGCAAGCGAGTATTGCTTCAACATCTCTGTTTGCTCGTTCCACGGAACCCTGTGATTGAGAATATCTTGGTTTCCCACATAGCCAGAACTTTTCTGATTACCTTATTTGAAAATTCTCTCCCATTGTCAGATTGAAGAATATGAGGGGCTCCTTTATCACAGAAAATGTCAACCAGGTGAAAAGCTACCTCCTCGGCAGTCTTAGTCTGTAGGGCTTGAAGGAATATCATCTTGGTCAAGTGATCCTGGTAATTGAAAATGAAACCGTACTTCCCATCTGGTTGACTCTGCATATCAATCAATTCAACCTGCAAAGACACAGTACAAGACAAAATTATAAGTAATGCAAATACATCATCATAATTATTATTGTCAGCAGAATTATTATTATTATTATTATTAGTAGTAGTAGTAGTAGTAGTAGGGTCTTGCATATAATTTATTACATTAAGGTTAGATTGGAAGGCTAGGAAATGCCTACAATAACTTAGTGAATAATAATGTTTGTTTGTTTCGTTACTAACCTGAGCTCGAGAATTCATGCTGTTCGAGACGATTGGCTTGACAACCACACACTTCCGCACACTACTTTTCTTTAGCTGACATTCCTCACAATACTGCAAGAACAGCGTTATCGGATCACGTGAAATGTTTGCATATTTTTCTTTGGTTGCCTTACACATACTAGTTCTTCCTCCGTGGCCAATTATGCGATGAATAGCTAGAAGTACATCAAACACATCTTCAGCACAAACGAATCGCAGCTGAGTTCCTTTCTTCTGCAACTTTTGCACGGTGGTACCCTCAATTGTGACCTCCAGTATTTCATATTTTTGTAACAAACGGTAATTCTGCTTAGTCTTCGTAGGATTAGATTGTTTAAGTTCATTCAGGCGACTAATTACTCGTTCGTATTCTTCCCGGGGAAATAAACTTGAACTATTTGTAGCTTTGTTTTCTTCAGACTCTAGAAGTTTTGTTTGGAAAAGACTTTTCTTACTTTCCATTGTAAAGGTTTTCAGTGTACAATATACTTGCAACAAATAAGTGATGAGAGAAGCACGAATATTTACGTCCTCGGCCGAACCTAAGTAGGAACTAACTGCCTGTTCAGACAAACATACACTTGCACACACACTTCGAAACATTTGTATCTACTTAGGATACTAATTCGAGCGTGTTTCAAGTTCAGTTTTAGTTCTTTCAATATTCTAATATACTTGTAATGTGTAATGTAAGTTTTTAATGTTGAATAAAAAAAACACACACCTTTATTAATACTTAGACTTTTCCTAATCAATTTTAAGTCACTATTTGTTTATTTTTGCATAATGACCAGCAGCTATTGGGGTAACTTTACAAAATGACCAACGATACTAATAGTCATTTTGCAAAGTGACCAAACTTCTGGTCATTTTCCAAAATGACCACAATTATTTGGGCATTTTGCATACTGACAGATATTTTGGTCATTTTCCAAAATGACCGGGCAGTTTGCAAAATGACCAATTCCTCAAAATGACCGTAACATATATACTGAGAAACTCTACACGAATCCCGTTTTCTTTCAGATGGCGAAGAAGTGGGGTCGTGGGGAGTTCTGGGGTCTGGGGTCCGACTACGACCCGGACTGGTTCCTGACGGAGGAGCAGAAGAAGTTGAGGGACGACCTCATCGACCTCTGCAGAAGGAAGATACGTCCTCAGTCAGTAAGTTGTGAGAAGGAAAGAAACATCTGTCAGTCAACCGTCAGAACAACCAAGTGCCCTTTAATAAAGATATGAAGAAATTTACTCAAGTTTTTAAAAGTTTAAAAAGAAAAAGAACATGACTACACCAAACATTCATATTCCATATCACTTCCCGAATTCCTTACCTTTTTGATGCAAATAAGCGGGATTAGATAGAATATGTGACTTGCATCAGAGTTCACAAATGAACGTAATGATACAGGATTTTCTCACAAACATATACACAGATAAGTTCTCATTTCCACTGCAAGCAAAAATGATTTTTTTTAACTAGTTAAAACGCTTCTTTCCTTCGTCATTGCAAAATCACTAATCTTCAGCTACCCCCTCCTTCTGTCCCCGCCCCCTCGCCTCTCTCTCTCTCTTCCTAAATCTATCCACTCATCACTCTTGACCCATCACTTGCATATTCTGATCTAAAGATGACCTCAACGTTGCTCCTTCCTCAGGTCGAGTACGACCAGAACTACACCTTCCCTCGTGAGTCATTGAACGCCTTGGCCGAGATGGGTCTCTTGGGGCTTGTCGTTCCCAAGGATCTGGGTGGAAGGGGAGAGAACCATGTGTGTATGGTCATGGTGGTTGAGACCATCGCCAGATATGGTTGCCCCTCTACTGCTATGGTATATAGTAAGTATATCCTTCCGCATCGCGTTGCTATGAGGATCATCAGTATCCAGGTATAGCACCCTTCCGTTCTTAATTAATGGAATAATCTTTGATCGAGATGGTAAATCGAACTGTCCTCAGAAGAGAATTTGGATTCTGAAATCTGTCATAAGGCTGCAAATCGGACCGACGATTTGATTTGGAATTCTTCATTCTAAAGACTAACATCTCCATATCTCTCTGGGTGGAAGATTTTGATACGAAGGTAGCCTGTGGCAGACTAATCCGATTAGTTTTGAATACAACAATGCATATTTCGCATCTATGAAGCGTCTGTGACAGCGCAAAGACCCAGTCCTGATGATAAAAAATATAAAGTTTCTTTTTCGATCTTTACACATCAAAACAGACGCAGTATATCAGTCTTTTCATAATTCTGATTGCCTTGTCGAGTTTAAATTTTCCTGCTACATTGTTTGTTACAGCTATGCATCTGTGGCCACTTGCATTATCACCACAAAATACCACGACAGTCTGGAGATCCGTCAACTCTTGAGTCGCCTTGACCGGGACAAATTGGTGGGGACCACTGCGTTTTCAGACCCAGCCACAGGTGAATATAGACTTCACGTGTTCTGAGGACTATTCCTCTCACTTTCAACAGTAATGATTTCATAATTGCCTCGCGTAACCTGAAACAACTAAAGACCAGCATTTTTCTTTCGTTGAACCAAGAAAAGTTTTCACTACACTGTACACGAAAGTTCGACGTCTGTCATTCTTATTTGAGCAGCTTCGAAATTAACCCTTTGAGGAGATTTGTAAAGAGACTTTCTTCATTTTCCCATAAATCATCTGATATTTACAATCATGTTGGATGTGTCAAAGTTACTATATGAGTTTGTCAACCAAAACCTTGAACATTTTTCATCTTTCTAAGGACATATCTTCGTCCTTTGATAAACCAAAGCACTCACAGTGAATGACCGTTCATAGGTGGGAACCTCTGGTACCAAATCTCTTGCAAAGCAAGGATGGTGGACGAAGAGACCATGCAAGTCTTGAAGTACGGTTCCTGGTGCACCAGCGCTGGTCACGCCGACTGGTACGCCGTTGGCATCAACAGTCCAGATTTTGATGGAGATCACACCAATCTGGCTCTTCTCATAGCCTACGCGGTAAGAGAATACGTTCTTGCTTTACAGTCAGCTGCTTTTCATGGATCGCTCCGCGAGTGTTCGTCGTCAGTACAAAGGCCCACCTTATTCTCTGTCCAATCGGATGGCTTTTGTCTGAAGGCTTCTCTTTGCTATTCTTTCTCACTGGAAGCATTTGGATGCTGCCTTCCGGTTCCATGTTCTAATTTTGAAACGATTGACCCTTTGTTATTTTTATAAACTGAATGACATTGCAGCCGGTTAGTTATTTTCCCACGATGAATATTTTTAATAGACATGCAGCCTTTATCATTAGCTTTTCATATGCGAGTTCGTATCACCTTATGTTTGATTTAATGAAATGGAATTTAAAGGCAGAATAACCCATGTTTAATGTATATAAATGTTAAAAACACCTAAACCAAATTACACCCTCATACACACAACCGTAAGTTTACTTCCATGCTTATATATACAAATATGCATATATATATATATATATATATATATATATATATAGATATATATATATATATACATATATATATATATATATATATAATATATATATACATATATATATGCACATATAGGCTATAGAGATTTCTTTGTTTATGCATGTATCACATACACACACATACACACACATATATACACACACACACACACACACTATATATATATCTATGTATATATATATATATATATACTGTATATATATATATGTATATATATATGATATATATATATAATATATATATATTGCATATATTTATGGTGTGTGTAGAGAGAGAGGAGAGAGAGAGAGAGAGAGAGTACAAACAATGGATTCATATGAACTTAATCATTCATATCCGTAATTCAATGGGGGCTATTTGCTCACCACACCAATGTAAGATTTTCGTTTGATTACAAAGAATTCGCTTCTAACCGGATTGATTCCAATTCCAGGATGAAGTCAGGGCATACAACGATGAATGGAAGGCTTTGGGAATGCACGGGAATATGTCTGGGCCTGTCATTGTGGAGGGAAAATTCAAGACACAGCGAATTATTGGGAAAATGGGCAAAGAGACTAAGCTGGTGAGAAAGATAAAATGTTGTACCCAAAAGTCCCGGAAGTTTTTGACTGGATAAAGATTAAATTCTGCGACATTATTTTTAGGAATCTTTTGAGAGAACTCAATACTGTAATCGTATTCAGTGGAAGAAGTACATTCTGTATATAAAAGGAGATCTTAGAACCATTCATTTTTCAGTAATCTCAGGAAATATATGGGTACATGCTTAAATGCCATTTTAAGATTGAAATGAGGTTTGAATTCATGATCAATATCCCAGTAATTATAACGTTATATTATCGAACAAAACCTATGTCTGCAACACAGAAAAAGCCTTCTCTACCTCCATTCAATTTGTTCTCACAGATTATAGATGAGATCGCCCCCCTGTTCAGTTTAGTAGCAGCTAGCTGCTGGAACGGCATCTCCATGGGGTGCATGGACCTGGCCAAAAAGCACGTCACCCGGAAGGCTCACGCCGACCTCGGTCTGCGCATCTGCGATTATGCCACCATACAGGTTCAGTAAAAACAAAAAGCCTTAAATATTCATTGTCTGTAGCAACGGTTTAATGCTGGAGTTTTCCTTTGTGGTCTCAGAAGGGAAGCAAGTTCTCTCCACTCTCCCGTGTCTCATTCAGTGTCTGATTGAATTTCTGTCTGGTTTTGGCTTGGTATCTGCTCTCTTCTTCTTCTTCTTCTTCTTCTTGGTGCTCTTGGCTCCGTTTCTTGATGAATTTTTGCTGTTTTTTTTTTTTTTTTTTTTTTTTTTTTGCGTTGTTTTTTTCCAGATTTTCTGGGTCTCTTTCTAATGCCTTTTCTTTATGATTCTTAAGATTTTATGGGTCCTCTTCTCTCTGTGCCTTATCTTGATGATGACCAAGACTTCCAGTGACTTCTTCTGTAACTGTTCTATAAGATTTTCAAGACTTTCTGAGTCGCCCTCTGTGCAATTAATTCATGATTTTCAAGATTTTCTGGGTCTTCGGTGCATTGTCCCATTTTCTGGAGACCTGTGTGAAGAAAAGGACTTTAGAATCAGTCTATAATTTCCTTACAGTGCATTATACAGTGTCCTATAAATATCCACAGAAGATTCGGCTGTAGACTGTATTCTAGCCTCGAGATCTTTATATACTATAAGTAGCAAGGCTGCTTCTGAACTCTCACACCTGTTTATGAAAATGTACTAATTATTTTCCTTGTTTTGACATCACCAGGACTACTTCGGGGAGAGCCTTGCCCAAACCAGCGCCTCCAGACTGCAGACTTTCCTGATGGCTCAGCGCCTGGATCAGGTGACAGGCAACTGCGACTGGGAGAAGCACAGCGACCCCAATTATACGCCAAGGTATTGTAAAGTATATGTTACGCTTGCTTCAGTATATGTTCGCTCTTTTATGTGAAGTGGGTTATATTCTCCTTTTTCTTATAGTTTTTTTTTCCTTTTAATCATTATCTTGAGTTTGCTTTCTTGTTTTGTTATTGTCTGTAGAAGCTGAATTTGAGTAGCGAGTTATTTATCTAACATTTTTTATATTCTATGGTTGTGGCTTATATAAACAGCTCCCCTCTATTCTTTGACTATATATGACACACACACACACACACACACACACACACACACACACATATATATATATATATATATATATATATATATATATATATATATATATATATGTGTGTGTGTGTGTGTGTGTGTGTGTGTGTGTGTGTGTGTGCATAGAATTACATGATATACATTCCAAGCATACTGTAGTACACATAAATCAACAAATAAGTAACACATCGTTCTCCATTACCTGAACGATCCATAACTATGTAAGATATAGTTTTTCATTCTTTTATTCTTATTTTCAGACTTCAGAATGAAGCCTGGATATGGCAAGTCAAATACATCGCCACTCAAACGGTTTACCAAGTTTCAGACAGAATGTTGCAGGCTTGTGGAGGAACAGGTTACAAGGTCTGTCAGACAGCTCCTGTCTCCTGACATTTCCTATGATCTAGAGGATATCTGTACCATTTTGAGTAATTCTTGTTTCAGCAATATCAAAGGCATTTTAAGGTGCCCATCTTAATTCAGGTTACATCAACTGCAAAGATTTGACCAGTTTTATGCAGGAAGAAGGGTCGTTCCCAAGACAATTAAAAAACTTTGAACTTAAAGTCAGTAATTCGGTAGAACTAGTTGGGAGACCCCATTAGAGTTCACCATTTAGACCATACCTTTATTTCTGTCCTTTGGATCCTGTGGTACTATTGACCCGGGGATGGCTATACAAGACATGAAACTTAGAGAATAAAAAGAACTATTAGGTAAAAGTTTTCCGCGCTTGTTTTACTGTGCTTCATGGCAGTCAAAGCAATAATGTATATATCCAACTTACCTCAATATGAATTACACAATTACTCTATAGTACTTCATCACAGAATCAAGTTTCATGCTTAAGCTTTTTCAAGATTCCTCTGATATATTTGTTATCACTTCTCGTGGAATTAGAAAAATAAAACCAGTAGCGACTGGCGTTTGCTTTCTCAATCGGCGATCTCTGTATATGCAAACTGTGCAAGGCCGAGGATACATGATTTAATCAAATTTAACTATATTTCAGATGGACCTGGGCCTTGAGCGCCTTCTACGAGATGGAAGAGCAGGTTGGTTGATGTCCCCTTCCAATGAGTACCTTCGGTCCATGATTGGCAAAGTCGTGCTTTTGGGCAAAGATTCGTTGATCCATGGTGAGTGAATTTTACTTTCCGGTCTGTTGTGTTAACCGTGGCGTCTCTCATTCGTCATGCTAGGAAAGACTCGGTGATAAAAGACATTTATATTAATTACTCATTTGTATTTGCTGATACGTACTAGTACATGACTTGATAGGTACGTTATTAGATTCATCAACACCTGATGATTATAATTTATGTTGCACATTAATCATTTCAAATGCTTCGGAAATACCAAAGTACCTTGATAAAAATAATTCTATATTTATTTTAGAGCATCAAAATCCGCTTGATGATGCTTCTTTACTAATCTACATTAATGAGGATGAATTGGTGGCTTTATATATATATATATATATATATATATATATATATATATATATATATAATATATATATATATATATATGTACATGTATGTATATATATATATATATATATATATATATATGTGTGTTAATATGATATATATATATATATATATATATGTAAATATATACATACATACATATATATATATATATATATATATATATATATATATATATATATATATTATATATATACATATATACATACTACATATATATATATATATATATATATATATATATATATATATATATACAGGGTGTCAATAAAGTCCCAGTACCATTACAAGTATTTATTGCCTGTAATGGTACAGGGACTTTATGAACACAATGTATATATTTATTAGTACACTGAATGGTTCCAAACATCAAGTGCAGATAAGAAATGCAAAATGAAATGTAAAGGACAAGGGACTATATTGCCAATAAACGGTACAATAAAGAGCTAAATTAACAAGAAAAATATTGTTTTGGACTGAGAAGGAACTCCAGTTACCTCAGCTATCGTAATGTCCACCTACAGGGAACAATCTGCTAACGATCGAGTAATCCACAACGAGGTCCAGAAGCTGAGCCTCGAGCAGAAGAGGGAACTGGCCCAGAGTCTGCTGGACGAAGTCGCTGCCAACGAAAAGGGCAAAGTGGCCAAACATCCCTTCCAGGACACAGACTTTGAGAACCCCTTCAATACTTGTCCCCCAACTGTCTGTGACAAGGTGAGCTAAATATCTTCTTCCTAAGGATCTATTCTGTTCCTCAAGGTAGTTTGTCAATTCAGTTCAAGCAAAGTATATCCTCAGGAGATATTTAGATCGTTTTGTTTTTTGAGGGTAAGCTGAAACACTTACATCAAGGACATTTTTTTTATTTAAAAAGTGACGACAATTTCGAAACATTAAATCATGTCAAGATGGGGTGATGACGGCAAAAATAGTTTTTATTTGATTATTTTTTTTTTAGATTTCTCCATATTTAAGAATTAGATTGCTACCATTCAGTCCATAAATCTTTCTCCTGGTTACAACAAAATTCACCTTCACGGAAGTTACCCTCTCAATACTGTTTTCTTTGAAAGAACTTTAAACGATTTGTAGAAAACTAAACATTTTTGCTATTTCAGAGGCATAACTCTCGTGCAGAACTCGTTGATAATTCTGCGGCCACCCCACACACTCCCCCTCACCCCCCCAAAAAAAAAATCTGTATGATATAGACTCTATGTGATAACAATTATATATATATATATATATATATATATATATATATATATATATATATATATGTATATGAATAATAAAGTTATAAGCCACGAAGGAAAGTGAAACAATGGAGTAGCTGCATAAATAAAGGCGTCAACTACTCCAGTGTTTCACTTTCCTTCGTGGATTATACCTTTATTTATAAATTTATCACGTTCCAAACTCTCATGATTCAGTTATACATATGCATATATATATATGCTAAGCTAGATGCACACATGCAAACACGCACTCATATTTCTATTTCTAAGCCTTGTTGGAGGAGTAATATAAACACATCTGGATCTCAGGGAGTCGAGTCAGCCGATGGAGTTCGTCACGAGGCAGCAATGAGCCCGGATTCTTGGATCACAGCAAAGTTGCTGACTTTCACCAGAATTGGCCAAACGATGGGCGCCTTTAAGTTCTCGCTTCCAAAGGACACCGACCATACAGGATGTAAGGCCGGGCAGTATGTAGCAGTAAGTAAAGTATTTAGTATACTTTTCTTATTTAAATATTACATGGAATAGATTCTAGATACTGTTAACATAAAGAGCATAATTCAAAGTTGTTGTTCATTATTGGGGGCCTATGAAATGTGTCTTTTTTAGTTTTTGTTCCTTTTCGGATTTAAGAAGTTCTAATTTCAACTTGGCCACAAAAGCAACCGACAGAGTTAAATACTCCTGCTCTTTTACTTAAAATTTATTAAATAAAATTTAAGATCTGAATAATTGGTGAAAATCATGCAAGATCCTGTTTACCAATATTTCACTTTTCAGTGAAGAATATATTTTTTTTATTGTCGCGTAACAGATCAAAGTTACCGCAGGCGGAAGGGACCATATCCGCTACTTCTCACCCGTTTCTTGCCCAGATGATTATGGCCATATCGATTTAGTGATGAAGTTCGAAACTCAAGGAATTATGTCCAAATATTTCTCGTCCTTGAAACCAGGTAGCGTCAATAGTTTCAACATTCCATTAAATGATGAATTATGCATGGAAGTTCACTACTCTACTTGCAATTTGAAATGCAACCTTCGCATTGGAATGTTCTTTTATTTAACTGACTGTTTTGAGCCTAATTCAAGCTTAAAATAAATTACGTTTGAGGTCCTTTCATCATTTTCTTCTTTCTTTAATCAAGATCTCAAGTAAAATGTTAAAGACTGACTGAGAGCGAAATCTGTAGGAACTCACAACCAATCTGGTGTTCCAGGCGACGCAGTCCTGATCCAGGGTCCCTGTGGAGGCTTCGAGTATGACCCGAACAAGCTGGACCAACTGACCCTCGTGGCCTCTGGAGGAGGAATCACACCTGGACTGCAGCTCATCAGGTCCATAATAAAAGATCCAAAGGACAAGACGAGAATCAAATTGCTCTACCACTCGGAGACCCTCGACGATGTTCTCTTCAAGAAGGAACTGGATCACTTCGCCGGTAAATATCCCATCATTTCGATCTGAATTTCACTACTCTATCTACTGCTGTCAGTTCTAAAGACCTCTGACATCTTTATCGCTATGAGTTGATGCTCTGTCTTACAGCCTCAGACTTTACGTAAATCTTTACTTTCCTTCGGTGTAAATCCTTGTGGTAAAATCTGGCGACAGCTCTGATTTGGTCACCAGTTTTTTGGTAGTGTTTCTCCCATTCTTTCTATTATTGCTGTATGTAGATGCTAATTTAATCATTTGGAACTTTTATAACTACTGCATTCTCAGAGCGATAGAAAAATACTGAAACGTATTTAAAAAATGCCATTCCTTCCTCAAGAGCCGAAGATGTCCTAAATGTTAAACTTTGGTGTAACAAGAGGATTCTGCCATTTTTTCCTTCCATCGTCTCTTCTCTCTCTCTAGAGAATATATTACAGTTTCTGTTTCTCTCTCCATTTACTTTCTTCCCTTTGTCTTCTCTTATTTCTATTCTTGCTCTCTTTTCCTTATTTAGGAGAAGTACGAAAACCACAACTTGGCAATGCCGTTCATGGATCTGAAACCTAATTTTGAAAATATATATCCAACCCAGCGCATTTCCTAATGAAATATTATTGTCCTTAACTGCAGCCCAGGACGAACGTCTTCAGATTGTCTACACTCTGGGATCTGCCCCAGAGGACTGGGAGGCAGAGGAAGGATTTATTGATACACAGATGATTGACAAACACGTCCCAAAGCCCAATGGCTTGAAACAGAAGGTGAGTATTTTAATGATATAGTTTTCAACACACAAAGTGAGTATTTCATGCAAATATGCTACTGAAACGAATAGCTAGAAATGTAAACTTTTTCTTAAACATATGTTTACCGATTTCAGTGGCTTTAAATACTGGAAGTCGGTTATAATATCTAAATAATATGGCAACATCTTGAAGCTCTTGATGGACAATGTTTAGTGCATGTCAAACAATTCTCCTCCTACTTTATATAATTTATTTATATTTCTATCTAGTGACTTATTAATTTGTTCATTTATCTTTGTTTTCTAATGGCTTATCTCTTGTTGCCTGTATTTACTATCACCTTCTGCTGTTACTTTTTCTAATGAACGCCATATTCTTTGGAAGCTTGAATTTTAAGATATTGACCTCTGCAAGCCTGTTCCTTATGAACAGGGATCATCTCCTGAACAACGACAACAACAACAACAACAGTACTACTACTACTACTACTACTACTACTACTACTACTACTACTACTACTAATAATAATAATAATAATAATAATAATAATGATCTGTAAATGTTCAAGTATAAGGGACATTCCTGGTGAAAGGTGGATAGTTAAAAACAGTTTTTCTAGCATATTTAGCTTTTTTTTTTCTTATCACGATACGCCTCTGTACAAGTAGACTTGCTCAGAAAATGCTACGATCAAGAGTATTTAAAGAGAAACGATCAGTTGTATGTTAAAAAGAGTTACTTGAAATCACTGATGACTGAGTCTTGAGTCTTTGTATGGTACAGAATTCTGATCTATGATAAACAGCGGGCTGGAGAGAGGGTACTTTATACGTGCATGTTCTGATTCTAATTAGCCAAACTAGATAATGTTGCACGATTTTCATGAATTTCTTATCTTTCCTTCGTTGAAATCCTGTGCAACCAACTCGAGGGAAAACCGATCGATCGATAATCTTCTTCGTGGACTGACTTTCCAGATCGATGATGTGGAGGCCCCACGATGGTCATTTCGTGCCTGCACTCTCTGAAGTCGCTGCGTTTCCCGTCTCAGGACATCTTCGTCTACGGACCCTTCGGCACCGAGCTCGTCAGGTCTGTCTTTGGGAGAAACACGAAGCTTTCGGGGCATTCCTGCAGCGACCTCTAGTGGAGGGGGTCACTCGAAGAAGAATTCTGAAATGTCCCATTTTAGCGAAAGCTTTCGCAAAATAAAAAATAAAAACATTTCTTGTGCGGTTATCGCTTTACCCTTCATTTATCGTGCATATTCAGATGTTTCTGAAAGAATTTGAAAAAGAATTGTTCTTCACGTATTTTCATTTGAAAGTCTGTGAACTGTCTGTTCTTGTGACCGGAGGCAGTTGTCTGGAAACTATACAGGATGACGATGGTTTGCTGTCTGTTCCGCTGATGCAAGTTCGTTTTATGATAGAAATTAGAAAAAGGGTTGAAAAAATGGAGAAGATAGTACAACCAGTTGCATTCGCAAGTGGGTCGTGCTAGATGCCATAGTTGGATTAAGGCAGCCACGCAATGAGAGCGTTTTTTGTTTATTGGAATGGAATGGAATATGCGATTCAGACAAACAGCCAGGAGCTGGGATCCACAGGGTCATTCAGCGTTATGATGAAAATAAATGAAAATGGAAATGATATAAATAATGAGTTTATAATAGACACTCCAAAGGTGAATGTCAACAAAAGGTAAAAACGAAGAGAATTAATTTCTAATGGAATTAAAACTGCCGTAAATAATATAAACAAGATAGATCTATACGGAGTAATAAGATATTTTCCATTCTTTGGGTGCTGTCGTATTGCATTGCGTATGGATGCAATCTTACATAATTTTCGAATAGCCAACATATCCCATTTCATTTCTCCGCAATTATTTCCCAAAGGTTTCCAACTTGTAGCAATTTCGTAAGAGCTGCAACGCACATGAGGCTATAATAAGTCAGTCATCTGATATGACAAGTTTCGAACTGCAGATGTATAATCTTTTGTACGTATGAGATCGCATGCCGTAGATTATCAAATGCACTGATATATATATATATATATATATATATATATATATATATATATATATATATATATATATATATATGTATATATATATATATCGAGCTACAATGTCCTTTAATATCTAATTCGCTCAACCTCGAAATTATATATTTTTCATATATGCTTAACCGAAGGGGAATTTTTTCTCGATAATAGACTTGCCTGGACCAGGATGCAAACCCATGGATCCTTTCAAATCCAGGAACGTCAGTGAAGCTTTTACCTACTCGATATATGTATATGAATCACGGAAATGTGATATGACTTATATATATATATATATATATATATATATATATATATATATATATATATATACATATATATATATATATATAATATGTATATATATTCTTATAATGTAAGTTTTGTAATGAAATTATAATTTTGGTAATATGATTAATTCACCTCAGAAACTGTGTATCATGTTATGAAATGTATGTTTTTGTGTTCAGATTCCCGCATTTAAAGATAACACATGTTAAGTAGTGTAACTTTTCATTTTTAAACGTACACAAGGCGGAGAGACTAAAAACGTACGTAAGACAGAGAGAAAGAGTAACAGAGGAGGGTTGTTTTTCACATCTTGAGAATACCTTAACTAAGCTATTTTTTTTATAGTTCCAATCTGGCCTGTAACTCAATAAGGGGCCCTTGTTCATAGAAATATGCAAACATAGCAAAAGAGGCCCCATACTCAATATCCCTATAGAGATGACGTAATTTGTTTTTGTCTTGCTAACTGCCCATATGCCGATACGCATATGGAGATAGAGAACTATTCATTCGATCTTGAGACCTAGCCGCTGGTGTGAGGGACAGGATCTCTCTCTCACTCTCTCTCAAAGCTCTCTCTCTCGTGCTCGCTCGTTCGCGAGTGTTTCATTAACGTAATAATGTAACTTGCATTTGTATTTGAGAAGGTCACTCATATAATTCTTAGTAAAATATGTGTTGTTTGTGGAATCTGGACATTGTATTATTTCTAATAGTTTTGTCAAGGCGCCCACGAAAGTGTAAAAGTGTGTAACAGGCCTTTCTCTTGAGTGAGAAGCTGTAGCTGTGTATACAGGTATTTTTCAAATGTTTTGAAGTACACTTCGAGGTTTTATTTTGCCATTGGATAAAATGATCATTTTCAATACATTTTTCTTTTGCTTTGTTCTTTTGACATGTCCATTTTTATATGCTTAATGTTTGTACTGTCAATGCTTTAACTGTTTTCATATTATGCATTATGTTTTTTTTTTGCATTGTCTTTATTTTGTTTAATTAGTTTGAATAATATTCTATTGTGTAATTGTTTGAATCTAACACTTGCAAATTAATTTGTATTTAATTAAATTTCATTTCAAATTTAGTTATTGCTTTATGATTTAATTTAATTAATTTTCTTGATAAACTTTGATTTAATTTTGCTTAATAATTAATTCAAGAATTAATTAAACTTGTGTTTTCAAGTAATAACAATTTCCCTGAGTTTGTGAATTTCACTTATAAATTTTGTATTTAGAAATAAATTTTTGTATTTAAAATTTACATGAGCATTTCATTTAACCACCAGTATGATATTTTATTTTTTTGTTTAAGTAGAAATATAGAGTGATAATTGTGCCGTTTCACACAAATAAATCAGAATCAGGGAAATACTTAGATTGGAAATTATAGAAGGAGTGATGCCCTTAATTAAGATTACCTCACATCTATTTTAATGAACTTAGACTGATTGTTTTCTTGACTGTTCAGTTCTATATGGGATCACTATTACCTTTAGAGTATTCAGTCATTTAGTATTTGTGATGAAGGGTCAGGTGTTTGGCTGTAGTGTGGTAAGTAATAACCAGGTACTTGAACAAACTGTGCCCTAAGTACAAAGGGTGTCCCAGACCCAGGAATAAAAGGGTCTCTTGTACTAGCAAGTACAAATGGTAAGTGTAGTAACCAGATACTTGGCACTTTGGGTTAACAAATATTAATGGTTTCCAGACACAGATCTTTGACTACTTTGTGCACCAAGTATTAATGGTATCCAGACCCAGATACTCTAGGCCACTTTCTCTCTGTCTCTCTCTCCTCCTCTCTCTCTCTCTCGTCTCTCTCTCTCTCTCTCTCTCTCTAATATATATATATATATATATATATATATATATATATATATATATATATATATATATATAGAGAGAGAGAGAGAGAGAGAGAGAGAGAGAGAGAGAGAGAGAGAGAGAGAGAGAGATTGTCACTGTTTGTATGCCAGAGCCAGAGAGTATTTTCGATTAGTTTGTGGTTATATTTGATTTCGTTCCGATAACTTGATCGTACTGGAAAAAAATCTTTGTCCGTTTATTTTTTTCCTTTTTACAATTAAAATATTCACGCAGAACTCCCAACCTGGCGAATATAATCTTCACTCCTTTCAGCCTCAGACAGATCTTGACCTGACAGAAGACGCGAGGAAGGAAATGACAATTCTGCAATACTGAGAAGAGTAATTCTTATCGTTTACTCTAAAAGCATCCTATTTGTATATTATTTAAAAAGTCCTGATGAAGATTAATAATTCTGCGAAAGGAAGAGGAAAAGGGCGATAAATACTGACGTTTGAAAATTAGGAAAAAGAATATTCAGTGAAGAAAGTTTCTTGTTACTTGTGATACATCCAATTAGTGGTAACTCGATGGACACACACACACACACACACATACACACACACACACACACACATATATATATATATATTTATATATTATATATATATATATATATATAATATATATATATATATATTATATATATATTTTTTTTTTTTTTTTTTTTTTTTTTTTTTTTTTTCTAGCAATTGGTCGTCATTATAACTCACTCAGCTTGGCAAAGTCGGTTGGAACAAAGAAGGCATATTTGAAAGAAGATTCTGACAGGCATAAAATGGTAGAAATGAAAATTTTTTTTTTTTTTGCTAATATGACTTAAGCTCTAAAAAATAAAGAAAATAACAGAAAATTTCCAACAGGCTTGAATCAATTTGCGGGGAATTAAAATAGGCGGCTCTAATTCCCCCGAATGTTGCGTATGCACACACACTTAATTGAGTTGAGTTGAATATGGAATTGAGGCCAAAGGCCAAGCACTGGGCCCTATGAGATTACTCAGCCCTGTGATGGATATTGGCAGTAAAAGGTTTGAAAGGTGTAACAGGAGGAAAACCTCAAAGCAGTTGCACTATTAATCAAGTCTTAGGAGAGGGTGGAAAGTAAGATGAAAAATGAGAATATGAAAGGAGATACAGTTAAAGGAACGAAAGTGGTTGTAACTAGGGGCCGAAGGCAAGCTGCAAAGAACCTTAAGTAATACCCACAGTGCACGGCGTGAGGCCCACTGACGACACTATCCTCCTACGGGGAGGTATGTCTGTAAATCAAATGATCCACAATACAGGCTATTCGTTCGCTACGTCTTTTTCCTCTTGCAGAGGTCATTTCCCCTCGCTTATGAGAAGACTTTTCTTGTGCCTCCATTAATTTCTCTTGCGATCACTCAAGCTGCTTCCCTGAGATTAATTTTTGGATTCTGGACACCTTTGGCTTCATTGTGAACGTAACTACGATTGCATTATTTGGTCCCAAGAATCATTCAGTGCTGATAGATTGTAGCTGGGTAATTGTCATGATTTAAGGGATTGTCAGCTTGACATATACATAAATTGGATGCAGGCAATCAGAAAGTGGCGCAAACGGACGAGGGTTGAAATACTCATATGCTGCAAGAGTTACAAGGAATTACAAGGATTAGGATGTCTCAAAGACTTGTTAGTCCTTGCGAGGAGACATCGTGTGCTCACTTATCTGTAGGAGCAGGTTTTACTGATCATTCACAGTGTCCTAGTGATTTTGTCCAGTTTTCTTTTAAACTCTTCCACACTGTTGCTGTTTACAACTACTGGTGGCAGTTTATTCCACGTGTCACATATCTTGTATGCAAAGAAGTTCCCATAATGGGATGTGTTGTATCTCTTCAGTTCTAGTTTCCATCCATTAAGAAGAGAGATAAAACTGACAGATAAGAATGTCTGTCCTTCACGTGCATAAAAAATTAGCGAGAGAGAGAGAGAGAGAAGATACGAGCTACGTAGATCTAATGGCTCCTCCAAGTTGCCGAAAGCAAGCTTAAATGGAGTATGAGTACTGTGTCCTTACGCATGAAGTGTTCATTAAGAGGAAGTTTGCTTTCATCTCGTAATTAAAACTGAACCGAAAAACCCGTAAGAGGCTGATGGCGGCGCCTTGGAGCTTAAAAATTCTCAATGGGTAATATTTGGGGATAATTGAGTCATCAGATTATCTAGCGAGAAGACCCAAGGAACTCTGGGGGTCGGACGACTGACGTGTAACTTGATTTTCTGAATGGACGTAAAATTTCTGAAGGACTTGTTTCCCTGGTGGTTCTAACGAATATTCGCTGGATAATTTGTACTGATCAGAGACAGGACGTTAGGAAAAGCGGTGCGCATACGCATTCATAGAGTACATACGTATTCCAAGCACTACAGCATGCTTATAAAGGGTGTCCATAAAGTCCCAGTACCATTACGAGTAAAAAGTAATTGTAACAGTACTGGGACTTTATGGACACCATGTATAATAATGTTTAATGCAACAGTCACAGGCGTATTGATGTATACAGGTATATGTTGACAATTAAGAAAGACCTTTTTTCAAACGGTGTTCTTATCTGAATGCCTCGGCTAGAAAATCTCATCAAGTCCAAGATAATACACGGGGAGATATGTAAGGAAATGAAAACATCCATCATTTCTATAAGCTGGCTGGATTCAAAGTCATCGTCATTAGTTTTTTTTTTTTTTCCGTACAATGATGATGAACTTCACGAGTTCGTATTATACCTCGAAGCTTCGGAAAACTCCGCCAAAGCCTGCCTGAAATCTCGTGTTTCAAAAACCTTTGTACTGCGACACCTGTTTCCGAAAATAGGATGGGGATAGCCCGCAGCGTTGGGAAGACGTGACGTCATCATTAGTATCGGGCGCTCATCGTATAAAAGTGGAATCTCTTTTTGTGGGATTTTATTTTATTTTATCTCTCTCTCTCTCTCTCTCTCTCTCTCTCTCTCTCTCTCTCTCTCTCTCTCTCTCTCAGGAGGCAGCATACAGCCGGTTCTAGCTGAAAGTCACCCTGTCAGCCATCAGATAACAGGAACAGGTGCCTTATCATGAATACGCAAAAAAAAAAATAAATAATAAATAATAAAAAATAAATAAAAAGAATAAAAATAAATAAATAAATAAAAAAGTATAAAGGAAAATTATGGTTTGTTGCTTGGTAGCATTGGTATTATTTCATACATATGATCTTATATAGGGATAATTAAATCCCTTGGTGTGCAATATCTTTTTGATTAGATGAAGCTTAAACCAAATGTCTCTCATACACTTTACGAATTCTAGATAAAAACTTAAATCCATGAGTGTACTTACACACGTTAATCCGGTAAATACCTTATTGAATTTGCTCGTGATCATATCAAATCCACAAGCAGCAAAATGCAAGTAAAGACACAGAAACCCTCACAGTATTATTATTATTATTATTATTATTATTATTATTATTATTATTATTATTATTATTATTATTATTATTATTATTATTATTATTATTATCCAGAAGGATTTGTTCTTTTAGGGCAGTGTTATATTGAAAACAGTAGCTGTTTCAACTGCATGCAACTTGTGGAGAGAAAAATATGATAAGAGAAGAACCTACAAGGTGAATACTATTGATCCAGCAGTTTATATTATTACTATTATTATTTATCAGATGAACCCTATTCATATAGAACAAGCCCACGGGTGCCACTGACTTGAAATTCATGCTTCCAAAGAATACGGATTTTATTACAAAAGAAGTAACAGAAGGTAATGGGAAACCTTATTCATCAGAATTTGACTCTTTCTCCCAAGCATTCAATTCAGTACAAAAGAATGAATTAAAATGCACCTGTTCCTCAGCCTTGTCCCCTCACAGTGAGCGAACGGAAGTGAGGCAATAATCCTGTGTATGAGTGATTTCCCAATTCTTTCTGCTCGCTGTACGGAACGTCGCCGCTGGATCCTGTTTGTGTTTGTACCCAACAGAAGGAGAAAGGACAAGCATAGCAGTCAAGATGTCTGCTTTGAGCGAACGGAAGTGAGGCAATTATATTAATTCCTCAGTGTATGACTGATTTTCTGTATGTTTCTCAATTCTTTCTGCTCGCTGTACAAAACGGCGCAGCTGGATCCTGTCTGTTTGTACCCAACAGAAGGAGGAAGGACGACCATAGCAGTCAAGATGTCCGCTTCGAATGCGGTGGAATGTGGCTGACAAGAATTCTATGGATGAGGATGTGATCCACAGCCATCCAGCGACATCTAACAATTAGGTTACGCTGTTCTGCTAAGGTGATCTTTGTATTTATTTATTAGTTTTCTGTAAATGGAAACTATCGTGCTTTTTCTGTCCCTCCCCACTTTTCCTGACGGCAAATTGGCTGTCCGGCCTCTGATCTTAAAAAACTACTCAGGCTAGAGGGCTGCAATTTGGTATGTTGTTCGTCCACCCTCCAATCATCAAACGCACCAAACTGCAGCCCTCTAGCCTCAGTAGTTTTTATTTCATTAATGGGACATATGAGGTCATTTAGCGCTGAAAGAAAACTGAAGATGAAGAGGTTTGAAAGGTGTAACAGGAGGGAAATCTTGCAGTTACAGCAGAAGGTGGAAAGTGAGATAGAAAACAGAATAAGAATGAATGTACAGTAAACGGAATTGAAGGAGTTGCAGCTATGGTCCGAATGACGCTGGAAAGAACCCTAAATGATGCTCGGGGTCTTAATCTGCATTTTCAAGACTAAACAATATAACTAAAACAGGGACAATGAAGTCCTGCGTTTTTCTGATAGTCGTATCTTTTCTGGCGTTAAAGAAAAGTCGAGTTTCCACAGTTAGAGCAAAAATAGACATGACAGAAAAATAATTGATAGAGATTAAAGGTGTATTCGTATAGGTTTCTTAAGACAGGTCGTTATTTCCAAACAATTATGACTCTTCCGTCTAGCTCTCTGAAACGATTACATTTCAACCTTTACCGATGAATGGATTATATATTCCTGTTTTAAAAATATAATGGATAATACATAGTATATTTCAGGAATTGGGATGATTTCGAAACGAAAAAAAAGAGATGATGCTTCTGTTTCAATTTATCTCTAAAATTTTCACGTTAAAAAAAATGTCACGGTTTTTCGTCGTAAAACATCGTGAAACGAAACGCGTTTCACAGTTTTGAAACAGTCAACAGAAAACGAGAGCACTCGACCACCCCCTCATTTGATATCCCCACAAAGGCAACATTTTTCGAAGTTGAGACAACTCTCAACGGAGCGGAGTGTTTTCGGAAAAACACTGTTGCCAAAGGCAACAGTGTTTTTCCGGAACGAGTATCATCCCTTGTTTTCACTCACTCGGGGAGTAAGCCTACAAAGTACTTTGTTGTGGTTGTTGTTGTAAGGGGTGGTTATAGGAAAGCCTAAAAAGTTGTTCCTCGCTGAGTTGAAGATACAGGAATTTTAGGATAGGACATTTATGATTTATTTATTAGAATGAAAAGTAAAACAATCAATAATGTCCATGTTAAACAGAAGAGAAAATTATTTCTAATAAAATATAGCGTATTTTAAAAGATATTTGTTGGTGAAACAGCGTGTTATTTGGCCGTAGATTTTAGCGCGTTTTAATTTAATTGATGTACTGAATTTAGAGGCCATGTTTCTTTTTCGTTACTTTGTGTTTCCGCATATAACTGAAATTATATGAACGTGTTTAATTTGTCTTTTTTTAAAATTTGATCCTTGTTGTTAGTATGAGCAGTATTAATTATGAGTACTAATTACGAAGACCACTTCACGTTAAGTTAGGAATATTATGTTTACAACTCGTGCGGGGAAAATCTTGCACCCGTCTCCGAGTAAGATGGAGGTCGGATCACGTCTTGTTTCAATGGAGTCAACTTTACTGAGGTCATATATTATTATGAGGACTCCAAGAATTTCGTAGAGATTTTGTCATAGTTATCATAAAGTAGGTCATTTAATATAGGTAAAAGTGTAGATTGTAAAAGCATCGAAAATTAGGAATAAAAAATTTAAAACAGATGTTTTATTTCTTCTGATAAAAAACAAATCTATCACCTCTTTTTTATGGAGTATGATGCACAGGATGAAATTGTCCCTAAAGATAATTACGTTATGGAAACTCTTATTTTTCATGCAGACAGAAAAGGTCAGTTATTTTGAGCCCAAACAGCAATACATTATAATTCAGCCAAATGGTACAAGGTGACGAATGGCAACAGAATTTCCAGTGAATATGTAAAAAAAAAAAAAACTATACCCCAGCTGAGAATTTCTCTCTCTCTCTCTCTCTCTCTCTCTCTCTTCTCTCTCTTCTTCTCTTCTTCTTCTTCTTCTTCGTACCGAAAGCATTTCCCTTCACGTATCAAGTTGCCATTAGAACCACAATAGAGAGTTTTAAGAAGCTGTTGCCGAGAATTCTGATAAGATTCGTACACTGCAGAGCCAAGGACATATCTTACTTTTTATTCTCCCTGTAAAGTGATTCCAGTCTGCTGGAGAATTTCCTCTCTCTCTCTCTCTCTCTCTCTCAACTTCTCTCTCTCTCTCTCGTCTCTCTCTCTCTCTCTCTCTCTCTCTCTCTCTCTCTCTCTCTCTATTTTAAAGTTTTGGCCATGTTAGCAAAAAAGTTGCCTTCTCTACCATTTTATCTGTCAGAATCTTTTAAAGATGTCTTCTTTTTTCAAACCGAATTTGCCAAGCTGAGTGAGTTGTCATGACGGCCTATTGTTAAAAGATATATATATATATATATATATATATATATATATATATATATTTATATACATATATCAAGTTACCACCAATTGGAAATATCACAAGAAACAAGAAAGTTTCTTCATTGAATTTTCAGTGTTTATCGCCCTTTTCCTCTTCCTTTGACAGAATTATTAATCTTCATCAGGACTTTTTAAATAGGATACGAATAGGATGCTTTTAGCATAAAGGACAACAATTATGCTTTTCATTAACTGCAGAAGTTTTATTTCCTTCCGCGTCATCATCTGTCAGGTCAAGAATCGTATGAGGTTGGAAGAAGCGAAGATTATCGATGTTGGGTTGGGAGTTCTGCGTTAGTAATTAATCAATTATAATAGAAAAAAGGAAAAACTGACGATAAAGTCGTCAGGACAAAATACGATAACGAAGTAGAGCATCAAACTTTATCGTTACAATTCTTTGACAGATTAATACAAAAGAATTGAAAAAACCCAACATTGATTACTCGTACAGTATTCTTTGTATTCGCTAGAAGGAGACATTTCAGAATTCTTCTTCGAGTGATCCCCTCCACTAGAGGTCGCTACAGGAATGCCCCGAAAGTTTCGTGTTTCTCCCAAACACAGACCTGACGAGCTCGGTGCCGAAGGGTCCGTAGACGAAGATGTCCTGAGACGGGAAACGCAGCGACTTCAGAGAGTGCAGGCACGAAATGACCATCGTGGGGCCTCCACACATCACGATCTGGAAAGTCAAGTCCACGAGAAGATTATCGATCGATCGGTTTTCCCTCGAGTTGGTTGCACAGGATTTCAACGAAGGAAAGATAAGAAATTCAAGAAAATCGTGCAACATTATCTAGTTTGGCTAATTAGAATCAGAACATGCACGTATAAAGTACCCTCTCTCCAGCCCGCTGTTCATCATAGATCAGAATTCTGTACCATACAAAGACTCAAGACTCAGTCATCAGTGATTTCAAGTAACTCTTTTTAACATACAACTGATCGTTTCTCTTTAAATACTCTTGATCGTAGCATTTTCTGAGCAAGTCTACTTGTACAGAGGCGTATCGTGATAAAAAAAAAAGCTAAATATGCTAGAAAAACTTTGTTTTTAACTATCCACCTTTCACCAGGAATGTCCCTTATACTTGAACATTTACAGATTATTATTATTATTATTATTATTATTATTATTATTATTATTATTATTATTATTATTATTGTTGTTGTTGTTGTTGTTGTTGTTGTTGTTGTTGTTGTCGTTGTTCAGGAGATGATCTCTGTTCATAAGGAACAGGCTTGCAGAGGTCAATATCTTAAAATTCAAGCTTCCAAAGAATATGGCGTTCATTAGAAAAAGTAACAGCAGAAGGTGATAGTAAATACAGGCAACAAGAGATAAGCCATTAGAAAACAAAGATAAATGAACAAATTAATAAGTCACTAGATAGAAATATAAATAAATTATATAAAGTAGGAGGAGAATTGTTTGACATGCACTAAACATTGTCCATCAAGAGCTTCAAGATGTTGCCATATTATTTAGATATTATAACCGACTTCCAGTATTTAAAGCCACTGAAATCGGTAAACATATGTTTAAGAAAAAGTTTACATTTCTAGCTATTCGTTTCAGTAGCATATTTGCATGAAATACTCACTTTGTGTGTTGAAAACTATATCATTAAAATACTCACCTTCTGTTTCAAGCCATTGGGCTTTGGGACGTGTTTGTCAATCATCTGTGTATCAATAAATCCTTCCTCTGCCTCCCAGTCCTCTGGGGCAGATCCCAGAGTGTAGACAATCTGAAGACGTTCGTCCTGGGCTGCAGTTAAGGACAATAATATTTCATTAGGAAATGCGCTGTGTTGGATATATATTTTCAAAATTAGGTTTCAGATCCATGAACGGCATTGCAAAGTTGTGGTTTTCGTACTTCTCCCAAATAAGGAAAAAGAGAGCAAAAATAGAAAGAAGAGAAGATAAAGGGAAGAAAGTAAATGGAGAGAGAAACAGAAACTAATATATTCTCTAGAGAGAGAGAAGAGACGATGGAAGGAAAAAATGGCAGAATCCTCTTGTTACACCAAAGTTTAACATTTAGGACATCTTCGGCTCTTGAGGAAGGAATGGCATTTTTTAAATACGTTTCAGCATTATTCTATCGCTCTGAGAATGCAGTAGTTATAAAAGTTCCAAATGATTAAATTAGCATCTACATACAGCAATAATAGAAAGAATGGGAGAAACACTACCAAAAAACTGGTGACCAAATCAGAGCTGTCGCCAGATTTTACCACAAGGATTTACACCGAAGGAAACTAAAGATTTACGTATAGTCTGAGGCTGTGAGACATTGCATCACCTCATAGCGATAAAGATGTCATAGGTCTTTAGAACTGACAGCAGTAGATAGAGTAGTGAAATTCAGATCGAAATGATGGGATATTTACCGGCGAAGTGATCCAGTTCCTTCTTGAAGAGAACATCGTCGAGGGTCTCCGAGTGGTAGAGCAATTTGATTTTCGTCTTGTCCTTTGGATCTTTTATTATGGACCTGATGAGCTGCAGTCCAGGTGTGATTCCTCCTCCAGAGGCCACGAGGGTCAGTTGGTCCAGCTTGTTCGGGTCATACTCGAAGCCTCCACAGGGACCCTGGATCAGGACTGCGTCGCCTGGAACACCAGATTGGTTGTGAGTTCCTACAGATTTCGCTCTCAGTCAGTCTTTAACATTTTACTTGAGATCTTGATTAAAGAAAGAAGAAAATGATGAAAGGACCTCAAACATAATTAATTTTAAGCTTGAATTAGGCTCAACAGTCAGTTAAATTAAAGAACATTCCAATGCGATGGTTGCATTTCACATTGCAAGTAGAGTAGTGAATTTCCATGCATAATTCATCATTTAATGGAATGTTGAAACTATTGACGCTACCTGGTTTCAAGGACGAGAAATATTTGGACATAATTCCTTGAGTTTCGAACTTCATCACTAAATCGATATGGCCATAATCATCTGGGCAAGAAACGGGTGAGAAGTAGCGGATATGGTCCCTTCCGCCTGCGGTAACTTTGATCTGTTACGCGACAATAAAAAAAATATATTCTTCACTGAAAAGTGAAATATTGGTAAACAGGATCTTGCATGATTTTCACCAATTATTCAGATCTTAAATTCCCTTTTCAAAATGGAAGGTTATTTAATAAATTTTAAGTAAAAGAGCAGGAGTATTTAACTCTGTCGGTTGCTTTTGTGGCCAAGTTGAAATTAGAACTTCTTAAATCCGAAAAGGAACAAAAACTAAAAAAAAGACACATTTCACAGGCCCCCAATAATGAACAACAACTTTGAATTATGCTCTTTATGTTAACAGTATCTAGAATCTATTCCATGTAATATTTAAACAAGAAAAGTATACTAAATACTTTACTTACTGCTACATACTGCCCGGCCTTACATCCTGTATGGTCGGTGTCCTTTGGAAGCGAGAACTTGAAGGCGCCCATCGTTTGGCCAATTCTGGTGAAAGTCAGCAACTTTGCTGTGATCCAAGAATCCGGGCTCATTGCTGCCTCGTGACGAACTCCATCGGCTGACTCGACTCCCTGAGATCCAGATGTGTTTATATTACTCCTCCAACAAGGCATTAAAATGCACTAAATGAGGGTATTGTAACACACACATACATATACATACATACATACATACATATGTATCATTCGAGCTACAAATGTCCTTTAATATCTAATTCACTCTACCTCGGAATTGATATATTTTCATATATGTACCGAAGGGGAATTTTTAGTTGATAATAATTTCATCCCCTTTCTGTTGGCCGACTCGATAATGTCACTAGGCCGTCCTGATTTCGTTCCCATCCACTGGACGATGGTTCGTTTCCATGAGGGGACGAAATTATTATCAACTAAAAATTCCCTTTCGGTACATATATGAAAATATATCAATTCCGAGGTAGAGCGAATTAGATATTAAAGGACATTTGTAGCTCGAATGATCTATATGAATCACGGTGATGTGATAATTATTCTTTACATATATATATATATATATATATATATATATATATATATATATATATATATATATATATATTATCATATAGTGATATAGACCATGCAATCTTCATGAATATTTTTTTTTCTAATCAGGTATAGACATTCATTGGCTTTCAAGATCGTCCAACCTCAAAAATAGCAAGGTCTCTCATTTTCTATAAAGTAGTTAAAATGACATTAAAGAAAACGTCACTCTTTAGAGAATAACGACCCGAACATTATGAGGATTGAATCTTTAATCAGGAGTATGAAAACTCGTATCCCCTGCTAATTTTAGGACTGAATAGTCAGAATACAATTTTTAAATGCTAAGTTATAAGCCTCAAATATGATAATTTCTCGAAAGGGTTTCAGAATTCACAATAATCAGCACTTTTTAAAAACAGTCCCTTGTATGCATGTGAGAATTTCAGCATACCGTCGTTAAACAATGATATCTAGATATTCGCCAAGGATATATCTTGCTTGAATAGACCTGGAAAAGTCCCTGATATGTGTGTTTCAGCTTACCCTCAGTAAACCAAAATTATCTAAATATCTCCTGAGGATATGCTTTGCTTGAATTGAATTGACAAACTACCTTGAGGAACAGAATAATCCTCAGGAAGAAAGTGTTTAGCTCACCTTGTCACAGGCAGCTGGGGGACATGTATTGGAGGGGTTCTCAAAGTCTGTGTCCTGGAAGGGATGTTTGGCCACTTTGCCCTTTTCGTTGGCAGCGACTTCGTCCAGCAGACTCTGGGCCAGTTCCCTCTTCTGCTCGAGGCTCAGCTTCTGGACCTCGTTGTGGATTACTCGATCGTTGGCAGATTGTTCCCTGTAGGTGGACATTACGATAGCTGAGGTAACTGGAGTTCCCCTCTCAGTCCAAAACCCTGTCTATTATACAGTTTGTTTGCAAAAAAGTCAATTGTTCTTTCCTTTAATTGAGCATATCATATATGTTTGATTTTTGGACCCTGTTAGTGTATTAGTACAATTTACTCACCATGGATCAAAAGAATCGATGCCCATAAGCCCGACTTTGCCAATTATGGACCTGAGGAACTCATTGGAAGGCGACATCAACCAACCTGCTCTTCCATCTCGCAGAAGGCGCTCAAGGCCCATCTCAGTCTGAAGTATAGAGTTAAAGTTTTATTAAATCATATGTCCTCGGCCTTGGAGAGTTTGCATATACAGATCGCTGATCAATATTCGAGGAATCTTTAAAAAGCATGAAACTTGAATTCTATGACGAAGTACTATCGAAAGATGTGTAATTGATATTCAGTTAGGTGGATATACACATTTCTGTTTTGACTGCAATGAAGCACTGTAAAACAAGCGCAGAAAAATTTTAAAATAGTTCTTTTTATTCTCTAAGTTTCATGTCTTGTATAGCCATCCCCGGGCCAATAGTACTACAGGATCCAAAGGACGGAAATAAAGGTATTGTGAATCGCGAACTTTAATGGGGTCTCCCAACTAGTTCTACCGCAATACTGACTTTAAGTTCAAAGTTTTTAGATTGTCTTGGGAACGACCCTCCTTCCTGCATGAAACTGGTCAAAACTTTGCAGTTGATGTAACCTGAATTAAGATGGACACCCTGAAATGCCTTTGATATTGCTGAAACAAGAATTGTTCTTCTAGATCATGGGAAATGTCAAGAGACAGGAGCTGTCTGACAGACCTTATAACCCGTTCCTCCACAGGCCTGCAACATTCTGTCTGAAACTTGGTAAACCGTATGAGCGGCGATGTATTTGACTTGCCATAGCCAAACTTCATTATGTAGTCTGAAAATAAGAATAAAAAAGACTGAAGACCTATATGCATATAATTATGGATCATTCGGGGGTAATGGAGAACGGTATGTTACTCATTTGTAGATGTATGTGTACTACAGTATACTTGCAATGTATATCATGTAATTCTATGCACACACACACACACACGTACACACTCACATACACACACACACACACACACACACACACACACATATATATATATATATATATATATATATATATATATATATGTGTGTGTGTGTGTGTGTGTGTGTGTTATTCATACTCAAAGAATAGAGGGGAGCAGTATATAAGAAAAACAACCACAGAAAATAAGTTAGTTCAAAATGTTACATAAATAACTCGCTACTCAAATTCAGCTTCTACAGACAATGACAAAAAAAATTAACTCAAGATAATGATTAAAAGGAAAGAAAGAAAGCTATAAGAAGAAGAAGAATATAACCAACTTCACGTAAAGTGCGAACATATACTGAAGCAAGCGTAACATATACTTTACAATACCTTGGCGTATAATTGGGGTCGCTGTGCTTCTCCCAGTCGCAGTTGCCTGTCACCTGATCCAGGCGTTGAGCCATCAGGAAAGTCTGCAGTCTGGAGGCGCTGGTTTGGGCAAGGCTCTCCCCGAAGTAGTCCTGGTGATGTCAAAACAAGGAAAATAATTAGTACATTTTCATAAACAGGTGTGAGAGTTCAGAAGCAGCCTTGCTACTTATAGTATATAAAGATCTCGAGGCTAGAATACAGTCTACAGCCGAATCTTCTGTGGATATTTATAGGACACTGTATAATGCACTGTAGGAAGGAAATTATAGACTGATTCTAAAGTCCTTTTCTTCACACAGGTCTCCAGAAAATGGGACAATGCACCGAAGACCCAGAAAATCTTGAAAATCATGAATTAATTGCACAGAGGGCGACTCAGAAAGTCTTGAAAATCCTATAGAACAGTTACAGAAGAAGGCAATGGAAGTCTTGAACATCATCAAGATAAGGCATAGAGAGAAGAGGACCCATAAAATCTTAAGAATCATAAAGAAAAGGCATTAGAAAGAGACCCAGAAAATCTGGAAAATCACGCAAAAAAAAAAAAAAAAAAAAAAAAAAAAAAAAAAAAAAACGCCGCAAAATTTCATCAAGAAACGGAACCAAGAGCCCCAAGAAGAAGAAGAAGAAGAGAGCCGATATCAAGCCAAAACCAGACAGAAATTCAATCAGACACTGAATGAGACACGGGAGAGTGGAAAGAACTTGCTTCCCTTCTGAGACCACAGAAGAAAACTCCAGCATTAAACCGTTGCTACAGACAATGAATATTTAAGGCTTTTTGTTTTTACTGAACCTGTATGGTGGCATAATCGCAGATGCGCAGACCGAGGTCGGCGTGAGCCTTCCGGGTGACGTGCTTTTTGGCCAGGTCCATGCACCCCATGGAGATGCCGTTCCAGCAGCCAGCGGTTACTAGGCCGAATAGGGGGGCGATCTCCTCTATAATCTGTGAGAACAAATTGAATGGAGGTAAACAGGGCTTTTTCTGTTACAGACATAGGTTTTGTTCGATATTATATAACCTCATGATAACACGGATACTGGTCATGAATTCCAACCTCATTTGCTGTACAATGCAATACTCCAATCTTGAAATGGCATTTAAGCATGTACCCATATATTTCCTGAGATTACTGAAAAATATATGGTTCCCAAGATCTCCTTTTATATATTTAGAATGTACTTCTTTTACTGAATACGATTACAGTATTGAGTTCTCTCAAAAGATTCCTAAAAATAATGTCGCAGAATTTAATCTTTCTCCAGTCAAAAACTTCCGTGACCTTTGGGTACAACATTTTATCTTTCTCACCAGCTTAGTTTCTTTGCCCATTTTCCCAACAATTCGCTGTGTCTTGAATTTCCCCTCCACGATGACAGGCCCAGACATATTCCCGTGCATTCCCAAAGCCTTCCATTCATCGTTGTATGCCCTGACTTCATCCTGGAATTGGAATTGATCCGGTTAGTAGCGAATTCTTTGTAATCAAACGAAAATCTTCAAATGGGGTGGTCAGCAGAATAGTCCCCATTGAATTACGTATAAGAATGATTAAGTTCATATGAATTCATTGTTTGTACTCTCTCTCTCTCTCTCTCTCTCTCTCTCTCTCTCTCTCTCTCGTCTCTCTCCTCAGTCTCTCTCTCGTTCTCTCTCTCCTCTCTCTCTCTCTCTCTCTCATCTCTCTCTCATCTCAATATATATATATATCTATATATTAATATATATATATATATATATATAATTGCACATACACATATAGTATATGTATATATCACACACACACACACACACACACACACACACACATATATATATATATAATATATATATATATATATATATATATATATATGTGTGTGTGTGTGTGTGTGTGTCTGTGTGAGTGAATATGTGGTTGTGTGTATGTTTATATGGGTGTAAGTGGGTGTAGGTGTGTTTTACATATATTAAGGGGCGCGGCGACAGCCGATATTCGATAAATTATCGATTTTTCGTTATTGGTGGATTTGAACTTTATAATGTCTAAATAAACATGCCCTGAAGTATTATTGTAAAAAAAACTTTTTTAGGTGGGTTATTTTACATAATGTTCAACGCATCTTCTGGCCTGTGAGTGTGGCATTGAGCGAATAATTGTCGCAGAAAGTCTACATGAATTGTAGGGGGAAATGAGAAATATACTTTTCCTATTAGAATATACATCATCTACGATATATCGCCTCGTGATATCGCCCTCTGAGCGACATTTAGCGATAAACTGTCGCTCAATGTCATAATAATTGCAAATATTGAATAGTAGAAAGTTGAGAAATATACGTTAGTGTCCCACTAAAATTACTCATTTTCTTCAATAAGTGCTTATGCGTTCTGTACAAAAAAAAATATGAAATCATTGATTTAATTATCTATGTATCTTGATATTTTGAACTCGTCATCGTCGTATCATATGTGTAAGATACCAACAAGCATATATGATATTTCATACGTCTTGACATATTTTTATTAAGCATTTTCAGAAATATACAATTATACACGCGTAAGTAACAGTACTGTATAACAGAGTAATCTAAGTTTCTATACCCATAAACGTTGTGTTGAACGTTTGCGAGGTGTGAGTTTATTTTGGTCAGGCCAGGCTCTTGTACTGTGAGACGAATTTGCTGCATTTCCTTATCTGATTTTCATCGCTTCTAGAGCATTATTACGTACTATTTACAAAATGTCAAGAATCAAGAGAAGTGCCATCTGTCTGAGGGAGAAATAGGAACGACTCTGTGCCATAGGAGGAACCGAAGCGTCTCGCGTGTTGGCGTCCCACCTCGGTGGTCGCAAGTTCGATTCTAGGGCATTCCATTGAGGAGTGAGAGATGTGTATTTCTGGTGATAGAAGTGCACTCTCGACGTGGTTCGGAAGTCACGTAAAGCCGTTGGTCCCGTTGCTGAATAACCACTGGTTCCATGCAACGTAAGAACACCATACAAACAAACAAACAAACAAAGCGTCTCACCTGGGATATCGACAATGGCTGATTTAGGTAAGATTGTTTTCTTTCGCGAGAACTATTTTTCATAGTAATGATAATGATTATATAAGAACAACAAACGCCATTTTCACTACAGCGAGTTGTTGTCCGACTTATGATTTGAGTAGGGTTAGGTGCCGCAGCTTTTATCATAGTAGCTGCTCAGAATTTGCTAACTTTACCCTCGCTATTTATTTGTTTAGAATTTGCCCTTCAATATCTGAACGGGAAACGGGAAACGTGTACCTACAATGATAGGTTAGGAATGACACTACTAGGATACGTAGGTGTATACTGTTACATAGGTTATGAATAAAACTTTATAATGATAATAGAGAGAGAGAAAGAGAGAGAGATTGAAAATTATATATATATATATATATATATTATATATATATATATATATATATATACATATATATATTATAACCTATACATATAATATATATATATATGTATATATATATATATATATATATATATATATATATATATATATATATATATATATATATATGATGTGTGTGTGTGTGCGTGTACTATATGTATTTATATAAGTATATATTTAAATATGAGAGAGAGTGAGAGAGATTAGATATATATATATATATATATATATATATATATATATATATATATATATATATATATATATATATACATATGGTAGATTTAAGCCCGTATACTGCGGAAAACTAGATTGTGGCAGTTGACGTTCTTCCATACAATTTTACCTCCTGAACGAGAATTTAACGTAATATTTTTTCGGCCGGCTGTAATTAACTTGTAATTTACCTTTGAACTCTATCCTATGGTAAGGGGGACCGATGGGAATGTGGGGTTTTGGGTGGGGTAAAACACTTGGGAGAAGGTTTTGCTGTTATTGTGTTATTTCCTCTTATTTATGACATTTAAAACATGAAATAGAGGCTGAAATAAAGCGATAAAGAAACCGATAATGGAGCGGTTACATAGCCAAAATTCACCTATTACTACTGCTATTACGACACCAAATCCTACTGCGCATGTTATAAGGAGCTTTTGTTTCAGACACAGACTCCTTACGTATGTTACACTTCTAAGCTTGCCTTCCTTTAAGGCGGGGACGGAGCATCCCCGGTCAGGTAACACGTGTTACTAGGTTAGGTTAGGTTGGTTAGGTTAGTATCATAATCTATATGTTACACTCCCTAGTGGTTATGTATCCCACACCCCCTACCAGAATTCAAATATGGCGGTTTGTTTAACTTTCTTGTCCCCGAACCAAAACTTCGAAGATTGTTCAGTCGAAGTAGACAATGGCAGTTGACGTTTTCCTATGTTATTTTACTTACTTTACTAGAGTTTAAGGTAATATTTTGCCAGTCAACTGTAACTAATCTGTTATTTACCTTTGAACTCTGTACGTCGGTACATCGCACCCCTTGTACTGTCATGTAGTCTTCAAAGGTAAATTACGGTACAATTACAGTCGTCTGAATAAATATTACTTTAAATTCTTGTTCAGTAAGTAAAATAACTTAGGAAAACGTCAACTGCTTATGATTATATGGCACTGAATCGAGTCATACTTATGTAATAAAATTCCTATATAGATACATTATACACACAAGCACACAGACACACGTATATATATTATATATTGCTACGTCTATAGAACGCCTCGCCTTCCCAGCAGAGTTTTAGTTATATTTAATTATAAAAGTAGCAGCCATGCCTTCTGAAGCGACTGTTGTTGGGAGAGGGGGTATGTCGTAGGAATGATATTTCCGGTCTGACGGAAGCTTAGGGTAAGAGAGGCAAGTCACAAGAGTAGCTAGGCTTCGAGATGGATTTTAGGGACTTCTACAATAAGACCTATTTTCCTTCCCAATTTGCTGGCGTTGTGTTTACCACCTTTCAGGCAATGCTCGAGGCGGTTTTTGGAAGCCCCGAGATTCGAAAACAACCAGTATCGCCCTCAGTCGGCTGCGAGACGTGGTCTCGGACAGAGGTCAAATTGCCAGCCTCCCAAAATTAGGCCTACCCACGACGCACTGGTGGACACGAACCCCAGACCTGAACAGAGGTCGGACCGCATTCTTCTACAAGGATACACAGAATATTGCATAAAGGTACGTCTGAAAGTGTAAACTTCAACCCAGCACCTTTTACTACCATACGACTCTTGCTAAATTCATTTTCAATTCTCATTTTTACCCCTTCTACATCAAAGCCCTTTGTCCTCATCGGGCCACGTGCTCCCCTTTGTGACTTGTTAAAGACCAAGCTTTTGTGTATACCTCAGTGAACCATTCGAGTTTACCTTCCCCAATGTTAGAGAATTAATCAGCCTTAATCAAAGCAAGAAGTCATTTTGCCTTTTATCTCGTTTAATCTGGGATTCTTTTCCAGATTCCATGAGTCACGTGCCGTCTCTCTGCCGCAAGTGTGCATTAACCCAAGTGAATGAAAATCAGCTTGAATTGAATGAGACTATAAGCCCCAACGTGGGGACCAATATCATTTAACTTTTCTCCAGGCCAGCACGGGCCTTTTTGTAAATAAATAGTTTTAAAGTAACGAGCTGAGTTTTCTGGCGACCTTCCCTCTAAAGAAAGTATTCATTAATAACTATCAGTTTACGGTAAGTTAAAGCAATTCCCTCTTGAAATCCCTCAATTATTTCCGTTTACGTATCTAGCTTCTATCAAGGCCCTATATACGTAACATTGTCAACCTTCGCCGAGGATATGAACCTAGCTTGCTTAAAAAAAGCTTGTAAATCGCGTTATCCGTTGTAAAACGTAAACTGTAAATGTTTTTCAAAGCGCAAAACTAAGCACACTTGCAGGGAAAGAAGACACACTGACTCACGGTAAGGTATTCCATTCATTAATATGATTATTCTATAACCAATGTTAGCTTAAGGTACGTTTAAGTATTTTTATTGTAGAAGTGTGTTAAACAAATGCGTAGGTAGAAATCTTATTATTGTAACGGCGAACGCGCCAGAGCTTTATTTTAGCGGCGAGCAAACAATTTGCCCCGCGAATTCTCTGTTACTTTGTGCTGTCCTCGTCGGACGAGACAGAGCACGTGTGTAGAATAGATGCCAGAAAGAACCAGATCAAAACTAGGAAGTGCTTTGCCAGGGTTTATTGCTGTGTTTGAAAGCCTAGCTAGTTAGGAGTGTTTTACTAATAGTTACGGCAAAAGAAGTGTACAATTCTTTTGTCTGTGATATGTTAGGGTATCCATTTTTAACTTAGTCTTCATTCCAAGTGTTGGTAACCGCTACCTCTCAGCTTAAATTCAGCTTAGAGCATTCTCGCGCCTGCGCGGTCTCAACCAACCTTCGTCTCATTCACAGCGGCAGCCATGTTTGTTTCCTCTTTCAACATTATCTAAACAATTTAAGCAAAGTAACGTAAGTCACGAAGTTTTAACGTAAATAATATCAATGTCTGTACTAGTATCTATCGTTCTGCCAGAGAAATTAACGTAATTCGCCTTGAATAAGAAAGTAGAATTTTGTGTTGTAAATTGCCTTCGCATTTACAGAGAATCAGCTGTTTTGAACGACATGCTGCGCGCTAGCAGCGCTACCCAGCTCCTTCACGTGTTTCACCTCGCATCGCTCACTCGCGCGCTGAGCGAAAATTTCATTTCACTTAACGTAACCTCATTTACAATTGTTTGCTAACATCGTTTTAAATCCTTACCGTCATTTCACTGTTCACAGGGACCTAGTAATCTTACCTAAAGTTAACGTAAATCTCAAGTAGAGTAAATCACAAGAATTGTTAACGTAAAACGCGTCTTTGTAAAATTCATATTGAAACGCAAATCATTTCATAAGCGCAAGCCGCTAACATTAACGTAAAAATCGTTCACCACGAGCGCGTTATCATTTTCATAAAACGTTATCCAAAAGCAATTCTTTCATTAAAAACGTTAACGTAAGTAAATCATTTAACGCAAGTTGCGTCATATTAAACTAACATTAGTAGTTCAATTCAAATATAAGGGAGTTCATTCATATATCATTTTTCACCCTCTCCGAGAGAGAGAGAGAGAGAGAGAGAGAGAGAGAGAGAGAGAGAGAGAGAGAGAGAGAGAGAGAGAGAGAGAGAAAACCAGAACACAGTATTCACGAAGCCAAGAGTACTACATCTTACCATTAATTATAGCATGCAGAATTAACATTATTTTAGTCTCTTGTGTCTTTCATTTACACAGCGTGATACGTACGCGCCTGTGTCCATTGCAGTTTGCAAGCATTTATTTATTTCATTTACCGAGTACTTCAGCGAGGGACTGAGCATTCCTAAAATTTCCATTACCTGTCGTTGCCCGAGTGGTCTTTTCATTTTCTTTTATCACAAAAGACTTGCGTATACCGCAAGCACAATTCGCACAGCGTGCCACGCCAATTCATTACTTCCAGACAGGGAAGTCGTTACCAGTTTAGGACTGGCCACCACCAGTGCACGTCAGGTCTTACCATTTTACAGTGCCACTAATTCTTGACACTGTCCATCGACTGGCTGCTGAAGTACTCCCACCTTTTACTTTCTCTCCTCCACTATTACCCTCTGCCATGAGCAGTGCCATTTCACTTCAGTATATTTAAGTATACTGCATGTAGTGTCCGGGACACACCAGCACGATACCAGTGCTCCAGCCTCCATAAGTGCCATTGCACCTGTACAGGCCGTACAGATAGCCATTAAACCTGCGTGTCCGTCCTTACGGAACGCCCAAATAACTAGTGTGTCCATGTACAAGGGTCAGTGATCCTTCGGAACACTCAACAAGGGAACGCCTCCCAGAAGTGCCGCAATACCAGCCCTAAGTGCTGACAAACCTGCGTGTCCGTCCTTACGGAACGCCCAATTCATTAATGTCCGTGTACGAGGATCAGTGATCTTTCGGACCATCCCAAGGGAACGCCTCCCCAAAGTGCCGCAATACCAGCACTACTAGTGCTGCCCAAGGAACGCCTCCTCATAAGTGCCGCGCACCTGTACAGACGTACAGGTAGCCCTATACCTGCGTGTCCGTCCTACGGAACGCTCATTCATTAGAGTATCCACCATTTTGGATCACTGAACCAAGGAACGCCTCCTCATAAGTGCCGTGCACCTGTATTGGTCCTACAGGTAGCCCATTCCAACGTCTCCCAAGTTGGGAACGCCCGTAAGTGTGACGTGCGCCGCACACTTCATTCGATTTTTTCACCTCATCAGAAGGTGCCAGTCACAAAGTCCCACCGAGCACCCAGTCTTTTCACTTTTCATTACCACGTCGCAGAACACATTTCCAAGTGAGTGCTACTTTCCACAGTAGGCACTCCCATTCCATTCAATACCCTTTCCTGCCTTTTGGCCTATTCTCATTTTCATCAGAGCCTCTACTGCAGCCTAAGGGAAATGTCTTCCCCTGCTTCCCGCGACTTCTTTGCCAGAGAGCTAGAGAAGCTCGGAGCCCTCATAACTCTGGGCAAGGAGGCTGGTTACACTGGACCAGCACTAGACCAGTGGATAAAGGCGCAGCAGGCTGCCGCGCGCCTGCAAGAAAAGGAAGAAAGGGAAAACCAGAGAAAAGCCGGAGAAGCAGAGAGAAAAGAAAGAGAAGCAGAAAGGAAGGCAAGGGAAGAGGAGCGAAAGCATGAGCTCGCTCTCAAGGAGAAGGAACTCTACATCAAGCGGGAGAAGGCCCGTAAGGAGAGTATCCTAGCTCAAGCCACTCTGCCAGCTTCCAGCCCTGCACCCACTGTCTCTCTTAGTCCCGCCGTCGCTGGTCAGCCTGACATCCTTTCTATTTGTGAGCCTGGTCCTGATCCAGTGCCAGAGATAGAAATTCCTGCCGCATCCTGCCCGCCTTTTACCTTTTTACCGCCTACCTCCTCCCTTTTGGAAGAGGTAAGCCCACCAGTTAACCCCGAAATTGCTTCCGAGGGTGATTCAACGGAGGTTCCCTTAACCTCCCCACGTCACATCACTGCCAGAGAGGACTCTTCACCTGTGCCAGAGCACACTGCCAGCCTTGGTGACTCCGCAGATTCGCAACCTGTGGGGCCATCTCGGCCTTATCATCCAGTGCCACGGAAGAGGTTCTGGAACACGTTCTGCCGAGACTGTGGCCGCAAGGGTCACATGTCTGCCAACTATGGAGGGTGCGCAAACCACCATATTCCTGCCATCGCAATGGCCGTCACCAATCCTTCTTCACTAGGACCCCCAGCTAAGGGCCCTATAACAGTCGCACCCCTCCAAAGTCATTATAAGCCAAGCCACGTCAGAGCCTACGACGACTCTGGCGCTCAAGTCTCCCTGATACGGGAAGACAGAATTCCCCGAGGGGCTAACGTTGATAGACGTCGATTGATCACCATTGAAGGTATCAATCACATTAAACTGATCCTTCCGACCGTCCAATTGAGGGTCACCAGACCTCACTTCTCCAAAGAATGTACTCTTGCAGTTGCAAGCTACATCCCAGGAGGTTACGACCTCCTCCTAGGGCAAGACATGAAGTCTCCCTCACAATTCAAAAAGCCTAGGGGTCCTAACCCCATGTCAATTCACTCCAAAGCAAGGAGTCATCGCAATTCCACTTCCTCCAGGAAGTACGTCCACCAACAGTCTCCCCCGTTACCAAGGAGGGAGATTGACCATTCACAGTTCCGTTGCAAAACCTGCAACGTAATAGGGCACTCCACGAATTGGCCTAGGTGCCCTAGCCGACTACCAGCAGCGGACAATGTCCACTTTCCACAAGGCTTAGCCTTCCAAAAGAGACAGGAGCCTCTGTCTCCCATTTGCAAGGGCACGCTGAGAGGTATTGCACCTCCGGTACCCGCCACAGGTCCAGTCGACCTCAACTCTCTGCCAGTGCCACTTGGCAGCACTGAGCAGTGCCAAGCTCCGTCCAGCCTGGACGTAGAGCCACCACCGAACTTGACCTCTGCGCCTGGCCCCGAGCTAGCGCCGGCGCCTAACCTTATCAAGGATCCTCCTACAGGAGATCCTCCAACAGGCATGGAGCTTACCACAGCCCATGGCCAATCACTAGTTCCTTCTTCTTCATCCTTACCTCTGTCGCCCGAGGATGAACCTCCGGCAGACCTTACCTTTGTACCTCCTCTGGAAAACCTGGAACTGCCCGACCAGGAGTCAGCCTGGAGTTTTCCCCTCACGACGGTTGTCGCAGCAGCCGGAGTGAGGGCCTCCCCTGCAGTAGGTTCCACCTCTACGACGGTTGCTGCAGAGACCGAAGTAGGGTGTTCTCCTGAAATCCTTCAGGCTACCGCTGCCTCAGCTCCTGCCGGCGTTTCTGGCCTTACCCCAGAGTCGTTGCCTCCGTCTACTCCTAGGACTGGTATAGCCAGGTCCTGGAGGAATAAGAAGAAGAAGAAGAAGGGACGTAATTAACATATTAACAAAAAGAGCCACATGCTCTCCTTGACACCTGTGCCCGAGGTACAGTGTCGCATTCAATTGCAGAGTGATCCTGGCACCTACCCAGAGAAGGTAGCCAGCCCGATCCCTGCCAGTAGCACTAACCCTCTAACCCCTAGCCATTGTAATACTAACCCTCATTTAAATATAACCTCATTGCATTTCCCTCCTGGTAAATTAACCACTCATCATCCCCAACGCATCATTACCTCTCATTATGTATTTTAACAATTCCGTCGCTGAACTGCTGCTGTGCGTACCACACTCTGGAATGATTGCGTCTTCATTTAACTGTATTGAGTAGGTTAGGCTAATAATTTAGTACCAGGGCATTAGGTTAGTAGCAAGTAGAATTTTCAAGTAACCTTATCTAGGGGTAGAGTAGACTGTCGTCACAGACAACCCGTAGTTATTACTTAGGCTAGATTACATCCCTACATTAAGTTAGTACACTTAGCATCTTTGCCTATAAGTTAGGTAGGCCATTGTAGTCAGCCGTATCGCTGCTCAAAAAAACTTCAAGTTAGAGTAGGAGAACTGGGTAGTCGAGGCGATCAACTTATTTAAGCCAAGACCTTCACGCCCCAAAGGGAGTGAATGCCTTCTTAACAGGGGGAGCTGCTACGTCTATAGAACGCCTCGCCTTCCCAGCAGAGTTTTAGTTATATTTAATTATAAAAGTAGCAGCCATGCCTTCTGAAGCGACTGTTGTTGGGAGAGGGGGTATGTCGTAGGAATGATATTTCCGGTCTGACGGAAGCTTAGGGTAAGAGAGGCAAGTCACAAGAGTAGCTAGGCTTCGAGATGGATTTTAGGGACTTCTACAATAAGACCTATTTTCCTTCCCAATTTGCTGGCGTTGTGTTTACCACCTTTCAGGCAATGCTCGAGGCGGTTTTTGGAAGCCCCGTGATTCGAAAACAACCAGTATCGCCCTCAGTCGGCTGCGAGACGTGGTCTCGGACAGAGGTCAAATTGCCAGCCTCCCAAAATTAGGCCTACCCACGACGCACTGGTGGACACGAACCCCAGACCTGAACAGAGGTCGGACCGCATTCTTCTACAAGGATACACAGAATATTGCATAAAGGTACGTCTGAAAGTGTAAACTTCAACCCAGCACCTTTTACTACCATACGACTCTTGCTAAATTCATTTTCAATTCTCATTTTTACCCCTTCTACATCAAAGCCCTTTGTCCTCATCGGGCCACGTGCTCCCCTTTGTGACTTGTTAAAGACCAAGCTTTTGTGTATACCTCAGTGAACCATTCGAGTTTACCTTCCCCAATGTTAGAGAATTAATCAGCCTTAATCAAAGCAAGAAGTCATTTTGCCTTTTATCTCGTTTAATCTGGGATTCTTTTCCAGATTCCATGAGTCACGTGCCGTCTCTCTGCCGCAAGTGTGCATTAACCCAAGTGAATGAAAATCAGCTTGAATTGAATGAGACTATAAGCCCCAACGTGGGGACCAATATCATTTAACTTTTCTCCAGGCCAGCACGGGCCTTTTTGTAAATAAATAGTTTTAAAGTAACGAGCTGAGTTTTCTGGCGACCTTCCCTCTAAAGAAAGTATTCATTAATAACTATCAGTTTACGGTAAGTTAAAGCAATTCCCTCTTGAAATCCCTCAATTATTTCCGTTTACGTATCTAGCTTCTCTCAAGGCTGCTATATACGTAACAATATATATATATATATATATATATATATATATATATATATATATATATATATATATATATATATATATATATATATATATATATATATATATATGTGTGTGTTTGTGTGTGTGTGTGTGTATGTAAGCTTTTTTATATAGCATTTATAATTGTGAGGTCATTTTCTTTTTCTTATGTCTTCAGCCTTTACCCATCTCTTTCTGGGTCGCCATTCTGTGTAAGCCTTCTCCATCTTCTATCTTATGAGCTTATTTCGAATTCTAGAATTTATTCTACTATAAATGATATATTGCTTCATCATCATCATGCCATTTATTATACCCTATATCATTCATAACTAATTCATTTGCAAATTTTACATGAAAATATATGTGAATTTCGGGTAAAATATAGAAATCTAGAAACCACATTCTTATTCTTTTAATTATGTTATAAATGTCAGGGAATATTTATCACATGACAAAATAGTTTTAGTACAAAAATCAGCCTTCTAGCTATCAAAGTTTCTCATTCATTTGCAAATGTTACATAAAAATATATAGGTATGGAAATTTGAGGTAAAATAGTTTAACCAAGAAATCACATTTCTTTTCACTTGATTACATTGTAAATTTCAGGACTTATACCTTATATGACTAAATAGTTTTAGTGCAAAAATCAGCCTTCTAACTGTCAAATTTTAAGATTTATTTGTAAACATTACATAGAAATATGAATGCGAATTTTAGGTAAAATTTAGTAATCAAGAAATCACATTTCTATTCTATGACAGAATAGTTCTAGTCCAAAATTCAGCCTTCTACCTGGCATAGTTTTGTAGTTAGTACGAAATAAGCATAAATTTCTTTCTTTTACCATTTACTCAAAAGTTACTTTTTTCAAAAATTATTAGAACTTCAAGAAGAAAGAACCAAATTCAATAAAACCTTTACATGGTGAAGTATAACTATTTATCTGGATTTTCAAAGAGCCAAACTGATTTTTGAGTGAAACTTTTTTTGGCATATTTTATAAAAGTGACACCATAATTTTTTTTCAAATGCAAAAAAATTAACTTAAAACTCGAATTTCTAAAAATTCTCTTTGAAAAAATTCATTATTAGTTGAAGAATAAGTGATAAAAATTTCAAGCAAATCCCTTGAATCATAAGGAAGTTATTAGGAATTACTTTATAATAGGGCCTTATGGAGTCAGCGCTTCACTTAAACATGGGTGATTTTGCCTTTGAATTCTATTTCATTAAATCAAACATAAGGTGATACGAACTCAGATATGAAAAGCTAATGATAAAGACTGCATATCTATGTAAAAATATTCATCTGGCTGCAATGTCACTCAGTTTATAAAAATCACAAAGGGTCAATCGTTTCAAAATTAGAACATGGAACCGGAACGCAGCATCCAAATGCTTCCAGTGAGAAAGAATAGCAAAGAGAAGCCTTCAAATAAAAGCCATCCCATTGGACAGAGAATAAGGTGGGCCGTTGTACAGACGACGAACACTCGCGGAGCGATCCATGAAAAGCAGCTGGCTGTAAAGCAAGAACGTATTCTCTTACCGCGTAGGCTATGAGAAGAGCCAGATCGGTGTGATCTCCATCAAAATCTGGGCTGTTGATGCTAATGGTGTACCAGTCGGCATGACCAGCGCTGGTGCACCAGGAACCGTACTTCAAGACTTGCATAGTATCTTCGTCCACCATCCTTGCTTTGCAAGAGATTTGGTACCAGAAGTGTCCACCTGTGAACAGTCATTCACTGTGAAATGCTGTGGCTTATCAAATGACGATATGTCCTTAGAGAAATTAAAAATGTTTTAGGTTTTGGTTGACAAACTCATATACTAACATTGACACATCTCACATGATTGTAAATATCAGATGATTTCTGAGAAAATGAAGAAAGCCTCTCTACAAATCTCCTCAAAGGGTTAATTTTGAAGCTGCTCAAATAAGGATAAAACACTTGACAGACGTTGAACTCTCGTGTACAGTGTAGTGAAAACTTTTCTTGGTTCAGGTTACGCGAGGCAATTATGAAATCATTACTGTTGAAAGTGAGAGGAATAGTCCTCAGAACACGTGAAGTCTATATTCACCTGTGGCTGGGTCTGAAAATGCAGTGGTCCCCACCAATTTGTCCCGGTCAAGGCGACTCAAGAGTTGACGGATCTCCAGACTGTCGTGGTATTTTGTGGTGATAATGCAAGTGGCCAACAGATGCATAGCTGTAACAAACAATGTAGCAGGAAAATTTAAACTCGACAAGGCAATCAGAATTATGAAGAGGCTTGATATAGTGAGTCTGTTTGATATCTAAAGATCGAAAAAGAAACCCTATATTTTTTTTATCATCAGGACTGAGTCTTTGCGCTGTTACAGACGCTTCTTAGATGTGAAATATGCATTGCTGTATTCAAAACCAATCGGATTAGTCTGCTACAGGCTTACTGTATACCATAGCAGTAGAGGGACAACCATATCTGGCGATGGTCTCAACCACCATGGCCATACACACATGGTTCTCTCCCCTCCCACCCAGCTCCTTGGGAACGACAAGCCCCAAGAGACCCAGCTCCGCCAAGGCGTTCATCGACTCACGAGGGAAGGTGTAGTTCTGGTCGTACTCGACCTGAGGAAGAAGCATCGTCGAGGTCATGTTTGGGCTTGAATATCCGAGGTTAGAGGAGGACAGAAAATAAATATGAGGTGATATGAATGTTGAGTGAAATTAAGGTTTGTTCTTTCATGCTTAGAGGTTTTCGTTTATTTAGTTGGTTCTTGCGTAAGTAAATATCTGTACAACTTTATTAAAGGGAACTGGGTTGTTAAGATGGCTGTGTGGCAGAGGCGTTTCCGTTCGTCGCCACTTACTTCATTTTTGATGACTTTTTATAAAATAAAAAAAATGTAGGTTTGGTTCAGTAGGGGCTATATTTTTACCTCTAAAATTTAGTAGGGATTAATGATGTCTTGAGGGTCTCATTTCAATGAGTCTCTCTCTCTCTCTCTCTCTCTCTCTCTCTCTCTCTCTCTCTCTCTCTCTTCTCTCTCTCTCTCTCTCTCTCTCTCTCTCAACCAGAAAGCCAAACAGAAAGCAAGAGAAAAAAACACACTCAGTTGAAGTGGAAGAGAATATTGCACAGAAAATGGAAGCTGTAATCAAAAAGCTAATTTGCTTTTCTTTTTAAACTGTTCAAATATGGAGAAAAATAAAAAATTATTATGGCATTTTTGAAGCGATTTTGAAGCGTAGAACTGTTTCATTTAAAATGGTTTCGAAGCCCTCTGTGATTTAGTGGTTCGAGTAACATCATCCAAGTACAAAACTCAAAGCAGTTTCATTCGGTTCAAAAGAAGGGATGACATCATAATGGTTACCAGTGGTTTTCAGAATTTTTGTTAGGTGTTTGTTAAAGCAATCGACGAACATACGAAACTTTACTTATCTTAGCTGTCAGAATAATCACTGAGTAAATGTAGGATAGATATTTTCAACTGCATTTATTTATCAACATGTGCCTTGAGACACTCTGCCTGGGCACGATCCTGGCATTTGTTATCCTTTGACTTTGATGGCTTTTTACCTTATAATGGTTACTTATGATTTTTTAAGCTATTGTTTGGCGTTTGTTAAAGCCATCAATGAAAATATGATGCCCTCATATCAAGGTTATGGAGGAGTGATGTAGTGGTTGCATTTGCCTATGTTCTCAAGGGTCGCATGTAAGAGAGAGAGAGAGAGAGAGAGAGAGAGGGGGGGGGGTGTTATTGTTTGTGTTCGTTGGAGGCAATAGGAACGGCTTGGATGGTTTGTGTATTTGCTGTATCGTGTTTTGTGTTTATTTGATGTTGTTAAGATAGTATGGGGACGGTTTGTGTCTGTGGTTTTCTATTTTGAGAGAGAGAGAGAGAGAGAGAGAGAGAGAGAGAGAGAGAGAGAGAGAATGGTGTATGGGTAGTTAATGAGTGAATTGCTTGTTAGCAGGCGGTTGGGTTCGTCTGCGGACTCGGTCGCGGATCCTTGAGGGAGTCAGAACTCAGAAGCAGAAGGAGCAGTCTGTATTTGGCAGTTTTAACGACAGTCAGTCTGGTCAGAAGTAGTGAGTTGCTGTTGTATGTTTTCTGGATTGTTTTGATATTGTGTAATTTAGTTTGTTGTGCTTGTGTCCATCTGAAGGTTGTTGAGCTTGTGAGCTTCTGTTGTGCTTGATTTGTGAATTGTTGTGTTTGTGAGTTGTTGTGAATTCTTAATGTTGATTGGTGTTTGTGTGTTCATTTGTTGTGGTTTGAGATGTGTAGTTGATCTTGATTGGTGTGTGTTTGTGTTAGAATTGTGATATTTGTTGAGCTGTGTTTAGTTTTGGTGTCGTAGGTGTTTGTTTGTGTGGTGATTTGTCGTGTTGTTTTGAGTTGTTGTATGGTTTTGGTGCTTGTTTTGTTTTTTGGTGTATGATTTTCAACGGTTGTTTGTGTCTCAACGACTGAATCCAGTGGACAGCACAGCGTCTCGCCTCTAGTTTTGTTTGTTTTCCTCGCTGAACCAACCGTCCTGCACTTAAATAGGAACGTAAAGAAGAGAGTGTGGCTTGGGGTGGGCGGGTGGGGTGGGGGGGGGGGGGGGGGAATTGTTAACCGTTATGATTAAAGTAAAAGTGGTGAAATCTTGTTATTTAACTTGCTTAGCTTTGACCCCGCCACTAGGTCATCAGGGCTTCTTGAACAAACGGTGCCTGGCACATTCCGAAAGGACCGCCTACTCAGGAACTGCCTTTCCCAGGAGGGAGGCAGGTCTCCCACCAAACCAAGAAGCATCCCCGTGGGAGACCCTCACCACAGAGTTAGAGGTCAAGGCTTCCTGACGTATAGGTCTCCCTTGAGGAGGGGTACTAGCCCCTCTCCTGGAGGTACCTTCCTAGAGGGAGATAAGGCACCTCCTTAAGGAAGCCCCTAACAAGGCGGCTTTCTTTCTCGGATGGTGGCAGGGGTCCTGTTAGGCCGAGAACCAAAATCTCATGACAAATAAACCGTAAAAGGAAAAACTTGACGCTTTGGATTCATTCTGACAACTTACTGACAGAGGTCGTATCTTCCTTCTGCAGAGGTCGATGAGGTCATCCCTCAACTTCTTCTGTTCCTCCGTCAGGACCCAGTCCGGGTCGTAGTCGGACCCCAGACCCCAAAACTCCCCGCGACCCCACTTCTTCGCCATCTGAAAGCAAATGGGATTTATTGAATGGCAGAATTTCTCATTATATTTACAGTGAACACAATTCTAAATTTGTTATCTAAATTAACAATGTTCTGAATATTGAGGTTCAATTTACATAGATTTATTTATGATCAAAGGACAAGGGAACGGCTAATCTCATGCCCTTTTGTAGCCCAGGGTAGAAGGAAGACAATTTGTGTGTAACTCTGAAGGTACAGATGACCTTCAGCCTCTACATAGACCGGCAGCCCGGACCGTTGAGATGCAACGAACAAGATACCGACTGTAACCCCTACCGTATTTAGGAGTAGACTTGTAAACTGTGAAACTGACCGTCTGCCGAAAATATATGGGTGGCTTACTTAACAAGCACCACTAATTGCTCGTTAGATTTTGGGTCTAGATCCAATATATGAGATACCAGATGAAACTAATATATATCTGCAGACTCTACTGATTATAGAATGACCAGTGACAGACATTTTGGAGGGTGGGTTCCCCCTGACAGATGCACTGAAAAGGGGGGGTTAATTGGATCTAGATCCAACTTAGGAGATACCGAGTAAAATTTATACTACAATAGCACTGCACATCCTAGAATACTGTGGTGGTAATGACAGACGTTTTAGTGGGTGGTTACCCCCTGACAGACGCCCCACAACGAGTGGGGAGGGGGAGGGGGAGACAGGATCTGCATCTAACATGGAGATACCAAGTAAAATCTGTACTACAATAGTTCTGCACATCCTAGAGTTCTGTGGTGGTAATACCAGACATTTTAATGGGTAGTTACCCCCTGAGAGACACCCCACAACGAGTGGGGGGGGAGGGGGAGACTGGCTCTCCATCCAACATCGGAGACACCAAGTAAAATTTGTAATACAATAGCACTTCATATCCTAGAATGCTGTGATGGTAATGACAGACATTTTAGTGGGTGGTTTCCCCCTGACAGACATACCCTAACAGGTGGACAGGGGGAAGGGCAAGCCCTGATAATGAATGTCTAGGTTAGTATAGTGGGCTACTATTGACCCGTATTATACATTATCTTGATATATTTAATAAATACTTTTATCCTTTCTATATCCTTTGTATTTATCTAACACAGTGTTTCCCAACCTTTGACACGTTGAGGAACCCCTGAGACCATATTCCTCATCCCAAGGAACCCCAATACACACACACACCACACACACACATATATATATATATATATATATATATATATATATATATGTATGTATATATATATATATGTGTGTGTGTGTGTGTGTAAGAATTTGTATTAATTACCTTTAGTAAAACAGAGGGGAAAAATCTCGCACGATATGTTACGATAAAATAAATTATAGGACTACGATTTCTCACGCCATGTTTAACGAAAAATATATACTTTTAAATAACAAATAATTAAATTTTAAATAACAAATAATTAAATAAAACATGAATTCTTACGGAACACCTGGCGATCGTTCACGGAACCCTAAGGTTCCACGGAACCCCGGTTGACGATGGCTGATCTAACAAAAATAATTTATTTGTTTCATTTAAATAACAGTCATCTGTAGGCCCATAATAATTCAGTCATATTATTATTTTGTCAGGCAAGCAACTGACTTCAATTATAGTAGGGGAGCCCGGGGCTAGTTGGCTACAGGGGTAAGTTGGCATACTCATCATGACTTTAAAGTTTACTAATAGGATGACTCTAATACATATACTGTGTAATTGCCACGTGGTTCCTCAATTACCAGCAAAATTCTATAGAGATAGAACGTAGGAGCTCGAATTTATGAGGCAATTTTTTATTTTGATGGTAGTAAGTAAATATTCTAATCTTTCTGTTATTAGCTATAACATCTATACATTCATAAAGATTAGTTTTCAATGATAGCATAGTTTTCCTAATGGTTTAAAGATTCTATAGCATTAAAATTATTAATTCAAGGCTTCTTGGTGTGGACTGGTAATCGTTTTTGTACCAAATGGTAGGGATGGGCAAGTTGGTACACGTTATTTGATAACAATAGTAAGCCTATTTATTTATATAATTTACGTTTGTTTCTGGATTTTTTGGAAGGATAATGAGATTAGTGTCCTATCATTTCCTCCACATTGTTCTCACAAGTTGCAGCCCCTGGATCTTAGTGTTTATAGACATCTGAAGAAATGTGTTAACAGGGCATGTGATTCGTGGATGACTGGTAATCCAGGATCAGGTATGCCCATATGTGACATTCCTGGTTAAGTTTCCTCGGCTTTACCTCTAGCTGTCACTTATTCTGATGTTTTCAATTGGTTTAGGATTGATGGAATTTCAACTTTGAATTACAGACTATTTCAAGATTTTGATTTTACGGGTGGTTATGTAACAGATTGAGAGATGTCCGAAAAGACACATGGGCTTCAGATCAGTCATCAGCGTGATACAGAGTTTAAGAACTCTTGTTGATACAGAAGAAAGCTCAGCTGAAGAATGCTTGTGTTTGGTAAGCCAGGAGAAGTGTGGGTCCAGTGCAGGGCATGTAACATGTGGGAGCATGAAGACTATGACGAGGATTTATTTCACACCTGCCACAATTACAACTAGATGATGATCTGAAGTAATACTAATGCCTTATATTTTGTATTTTGGAAATTCAGAGGGTATTTTTGCTATTTGATTTAAATGCAATGTAGTAATTTTCTTTTAATTATCAATGTGCCAACTTACCCAGTGGGGCAAGTGGCACGAAAAGTTATTTTTTTCTAAAGCTTATTGTTATCTTATGTTGAAAGCAAACAACAATTATTTTGCTCTATGATAAAGACGAATGTTAATATTTTTCAATGGTGGTAAGAATTTTGCAAAAAGTTTGTTTTATATTCGCAATAACCAAAATTGTTAAAAGTGTGCCAACTAGCCCCGGTCTCCCCTACTCGCTTTAGCTTTGTTTACGGTATGAAAATTAATGTAGCGGTGGTTGGAAGACTGACACTATAAAGTAGCATATAAGTTCTTATCATTATTAGAGTTATTGCTGTAAAATGTCTATATACATAACATTTGTTAAATAGAGTTACGCACCCATTAAATAGATAGTAATACATATGTAATATATACGCTATAGTCAGGGTACAGATCATAATAATTGTGCTACAGCCTACTCGGTTTGTTTTATCGAAGTAGGACTACCTTCTTTTGGTTTCAACTGACTTTCATGCTAATGAAATCATGGATACATTTTTGTATTATCAGTTTTATGAATGAATATTGTTGTTAATATAGTCGATTTTTTTTTCGGCTAGTGGCAAATTCGTCAGACATAATACAGCTGGCTGAGGAAGGACACAAAGGATCTCTGTTTTTTAAACAATATCTCTACACCAAGTTATTTCGAACATTTCCATTCTCTCAAGAAGATTATGAATAAATACAAGAGCAAACTAGACCAAAAAAAAAAAAATAATAATAATCACCTTGCATTAATGTAAAGAAAACAACAAAAATTAAAAATTATCACCTCTGCATTAATGTAAAGAAAACAAGAAAAATTAAAAATTAGTGCGATTGTCAATTTTTTCTATCGTTAATGTTTAATGAGTCAGTGTTTAGCGAATTGTTAGGGTTTAGTGAGTATGCGTTTAGTGAATGTTTATGAGTAAGTGTTTGATGAATGTTTAGGGTTTAGTGACTGTTTTGTGAATGTTATTGAATGTTTATTGTGTAAGTATTCAGTGAATGTTTTGTCTTAGGGGTTTTAGTAAATGTTTTGTGAATGTTAAGTGAACGTTTAGTGAATGTCTTGTGAATGGTAGTGTTTAGTGAATATTTAGTGTGTAAGTGTTTATTAAGTTTTTAATGAGTGGATGTTCATTCACTGTTTAGTATTTAAGAAGTATTTAGGGTTTGGTAAGCTAGTATTTAATGAGTGCTTATGGTTTAGTGAATGTTTAGTGTTTAATTAATGTTTAGGATTAAGTGAGTGTTTAGTGAATGTTTACTGAGTGTTTGGGGTATAATGAATATTTAGTAAATTTAGTATTTCAAGTGTTTAGTGAGCATTTAGTGTATAGTGAGTGCCTAGTGAGTGTTGGGTATTCAGAGTGTTTTGTGTTATTGAGTGTGTGTGAGAGTGTATGTCAAGTGTGCGGGTGTGTGTGTGTGTGTGTATAGTGAATGTATGCAAGTGTGAGTGCTTACTGAGTAAGTGCATTGTGAGTGTTGGTGTGGTTAGTGATTGTACATTACTGTTTAGTGTTTTGTTACCATATGCAAAGAAAGTCCTGTATTTACACAGGAACCATTTATGATTGACACTGCTTAGATCCAAGAGCAGATGCTTAGGCCTGACCACAATGGTTGGAGTGCTTAGGTGTGTTAATAATAATAATAATAATAATAATAATAATATTAATAATAAAGATTTAAAAAAGTAATAGTAATAAAATATAGTACTAAGAGCTGGACCGAGACCTTTCAATATGGCCTTCCGAAGTCACTCTCGGCAGGGAGATCGCTACTCCAGTGATTGACGCCCTATGCCTTGCACACAGCTTACATATTTGCACATTCGGTTGTCAAATTTTTATGACTGTTGGAGACGCATTATAAATCATATTAACAATGGTAAATGCATTGAACAGACGTGAGGATATAATATGATGTTAGTGTCTGTCTACTGGATATAATGAACAAATAAAGAAAAAAATATTACTAGAGAGAAAATTAGCCGAATAATGGTCGTCAAAGCCAGCAGCATCGATAGAATGTATTGAAACACAATACATAGGCTGCCTGTGGTGCGTGCCGGCGGGAAGTTAAGAGACAAACGCACTCGGCTGGCTTTAAACATCAAACTGTGTATCATTTTAATTTAAGTTTAGATTTTCTTCCCTGAATACATATGGTACCTGATACTTGGTGATAGTGTACAGATCAATTTGGGTGAGGCAGCCGAAAATAAGTGGACTATTAGATAACTGACATGATATTATAGGCCAACTTAATTTGGGAGTCAGGAGCTCCAAGTTGTATGATCGTCAACTTCGGGAGGGGGAATAAAATGGGTGAAAATGTTTTAATCTTTATAGTTAGCTTATCCTGAACAATTCATTCACATTTCCGTTTCCAGTAATTATTTGTGTTGTGATGCATCATCTCTTTGTGAATGTGCGGGTGTTAAAACGGCTCTTTATGATGGGAATTTGGTCTTAATATCAATCGAATTCCCATATCCGATATTTCATCCACACGAACCAACAGCAACTAAAGAACAATTCATTTATGGTAAGACACGTTGGGCTACGAACCTCGACATGGCTGCAGTGTCCTAACTATAGGCAAGAAAAGAAAATGACCAAAGACACTATTAAAGCGAGAATACTTATCTTACATTTCTTTTTTTAGAGGAACTGAGAGTGGCACCATATGACTGGTTTAATTATTCAAAAATGGCTCAACACACATACTTGTAGCTGTTGCCAATTGTGACCCCCTCCCATTCAGATAAAATACTTTGTGTGTAGTAATAACTCCAAACCAAAGGATAGGGCTAATATATATATATATATATATATATATATATATATATATTAATATATATATATATATGTGTGTGTGTGTGTGTGTGTGTGTGAAACTATAGAAAGTAGACCAAGCCTAGGAAGTCTCACACATAGTATTTATATAGATGTGATGGAATTAATGAAGTGAAATATTCCATACTTCAATAGGAATTTTAAAAAATAACTCCGGCAGTAATTCTTATCCTGAAACATCACAATATTTCTTGAATTTTTTGCCTTTTACATTTATCAGGCTGACGATTTTCAGATACTTACCATATTTCCAATATTAATATTGCCTATGATAGATTTTGAAATATTTCAAGGTGTCCCACCTCTCCCTTCCAATCGTAGGTTATGTCTGTGAAAGGGTAACCACCCACTAAAATGTCTGGCATTACCATCACAGCATTCTAGGATATGAAGTGCTATTGTGGTACAAATTGTAATTTAAATCTCCAATGTTGGATGCAGATCCTGTCTCCCCCTCCCTCTCCCCCTCCCTAATCGTTGTGGGGTGTCTGCCAGAGGGTAACCACCCTCAAAATGTCTGTCATTGCCACCACAGTACTCTAGGATGTGCAGTGCTATTGTAGTACAAATTTTACTTGGTATCTCCAATGTTGGATGCAGTTCCTGTCTCCCCCTCCCCCTCCTCCCCCACTCGTTGTGGGGTGCCTGTCAGGGGGTAACTACCCACTAAAATATCTGTCATTACCACTGCAGTACTCTAGGAAGTGCAGTGCTATTGTATTACAAATTTTTCTTGGTACTATGATGTTGGATGGAGATCCTGTCTCCCCCTCCCCTTCCCCCTTCCTCCCCCACTCATTGTGGGGTGTCTCTCAGGGGGTAACTACCCACTAAAATATCTGGTATTACCACCACAGTACTCTAGGATGTGCAGAACTATTGTAGTACAGCTTTTACTTGGTATCTCCATGTTAGATGCAGATCCTATCTCCCCCTCCCCCTCCCCACTCGTTGTGGGGTGTCTGTCAGGGGGTAACCACCTACTAAAATGTCTGGCATTACCATCACAGTATTCTAGGATGTGCAGTGCTATTGTAGTAAAAATTTTACTTGGTATCTCCAATGTTGGATGCAGATCCTGTCTCCCCCTCCCCCTCCCCACTCGTTGTCTCGTTGTGGGGCGTCTGTCAGGGGGTAACCACCCACTAAAACGTCTGTCATTACCACCACAGTATTCTAGGATGTGCAGTGCTATTGTAGTATAAATTTTACTCGGTATCTCCTAAGTTGGATCTAGATCCAATTAACCCCCCCTTTTCAGTGCATCTGTCAGGGGGAACCCACCCTCCAAAATGTCTGTCACTGGTCATTC
>NC_061089.1:14610898-14613398 GCF_015104395.2 Macrobrachium nipponense
ATATAAATCACCATCTTAATAATAATACCACTCCAGTGATGAAAATATTACCTCCATTTAATTGATAACCACACCACACCATATTCCCTCTTATTTCACCAATAACCACGTGTTGATAAAACCACCACTCCAGTAACAAAAAATATTCACCTCTGTTTCGGCAAATAAAAAATACTTACCTCTATTTCACCAGTAACTCCATGTGGAATAAAACAAGTCTCCAAAAAAGATTATTACACTTCAAGCAGGATAATATAAAATGTAACTCCATCTCCAAAAAATATCCACTCAAAGCATCCAGCTGATACACTAAAAAAATATTGCCCCATGTCTCCTCACAAAGTTGTTTCTATTTGCAACAAAAATAGCTGCAAAATAATTGAACTAAACATAGCTCTCACCACAATAGGCCTAAACTGTGGAATATTTCCAACAATAAAAAAAATATCAAATGGCCAAAATATTATATCTCAAGTTATATCTCCAATTCTCCAGGAAAATAACTCAATGTTATAGTCAAAAACTATAAACTCTGTTTATCATAACTGCTAAGAAAGGCAAAAACTCAGCAAATAAGATTGCCCAAGAAATTCTAGAAAAAATCACCAGTGTACCACATAACTCATTACAACAGAACTCCAAATTCAAAGTGTCTAAGCAAAGACTTCTCCATATGCACTACAACATAGGCCATTGGAAACTTAACCAAGTTTCCTATCTCTGCAAAGTTGTCACAAATACAACAAAAGTATTGTGCAAGAAACCCACAACTTCTGGAACAGAAATATCCAGAAAAAAAAGATGTAGTGCCATTTCGTATGCATTCAGAAAAATGCAAAAATTCTCCCATAAATCTCTCTGTAGCATCAAACAGCTGAAATTATAAACACATTCCCGAACAATGACTCTAAGTCATGAACTGAGATATGAAAAAATTCACACAAACTGGAGAGAAATATGAATTCAAATTCACCCATGATAAAAAACCTGCGTCAGTGATGGCTAACTTCCAAAAAGGGAAAAAAGAAAAATCAACCGCATTGTTAACTATCCCCGTGACTCACATAGGTGTCAAGCAATTTTCTGCTGAACTCATAAAAAAAAGAAAAACTAAGAAAAATGTGTCGTTAGTACCTCCCAAATAAAAAAAAAAAAACACCACCACCCTTGATAGCATTACAACACCCATGTTAGTATATAAAAAAAATCACCAGTGTTAGTATAAAAAACATCACCAATGTTAATTCTTGCCCATTCACCAAAAATTCAGCACAAAATTCACCAAAAGTTCAGCAAAATTCAGCACAATTCACCAAGATTCACCAAGATTCATCACCCATGAACCACTGACACATTCTCCAAAGTCATAGAAACTCCGTAAATAATTAACCACAAAACGTCTCCCATAATTCACTGTAATAATGCTCCGTAATATAATTATCTGTAATAATTATAAAATAATCTCCCATGAAATATCTCAAATCTCCTGTAAAATATGTCTCAAGTAAGGACATTAATATTGCCATTCCCCAGTATACACCAATATTGCCTAACCCCAGAATCAACGCCACTCACCACTAAGCATTTACAACCCCATTACCACTCCCGGGTATTATCATCATTCAGCACTCATCACCATTTTAAAGTAATCTCCCCAACACCAATCAAATCTCCATTAAAAAAAATAATAATAATCTCTGTCCCCATTAATAATAATTCTCTCTAACATTGCGTAAAAGCATTCGCCAAAGCATAAGGAAAACTTACACCACAATTCATATGCATATCATTTAATTTCCTTTTCTCTTCACTCAGGAGAAAGAAAAAATCTTTCTAAAAAACCCTACGGGCATCTCACATCATCAACTAATCGCTATCAGCTGATTCCTGGCATTGAAAATTCCTTATCCAAGGCCAAACTCGTCCCCAATACCCCGACACAAAGAAAAAAGAAGAAGAAGGAATTCACCCCCACTAAAAAAAAAAAAAAAGAGCTTCACCCTCACTCAGTTCAGCAGAAATTGCGCTGACCGCAAAAGAACAAGTGGCCACACTCTGTCTCCAAGAGGCAAAACCACAGTATTGCATGTATGAAAACCATTCATACACACGTATGCATTAAAACAAAGACGAATATGTCTCTTCTAAACATGCACCAATAAAGAAACACATCACTTTCTACTCCTATGGGGAAAAAAATGTGGTATTCCAAACCAATCCCATAACTCACAAAATGATTCAAAAAAAACCCCAGGCCTAAAAAAAAAACACACACCGTAACACTTACCCCTTCACAATGAAAGAAAGCCCGACCGCAAAACCGAATGCGCAGTAACACACAAATACACACAATTACGTGTGTAATGACAACCCGATCCTCGAGCGGAAAAGACTTGGCAGCACGCACTAAGAAGTTTCACTGATCAACCGACACCCTCAAGGTATCTCACCCTGGGCAAAATGCTGAGCCTAGATCAATTCTCCCGTCCCATTACCCCAG
>NC_061089.1:14618398-14620898 GCF_015104395.2 Macrobrachium nipponense
TCTCATTCTTCTACCTGAAGAGGGAGACAGCATTCTCTGAAATATAGTATTTCTCTCTCTATATTTTGGTGTTTTTATGGGTTCCTTTTATTATATATACATATATATATATATATATATATATATATATATATATATATATATATATATATATATATATATGTGTGTGTGTGTGTGTGTGTGTGTGTGTGTGTGCATGTAAATATGTAGATATATATACTTGCATACTTATATGTCTGCGTGTGTTTGTGTGCTATATACGTACCAGTGAATTGTCATGAAAATAGTTTTCCCCAAAATAAGATGAAAAGATCTGATTTTATTGTTTTGCTGGCGTTAAATGGACACGTCCGGTACAAAAAGGAACTCGCGGGATTAAGTAACCCCCCCCCCCAAAAAAAAAAAAAAAAAACCCTGCTAATTATAATGCTGGATTCTGCGAACTTTTTAAACACGGTGTTAATGCTTTACAAAAACTGTGGAGTGTCCAAGTCTTATGCGTAAATTTCTCTCTCTCTCTCTCTCTCTCTCTCTCTCTCTCTCTCTCTCTCTCTACACACACACACACACACACACACACGCATACTTTGGTACTGGTACATTTTTCCATATGGCTAATGGATAGGACGAAGAGAGAGAGAGAGAGAGAACTACGATAAATTATATCTTTCAACTTTTTCTTGCTCTATTCGCATCCGTAATTGTTACTGCTAATTCTTGTTTAATTTTGTTTTTACATGAATAACTTGTCGCCAATAAAAACAAGTAAACAATGCTCCGAAGTATCTTCGGCGCAATCGAGTTTTCTGTACAACGTATAATCAAGGCTACCGAAAATAGATATATATCTTCCGGTGGCCCATGAAACTCTCAGCCGGCCGTGGTGGCCTTTGTTGGTTCGCACTGCCAGATGCATGATTATGACTATTTTTAACCTTAGATAAAATAAAATCTACTGAGGTTAGAGAGCTGCAATTTGGAAAACTAATTGGGTGCTATTCGATAGTTTCGACTCCAATTCATTAGCGAGCCGTTCGGATGATATTCGGACGTAATGAAATCTTAACCAGCGACTTCACAGCACAGAGAAGTTCGTAATTATAAACTTCGACGGTTATCGTGCCCGTTGCGTCTTGGATTTCTTCTGACGAAGTTTGATTGACGTCTGAGAATTTCCCCAGAAAATTGGCAGAAGTATATGTATATATGTATATGTATATCTATATGTATTTGTATATATAAATATATACATATATATTTATGCATATATATGCGTATATTTATATGTATATCTAATCTAATAAAAGGAGCCCATAAAAACGTCAAAATATAGAAAGAAAGTACCATATTTCAGAGACGGCTGTCTCTCTCTTCAGGTAAGTATGTAAATACACACACACACACACACACACATATATATATATACATATACATACATACATACATACATGCTCATTCATATATTGTCTTGATGTAGCTCTTTATCCTTATCAAGTAGGAAAATGACTTTTCTGCATTATAATCACCGCTCCCCATAAAGTCAAGGATAATGAATTCGACCAATGGTAGCATCTGAATAAACGTTTGCCAGGTTATTTGTGAAAATGAATTCTACCTATCAGCTTAATATCTATGGGAGTTTCACTTGGCGGACACTTCTCTCGCTATAACAGCGAGTCTGAAATGAAGCCTGGAATAACAAAGCGCTCAGCTGTTGGAAAATATATATTCCAGGAATTGCGTTCCAAAGAGTTGTAAGATATACGATATACCGTGAAGCCGCGTAAACATATCTGTTTAGGGAGATGGGACGCTACTTTGATGGTCTCTGCTATTCATAAGGATTCGGCTACCATCGCCTTTCTCTCTCTCTCTCTCTCTCTCTCTCTCTCTCTCTCTCTCTCTCTCTCTCTCTCTCTCCCCTCAACAGGTCCGTCACTCTTTCCATTTTCTGGGAACAGATTACAAGTAAATGCTTCACGAAAAGGAAATTACGGCAAATAATTTGGACTAAATCTCTCTCTCTCTCTCTCTCTCTCTCTCTCTCTCTCTCTCTCTCTCTCCTCTCTAACAGATCTGTCACTCTATTTCCATTTTCTGGGAATAGAATACAACTAAATACTTCACAAAAACGAAATTACGGCAAATAATTTGGCTTAAATATCTCTCTCTCTCTCTCTCTCTCTCTCTCTCTCTCTCTCTCTCTCTCTCTCTCTCTCTCTCTCACCTAAACAAATCCGCCACTCTATTTCCATATTCTGGGAACAGAATACAACTAAATGCTTCACAAAAGGGAAACCATGGCAAATAATTTGTTCTAGATATAACTGGCCGTTATCAGTTATTACCCGAATAAATATATGGTTTAGATACGCTATCCCATTTCTCGTAGAAGTGGAATGTATTTCACTATGGCAACGCTGGAATTGAAAATTTTATTCGAATGATTTCGCTAAGGCTCGTTACAGTGCGATCGTAGAGGTTTTTGAATCAAAACAGC
>NC_061089.1:14625898-14630898 GCF_015104395.2 Macrobrachium nipponense
ATATATTATTATTATTATTATTCATATTCAGCAGATGAACCCTATCCATCCGGAACAAAACCACAGGGGCTATTGACCTGGTGTTCATAAGGAAGAGCTTAGACAAGGTAAAGGGAAATGCAGAAAGAAGAGGCTTGTTAATTAAAGCAGAAGAAATAATAAATTAACAGATAGATAGAAATGTATTAAAATGCAAGAAGAGTATTAGGGAAGTAATGCATTGCATCTTCGCTTGCACTTCTGAAGAAGAGGCTGTTCCAGAGTCCAGAGGAGGCTGTTCCAGAGTCTAAAGGAAGCTGTTCCACAGTCCAAAGGAGGCTGTTCCACAGTCCAGATGAGGCTGTTCCAGAGTCTAAAGGAGGCTGTTCCACAGTCCAGAGGAGGCTGTTCCACAGTCTAAAGGACCACAGTCCAGAGGTGGTTGTTCCAGAGTCCAAAGGAGCCTGTTCCACAGTCCAAGGGTGTGATGGATAAAGGACATCTGGAACTGAGAAGTTGGCTAGGAAAAGCGACGGAAACACAACTTTGCTCAAAAGTAAAGAAAAATTAATAATAATAAAAAAACATAAGGAAAGTGGCAAAAAGTTGCACGAGGTAGCAATAACTTGGGTAAGGTCCTAAAGTCTACATATGCCAAGCCTCATAGCCCCTTTTCGCACATCGTGACCTTACTGACCTCGCTCAGCTAGAGCAAGGGCACATACCGGCCTAAACCAGCTTCATCTAAGCCAGCCAGCCAAAGCGACGCTTCCAGGAAAACCGTTTTGCTCCGGCAAGCGATCTACATCAATCTGGTCTGCATCTTTGATCCGCCTTTGCGTCAACGGGGAAATAATCAATATGAGGATTAAATAGAACGCAAGTGGCTTTGAAGGGCAAATCCCTTAATGAAAAATCAACGAAGTTATCGTCGAAATTTAGCGTATTTTTTTTGTTTTTGTTTCCCTCAATCAATTCGTTTTCGCTCTTTAGTACCGCGAGCTTTGATGTTGACAAAACAGAATCGGAACTCAGTTTACATCCAATTTTCTTTGTTGTTCGAAAGAAATCTCAGAGGAAAACGAACACACACACACACACACACACACACACACACACACACACACACACACACACACACACAATGATATTGCTCGAATCACCATATGAAAAACACGACCTCTTTGTCACCCAAAACATACACACAATCATTTTGAATTCAATTACTCATCGGGGTGTTACCACAGCACTTCTCGCCCAAACATCGGTAATGTTTTGCTTAAGGAGGCTATCGGTGACGTCATTTCCGTCGTAAACATATAAATTGCATTCAGCCTTGCTGTAAGTAATTATGTTTTGTTTCATTAGCATAAAGACTCTTAACAGTGTACGCATTCCAAGGCAGACCAATTACCCCTAATTGATATAAGATCTGACACTGATTACCTGACTGAGAGAGAGAGAGAGAGAGAAGAGAGAGAGAGAGAGCCAAATGCATTGTTCCTGTTTCATTTCTCCTCAGGACTTTCGTTCCACAATAAGTAACTCTTTCGGTTCTCTATATATAGCTCCTTAGGAATAATATTTCTATCCCTAGGCCTTCCTCCCACCGTCATGGCTGCCATCCCCCACAATCGACTAACTACCAGGTACAAAATTCACTCATTTGGTCAGTGTACTACCTGAAGGGCTCCCCACTACTATTAATCCGTCCTGTGGTCCATCTCGGGACTATGGCCGATAAGGCAAGTCTAGGAACCACTGGACCACAAGGTGCCTGTTCCACCCGTTACATTATTCTGGCCTTATGCCAGCAAACCTCTTACTATCATGACCAGTTTTTATACTTAAGGTATGACCTAGTATACTTACAGGTATGACCTAGTCTTAGAATGGCATTGGTGTATTCCCCCGAAGACCACAGAACTTGAAGGTGATCAAAACCCTGTTATCAAAGATAGCTCAGGGCCCAGGTCCTCGTTCGACATCACCAGAGAAATTGATATAACCCTTACGGAAATGAGACGATCTTTCTCTCTAACACTGAAAACACAGCTCCTTCAGAAAGGCTTCTGTTGTCAGAACTATTTAGCCTACAAGTAGTCGGTCAATCGATAGTCGAGACGTCTCTCATCTCTTGATTTTATCTAAGGTCTATTGTCTGCCTCTGATGACGTAGTTCGCTGATGGCTATGGGACTTGATCGTCTCAAAGTTATTGGTTGGTCACACGAGACAGAGGTTGATCTGGCATAAGGCCGGTTTAATCCAGCCTAACAGTCTTCGTAATTCTCCTCTTTTCCATGAATCTTAGCTGTTTCTAGTGGACGTATCAGATATAAAAAGAAGATGCAACTCGAAGCTTTAGATAGAGAACAAAAATTTATTCTCATTATGAATGGTTAACAACTTTGTGAAAAACTGGTAAGTTGGTTATACACTTGCAGTGACTGGTACTGAGCTATAATATGATTTCTAATAACCCTTAAGGGTATGGCGGGAATTGAAATGGGCCCCGAACAGGCTCGAGAAACAGAGTGAGCGCGAATGTTTGCGCACGCCATGCTGCTCATATATCAAATATCCATTCATAAAGCCAAATGACAAAAGGTAATAAATACTTCTCGGCCCAAATTGCCGCCATTTTGGTAAATCCAGACGTCGAAAAACATCGTCATAAATTCTTGTTGGCGGCGTCATTGCCTCGAGAGAAATACACGAGACTTGAAGGTTAATAAAGACAGCGGCGCTGAATAATTTGATGTTGCATAATTTGAACGACCAAAGAGAGAGAGAGAATTTATTGTCTTTACGCGCCCCGGGGCCATATTGAGGATGAAGGGAGAGGGACTTTTTCGCTTCGAAGGGCCGACCCTCTCCCTCTGCCTGTTCTCCACTGTGCAAGGACTGCCCCACATTGCATGAACTCAAATGAGAATATATTTCATATGTATTTCCCTTTTCCTGAATCAAAATTGTGGGTTAGTATATACTGATTTTCGGAAGGAGAGAGAGAGAGAGAGAGAGCTTTATTGGAATTCTGATAAGACGCATTTCCTGATGCTTCTGAAAGTGAAGAAGGTTATATTGCGGTTTATAAATTGCGTAAGTCTGGTTGTAAGAGAAGGGATTATATAAGTATAGAGAGAGAGAGATTTGATGCTAGGTATCTTCATTATAATAGCCAGTCATATTAGTTTCTTCATATATTATACACACAAACGCTATATATATATATATATATATATATATATATATATATATATATATATATATATATATATATACATATAATTATATATATATATATATAATATATATATATATAGATAGAGAGAGAGAGATAGAGAGAGAGAGAGAGAGAGAGAGAGAGAGAGAGAGACGGGAGCATCCAAGGATAAGAACGAGCCAAAATATCTTCCAACTCAAAACTTTATTGCTCTTGAAAACAAGTGAAATTACAAAATATGCTCAGAAGTACGTGTGAAATATTTACAACACAATCAAACAAAACATAAAAACAAAATATCATATAATGCTTAGACTTCCAAGAACCTCGATGATATTTTATTTTCCCTTCATTTCTGACAAAGTTATCTAGAAATGGAGCTCTTACAAAGTTTTCAAGATCCAGGTTAATATGGCAGAAATGGATCAGAGGAATTAATTAAGAAGGACATAGAAGTAAACTTGCATTCAAGGGAGCATTGACGCCATAAGACCCCATTACTTATAAGTTATAGTGAATGACTCTTTCTACCTCATGATTGAATGGATTTGGTTCAAATTCTTACCACTTATTGTACAACTAATAATGAAAATTCTCTCCCTGGGAAATTTAAAAATTCGACTTAAGTTCAATTGTTTTGCAATTGAAAAAAATAATGGCGTCACTTTTCAGAAAAATATGAAAAAAACATTGCACAGAAACATTATTTTCCAGACGACAAAATAAAGATATATAGTTATACTACATACACTCTGTGAAAGTTTCACTGAATATAAAACACTCTTCTTGGAAGCATAAGCATTTAGTATCGAAAAACGTAAGTTTTGAGAAAACAGCAAAACAAATAATTTTTTTGACTTTCAAGAATCCTGGGAGACTCAAGACCTCTTGGACAAGTTCTCCCAATGTCATAACCATTTTCTTCATGACGCTACCGCTAGAGAGAATGGAATGTTTTAGTGGGTGACTATTAATTTTATATATTTTATATATTTAGCAATAAAGTTTATATATTTTATATATTTAGCAATAAAGTTTTAGGATACGTTTATTTCGACATAATACAGTTGAAAACTGCTAATGATTTCGATCATTCCTCGAATTTCGGCGAGCGGCGCGCCCCTGCAGTGCAGTGCATTGAATGGTGTTAAATTTAGCTCTTCGTCTGTCCTTGACGACATTGAAAGTCACGTTATCAACCTGAGATAATTACTGACAATCAGGAAGAAAATTAAAAGAGGCAATAATAATTAAAGGAAAACTTACATTAAATTTGTAATGGTAATGTGCGACAACAGAACAGAACCTTTAAGCGTACAAAGGTGAAGCCAAGAAAGGAGCAGATTTATTTGGAAAAATACAATACAAATTTTTAGGAACCATTCTACTAAGAGGAATGTGGCCCCGCGTAGGGAGCTCTGTGACCTCTAGAGGCTTATACCTGAATGTCAAAACAATTTTTGGAATGTTTTGAAGGACAACGAAGGATTCGCTACGTTTCTGGGGAAATAAAAAAGTACAAATCGTGGAGAGATTACCGGCATGTCAAAACGAGACTGTCGAAGCCCGCTTTTATTTTTATTTTTTATTTTTTTTTTACTTGACGTTCAAGTTTGGTCTCGAAAAAGGCGGAAACGGGCGCGAAACGGAGGGAAGACGTTCACCTCATCGAGTATGAGTTGCAGAATTCTGGCAGCTTCCCAGGAACTCTCCCAGAACTCTTCAGCCCAACTATAACGAGCAAGAGGAGTCCTTCGAATACGAGGGAATTTTGACGACGGTATCTTCGATCT
>NC_061089.1:14635898-14658398 GCF_015104395.2 Macrobrachium nipponense
TCATACACACACACACACACATATATATATATACACATACATACATATACATTTATATAAGTATACACACACACACACACACATATATATATATATATATATATATATATATATATATTCCTCCTCAAGCCGGGAAATAGGTAAATATTAAATAAAAAACTACATATATACACGTGTAAGTGTATGCGTGTGTATTTACGTGTCAGACTGTAGGCGGAAAGAAAGACAGCATAGCAAAAAAAAAAAAAAATAAAAATAAAAACAAGAAGAAGAAGAAGAAAAAAAATCAAAATTGACAAGCATTTACAGAGTGTGCGTGTGAGGAGCATTGTCGTTTTGGGAGACATTCTGCTGAAGAATTCCCAGCCACTGAAGATGTCTTCCCACAGTAAGACAACTGTCGAGTTCACAAAGGACGAAAGGGAACTGCAAGAAACAAAGACGGGGATTGGTGTCAGCAGTGTTACCAATTGGTATGTGTTTACCCTCCAAACTGGGTATAAGACTTACACAAAACCGGGGAAATAAGTGAAATTAGCGTATCTATTTGTAGTATATATACATATTAGAGCAATTTTATCATTATTGCATTACTATGACAACTAGAATTCAAGGAGACAGTTTGTAAATGCTTAGGCGTGTGTGTGAAGCTCCACTAAATTGGCAACGATGGGTGTCAGTAACGGAGGGTAGGCAAGGTTCTTGGAGTGTGTGCTCAACCATCGCCATCTTGAATTCAAGATGGCGATGGGTCAACTAACATAGGTCTAATCCGCTTCCTTGACGACGTATACTGTAGTGGTAAAGAGATGGCCATCTTTGATCTGAGGTTTCCAGTCTCATTTCGAAAATATGTAGGTCTAATCCACCTCCTTGATAATATATACTGTAGAGGTAAAGAGGTGGCCATCTTTGATCGAAGGTTTTCAGTCTCATTTCGAGAATATGCATAAACAAAAGTGTAGAAAGAATAGATTCTCATTTGAACTTACTCGACAGTCCTTGACTGCCGTATTTCCCAGACTCCATGGCTGCAGTAATCAATCGAAATGTAAGGTTTATCCATTAAGAATGATCTGACTCTCCTTATTTACTCATGGGTATCCAAATAAAACTGATAAAAAGAATAGGTTTTCATTTGAACATTTCCGAAAGTCCGTATTTCCTAGACTCCATGGCTGCAGTAAGCAATTAAAATGTAAGGTTTATCCATTAAGAATGATCTGACTCTCCTTATTTACTCATGGGTATCCAAATAAAACTCATAAGAAGAATAGGTTTTCATTAGAACATTTCCGATAGCCCGTATTTACCAAACTCTAGGGCTGCAGTAAGCAATCGAAATGTAAGGTTTAGCCAATAAGAATGATCTGACTCTCCTTATTTACTCATGGGTATCCAAATAAAACTGATAAAAAGAATTGGTTTTCATTTGAACATTTCCGAAAGTCGAAATGTAAGGTTTAACTGCTAAGCGTCTGGCAGCGTTTATTTCACTCATGGGTTGCCAAGGAAACGCTGTTTAGATTTCACAAACCGTCATCTGGGGGCACCTTCCCAAGCTTATCTCAGGAGAGGATGTCATCCTCGTTAAACCTGAGTCAGAAAAGTTTATATCTGAATATTCCCTCGGTTTCCGGCATTCAAAATTTTGCGTCTTTTTCGCCAAACTAAATTCGTGACTAGCTGTTTTATTATATGTATATATATAATATATATATATATATATATATATATATATATATATATATATATATATTACAAATTTCATTACAATAAGACACTAAATTCGTGGACTAGCAGCTTTTCTCTTTTTTTTTTTTTTTTTTTTTTACAAATTTTATTACAATAAAACACTAAATTCGTAGACTAGCTTTTTTTTTTAATTACAATAAAACTAGCTAGCTGTCACTCATAAAGCCTGAGGTTTTTCTTATAACTGTCTGTTCACTCATTAAATTCCCTTTAATAATTCCTTGAAATATAAAGGCAGAATTTCTGTTCCCTGGGATATTTATAACATTTTGTAAAGTCCCTTTTTTTAAGGCATTGTCACTAATTATAACTTTGAGATTTCTGCCACAGGTCTCAAAATTCATTTTCCTTTCATTAATCCACGCTAATATAAAACGACAAACAAATTATTATCATTTATGGACTGCAAAACCTACTTTTTTTCAAAAGATAAAAATTAAAATTTCCAAAAGGATATGTTTCTCCCAATTCCCTCCGTCCCTTCTTACAAGTCTTGAATTATGGAACAATAAACGTCAAGGAAACGGATTATTTTTGGCACTGCAAATGAATAAAAAAAATTGACAGAACAATACAAAGGGATTAAAGCTGTTCCCTTTTCAGATACGATACAATGGCTACACTATCACCCACACACACACACACACACACAATTTCAGTTTTCCGTAACAAATAAGGGATTTCAACTGGACATTTGAATGCCGGTCGAAAACCAATCCTCACCTCAACAGGGCTCCAGCCACAGCGGACACGAAAAGCCCAATCATGCCTGGGATGTGGGTCAGTTTATCTCCTACCATGAACGCCAGGATCTGGTCGGCCTTCTCTACCTGCCCACTCGTCACGGGGTCGCAGTCTGAGTAAGCTGCGTATGCCACTAGGCCGGAAAAGTAAAACAGAGACCAAAGAATGGTCAACCCGACGAGGAAAGCAACGCACAGCCTGAGGGAAGGGAAGCACTTTTGCCAATTGGTCTGCGTTTACCCGCCAAAACTCGGGACAAAACCTTAACAATACATTGGAAATAAGTGATTTTTGCGTATCTAATGGCAATAAACATAAATATAAAGCAATTGTATCATTATTGCATTACTATGACAGCTAAAATTCGTGGAAACAGTTCGTAGTGAAGCTATAGGCCTATGTGGAAGGCTCTACTAAATTGGCAACTATGAAGGGAAGACCGACACGATAACTTTAGGTTTAGGGTCTATACTAGATTCGCATCAACCGCGCATCTATAGAGTTGTCCAGGCCAGTCCCTTACGACGCTCCTGATTGGCTGTTGATAAGCCAATCACAGGGCTGGAAATACTCGAGAGAGTTCACACAGGCAGGATGTATGTATATGTCCCACCTCTCCTGAGGGGTACTTTTGAAAGACGTATCCCTCAGGAGAGGTGGAAGATACATGCTGCCTATGTGAATTCTCTCTCGAGATTGAGAGTTTCCAGCCCTGTGATTGGCTTAGCAACAGTCAATCAGGAGCGTCGTAAGGGACGTCCCTAGATGTGAATCTACTATAGTACTGGTAGCGCAAAGCGCCAACAGGTAGGGATTCAGACAGGTTAAAATATTTGCCTTTTAAACCGACTACGAGAGTCTCCTCTTCATTCATGACATCTTCATCTACTTTTTCTCTGGAAAAACGTCACCCAGCAGGGGTTAATCTAACCTACCCTTGTGACGTCGGCAACGTGCTGACTGACGTCAGTCTCTGATACTGCGTCTGGGAGATGCCAATGGTGCTGACGACGAAGTAGAACCCGAGGCACTGCACTGACCAGAACGTGTGGCGCTCCAAAGGACTAAAGTCAAAACTGCAAGAGGAAATTTGGGTTCTCATCGGGTAATATACATCAGATACGCGTCAGATATAAAAGACAGAAATTTCTTTTATTTCAGGGTGGATTTAAATGTGCTTTATAATTTGCATGTGGTCATTGAGAAAATACTCTTGGAGAAAATTATGCTTGGTGCCTGGTTACCCTTTCAGTCATTTTTTGAAGGAGGGAGAGAGAGAGAATTAATGGCAAAAATAAAAGATCAGTGTTTTCAAGGATGGCACTGGAAGTCTTGAAAACGTAGTTGCTAAAGAAGAGATCCAAGAAATAAACCTATATCTTACTATACTATAATGGGCATTAGTCTGTTCGTCCGTCTGTCATTCAATCACGGCCAAACGGCTGGTCCGATGTGCATGAAACTTGGCAGGGGTAAAGTGGTGACCCCCAAGATGGTTTATAATGGGGTTTCATCCTACCTCCCCCCCTCCCTCCGAAGGGGATGGGAGTTGGGTGAGAAGGGATTCCCTGAAACGGAGCTGTTAATGCCCGTGAAACGGGCCTGGTTATGCCCGTAGACTTAGTTCATGAATTTATCATGAATAATAGTTAAAAAACACTAGCAAGTCACTTATATGAAGCAGCGGATGAATATGCTTTTAGCAAGGATTGGTAAATTACTAGGAAGAAGAATTGTGGCAATTTTGGGTGAAATTAATGAATTATTGTCGAGAAGCAAAAATTCAAAAATTGAATCAGAGGTTGAAGTAACTAAGTCTACGGGCATAGCCAGCCCTGTTTCACGGGCAGAACCAGCTCCGTTTCAGGGAATCCCTTCTCACGCCACTTCCACCCTCTTCGGAATGGTTGGGGGGTGGTAGGATGAAACACCATTATAAACCATCTTGGGGGTCCCCACTATAACCCTGCCAAGTTTCACTGTCAGGAAATAGGAGACTCAGGAGAGGACAAGACTCTTACTTGAGGAATTCGATCCTTCCGCCTCTTTCGGCGATGTTCCACACTTCGGGGACGCCCCCGAGATCGGAGACCACCTGCACTATGACGACGAACACACCCACGAACATCATGAGAGTCTGGATGATGTCTGTGTAGATCACGCCCCGTATGCCGCCCTGTTGTCGAATAAATGAGGTGGGTGAGCCCATCGACATACTCCGTATAGTAGGGGGTGGTGTCCCTTGGGCCCCTACCTGCAACCCCTTCCATTCATTTTAATGTACCTCCATTCATATTCTCTCTCTCTCTTCCATCTTGCTATCAACCCTCTCCTAAGAATTGTCTCTGCAACTGCGAGGTTTTCCTCCTGTTACACCTTTCAAACAGTTTTACTCTCAATTCCAGTTTCATCGCTGAATGATCTCATACGTCCCAGTGCTTGGCCTTAATCCTATATTCTGCTATACTCCCGATAAATATAACAATAAATGATATAGATGATACAAAAGAAATAGTTCACCATCACAGTAAATGCTGCTGTGCCAACTTAGGCTGACAGTTAATTCTTCTTCGTGAAAGTCGACAGATGTCTTGAGACATTCTTATAGGAAAAGAGCGCAGGCTGACAAAATCCACATTTTATTATTGATGTGCTTCGCTGTTTCTTCATGAAAGCATTCTCAAGCCTAAAAGAGACTTTTTTCATAGTTGAATGAACATATAATCAAACAACGAAAATGTGGTTGTCATTACCCTATGCTCCTCTTGGAAGACTAAATTCACGCTTGGTTCGACAAAAATTCCACACTTTCCTGAGCATCTTGCCATTGATACAGATAGAGGAAAAGACCAAAGGGAATCACATCTCTTCTCAGACAACACCACAAAAACTACAAAACCTTAACTAACCGCTAAAAATACCCGGGAAACCACCCATTCATTCTCGTGTTTCCTCACCAGAGTGACGTATATGGCGCAGGCGATGCCAAACACCGCCACAGCCACGTAGGTCGGAATGCCCAGGGCGGAACTCAAAGTCAGCGAGGGGGCGTAGAGGCAGACGCCCAGGTACATGATGTTGTTCAGGATCTGGGTGAGGGAGGCCAGCTTCTTCAGGGGACGGGAGTTGAAGCGCACCTCGATGTACTGAGGAAAGGAAGGAAAATTGAAATCTCGCATCGATTTTTTTTTATGACGATACAGACGCCCGAAGTGAAATAAAAGAAGACCTCGTTCAAACTGGAGGGCATCAAGTGGAGTTGTTTATTAAAAAAAAAGTTACTAGCTCTCAAGGACAATCAGTCCTCATTGTCAAGTATCCATGTAATGTGTGTGTGACAAGTTAACACACATACTCATATATGTGTGTGCTATCTCTATATACGTATATATGTGTATGTATATACATACATGGAATGTATCCAGGTATCGTAGATAGGTGAGACTGAAACTTATGATATACTTTATTATAAGTATACATGCAAATATTTTATACGTAAGTATGCAAACATACGCACGTATGTATGTATGTATATATATATATATATAGTATATATTATATATATATATATATATATATATATACACATACATACGTGCGTATGTTTGCATACATACGTATAAAATATTTGCATGTATACTTATAATAAAGTATATCATAAGTTCCACAGTCTCACCACTTACGATACCTGGATACATTCCAGCGCGAACAAGTAAAATGATGATAATTTATCCGAAGACCAACACTAGAACTAATCAGGAAATCAGGTCAACGACTAACCCGAGAAAAGCGGCACCACCTCACCTGACACAACGACCCACAATTCAGAGGGTAGAAAATGGGCAAGATGACGAACATGACGACGATGATTCCCCAGAAGCAGCCCAGAAGGTTCAGCCAGATTTGCGTCCCGTGAAGGTACACCTCCGTGGAGTTCCCTGTTCGAAAGGAAAGGGTCGAGTGTGAATTGACCCCCCCCCAACAAAGTTCGGGGGTCGTTGTCTGGGACTAATATTTTTTTTGGGGGGTGGGGGCGTTATGTTTATGGTATTTACAGTCTTTTGTTTATGTTCCTTACGGGAATCCCTAACGGGATAGTACTAAACACGCCTCTGCAAAGGTGGATACACACCGGGTTAAAACCCTTGTTGTCACTGTCCAGGAAAGGTTAGATTTTTCACCTATAATTGCTCTGTTATGACTGGATCGATTAAAGATGTTTTTGTCAGTTTTTCATTCAACAGCAGAAGGTTAATTTGTTTTTATTTCTTTTTAATGAGTGAGATCACCTCTTTCTGTATTTCCCTTTACCTTCTCTTACTTGCTAATGACCACCTTAGTCTTTGGAAGTTTGAAATTTTAAAGTTAATGACCCCTGTGGTGGGCTCGTTCCATATGAACAGGGTTCATCTTCTGAATAATAATAATAATAATAATAATAATAATAATAATAATAATAATAATAAAGCCAAGGGAAACCGAAAGCCAAAAGAAATGTTGATCAGAATAAAAGATAGTGGCATAATGTCTTAGTTGCTTAAGTGCATCCTAGAAATGCAATACACTGGCTATTAAAGATACATTTCTGTGGTAAAAGCGAGTGAATTTAATATGCTCAGCAAATAAGAAATGCAATGATAAAAGGCAAAAGCAAATTTATCCCAGATATAGTAATTATTTATGATGCACACTTCGAGTTATATATTTTCATTTGAAGGTTCTCTTTTTTTTTACATAATGTTTATGGAAATACTCGTCTTTCTATATATATATATAGGTTACCCAGCTCTGATACCATTTACCAGCGAAGGGTATTTAATATTTGGTATGCTTGAAACCCGAAGCGTTAAGGCAAACTAGCTACACACTCAATCTCTCTCTCTCTCTCTCTCCCGAGGTGATCACTGGCATAGCCTCCGCTCTCTCTCTCTCTCTCAACTCGCAACCTCTTTCTCTCTCCATTCTAACAGGTCATCAAATGAGAGTCATGCATTACAAAAACATAATATTTATTTAACAATGGAAAGATAATAATACAAGTCTCACAGACTAACTAGCTCAGTTAAACCCCCAGTATTTAAATGTCTTAATCAGTAATTAGTCACACCAATAATCTCTTCTCCACACGGGACCCTCGGCCCCCTAGGACTCTCGGTCCCCCTCCACTAGAATCGCCTGTTACAAAGACACGAGAACATACTCGTAAGCACACACAGTTGTAAAGACAAAGTCAAAAATTAAACATTTTTACAAGGTATCAAACAAGCCATCCCAAGTAAGTTAACACTTACCCATTACAGCCCAGAATATCACACACAGATAATCAAAAACTTTCGCAGAGCTATTCCAGCATTCTGCCTTTCTCCCACAGACTTCTCTGCAAGTCTCTCCATAGACTTGGCTAAAGATGCCATTATGAATAGACATAGTTCGTACATGTACATATGAACTCACACTTCGTCAACGCCCCATGTAACTAGTTGCAGCCAGTTTCCAAAGGCACTTGAACAAGATCCCATGACCTCACACATAACTACAGAACGCACGTTGACCCGCTGAACTATGCGCCTTCGTATCACTCCCTCCCAGAAATGATTTATCAGCTTTCATGGGTCATTGCTTCGGCTCTGTTCTGCGCAAAGTCACAGCACATAACATTGGCATATTAAATATATTATTAATTATAACCCCTTTCATCTGACATACATACTATATATATATATATATATATATATATATATATATATATATATATTTATATATATAAGTGTGTGTATATATATATATATATATACATATATATATATATATATATATATATATATACACGTATATATATATTTATATATATATATTTATATCTATATATATATATATATATATATATATATATATATATATATATAAATATGATATATTATATATATACATGTAAATATGTATATGTATTTGTATATATGCATATATATATGATTTATATATATGTATATATATATATATAATATATATATATATATATATATATATATATATATATATATATATATGGACTCGTACATTGTCACAACCTCTCTCATTCGCATTACATGTGTATTTACAAGGAGAAATGCATTGTATGGTAGTGTGGGAAGAGAGAGAGAGAGAAAAAAGAAGGTTGTGTATGTGTGCTATTAGTGTCAGGTATATAAGCGGTAACAGATGAACGCTGGCATCGTTACAAACGACCACATACATTTTAGCACGTCACTAACGACCTTAAGGTAACAATTTAAATTCCTCTCGCCGGGTGCCTACCCCATCACTTTTTAGAATGTCAGAAGCACATTTGGAATATATATATATATATATATATATATATATATATATATGTGTGTGTGTGTGTGTGTATGTATGTATGATGTATGTATGTATCTATAGCAATTTGGTAGGAAGGGGAAGGGCAATTCATTATTCCTTTCTAAGTACTTTCTTCAGCCGCTGACGTTTCAAGACGTTTAGTCCTATTTTCAAAGCTACATAGCTATGTAATAGAAGAAACAGACCTTAAAAAACAGACTCGGAATAAAAAAAAAGAATTAAAAGCTTTTTTACATACAACATAAAATTATAAGTACAGTAAAAAGGCAGAGAGTTTACCAGATAGTGCTGAGGGCACAGACCGACCAACAGTTCGGGCCAGGTTTGGCTTCGACTTAAACTCACGAGAGGTATAGAGTTGTTGAGGTGGTCTGGGTATTTAGTTGCGGGACAAGCTGTTTAATAAAAGGCATTTCTAAAATTGCTATAGTAAAACACATCAACCGTGCATTTGATGTCTAGGCCAGTCCCTTACGACGCTCCTGGTTGGCTGCTGATAAGCCAATCACAGGTCTGGAAACTCTCAGTCTCTCTCGGGAGTTTACATAGGTAGGATGTATGTTCCACCTCTCCTGAAAGACGTATCCCTCAGGAGAAGTAGAACATAGATCCTACCCATGCGAACACTCGAGAGAGACTGAGAGTTTCCAGTCGTAAGGGACTGGCCTAGACATCAAATGCACGGTTGATGTGAATCTACTATAGTTGTTGGTCGTTAGGAGTTCGGCCTATGGTTTTAAAATCTTTGCAATTAACATTAAATTTACACTTCTTTGCATGTTCACGTACGCAAGAGAATTCTGCGTTTGATCATTTTAACACCCGTTCTATAACACATGCCTCGATGAGAATCCAATCTTGCTTTTAACATCCTGCGGGTGGATCCGACATATTTCCCCAGGTTACATCTGGGGCAATTAAATAGGTAAATGACTCCCTAGGAAGAGAATTGTTTGTTTCATTACGCCCTAGGGATTTCGTAAAATCCCTCGATTTCACATAGTCCCTGTATATATTATGAATATAATGTACAATATACATTTCCATTTTTTTATTAAAGTAATTTTCCGACATCATGGGAATGAATCTGTGGTAAAATCGTCAACAAAATTCTTTCAACTAAGCTTCTTTTCGATCAAACATCTCCAAGCAAGTCCCTCTCGGCCAGTCTTTTCCATTTCTACGTTTCATTACTACTTAATACATAATTATGTATATTTCGTCATTACGTATCTATATACCAATATATATATGTTAAAGATATATATAATATATATATATATATATATATATATATTATATTATATATATATATATATAAATCACAAACAGATTGAAAACCAGGCTGCTGCCAAATGTGGTGAACGAATCTTCAGCACAAGTTGGATATTCGTTTGAAACACACTGGTTCAAAGTATCGATAGGTTGCTGACGTGTATTTAACTTGTTCATGATATGTACGAGATAAGTTGCCTGTCGATTCTACGCTTTGAGATAGGAAAGGAATTTCTAAGACCTTTTCTTTTTTTAAAGAATGGAGTCTATTGCTTCCTTCGTGGCTGTGCCACATCTTTTTGCATTTAGATATAGTATATATATGCGTATATATATATATATATATATATATATATATATATATATATATATATATATTCGCTCTACCTCGGAATTGATACGAAATTATTATCAACTAAAAAATTCCCCCTCGGTACATATATGAAAATATATCAATTCCGAGGTAGAGCGAATATGATATTAAAGGACATTTGTAGCTCGAATGATTTATATGAATCACGGTGATGTGATAAGTATTCATAATAAGGCTGCGTGGGTCAAACGCTCGAATCTGCTACCATGGTGGAGGGGGTTCCATATCGATTCTAATTACAAATACAACGAGATCGACGTTGATTTGAAATGGTCAGAATCGATATAAACCTTTGCCTCTCTTGATAGCCGTTTCGGTAGTGTCACTGTCCGATCCTGATTTCGTTCCCCGTCCTACTGGACGGTGGTTCGATCCCATGGGGGTACGAAATTATTATCAACTAATATATATATATATGTACGCATATATATCTTATTTGTTATTACAAAGAGGAGCTTTATAACTAAGAATCACCCTAGAAATCAACTTTATAAATGAGAATCACTCTAAAAATCAGCTTTATAAATGAGAATCACCCTAGAAATCAGCTTTATAAATGAGAATCACTCTAAAAATTAGCTTTATAAATGAGAATAACTCTAAAAATCAGTTTTATAAATAAAAATCTCTAAAACTCAGCTTTACAAATGAGTTCACTCTAAAATCTAGCTTTATAAAGGAGAAACGCTCTAGAATTCAGCTTTATAAATGAGAATCCCTTTAAAAATCAACTTTACAAATGAGTATCACTCTAAAAAGTGGCTTTATGAATGAGAAACGCTCTAGAATTCAGCTTTATAAATGGGAATCCTTATAAAAATCAGCTTTATAAATGAGACTTACCCTAAAAATCAGCTTTATAGATGTGGATACCCTCTAAATCAGCTTTATGAATAAGAATATCCTATAAATCAGCTTTACACATGAGAATCAGTCTAAAAACTAGGTTTATAATTGGGAATCGCCCAAGAAATCAGCTCGCGCGAAAGAGGATACCCGAATTTAGAATTCCCGGATTCCAAATGGCTCCTCCATCTGTTCAAGTCATGAGACTTCAGCAAAGGTTCTTTTTGAACTCTGAAAATATGAGAAACTCGAGGCTGAAATCGTCCCAATTTCCTTTCATTTACTAGTGAAGTTAGACGCTGCTTTTTATCGTTTCGTAAATGTTATAAAAAAGTTCTTTTTATTTTGCGCGGGAGACAAACTGCTTCCAATGTTCCGTTATATAATTATAACAATGACGTTATTAATGGTATTATTTTTATTATTAGCGTTATTATCTTTACCATTAATGTTATTTTTTTTATTTTTAGCGTTCTTTGTATTGGTAATAATAATAATAATAATAATAATAATAATAATAATAATAATAATAATAATAATAATAATAATAATAATAATGGGGAAAAACTCTCTATCACGAGAGTATATAATGTTCTAAAGGGTCCACAATAATACAGTGTTGCGAGTCCGTGTATAATTTTTAAAACTTTACAAAAAACTTTCGAACCCTTCCCTGGGTTCATCTTCAGTCCAAATGAACAATTAGTTACAACATGTGTATATATATATATATATATATATATATATATATATATATATATATATATATATATATATACGGCAGTATATGTTGTAACTAATTGTTCATTTGGACTGAAGATGATCCCAGGGAAGGGTTCGAAAGCTTTTTGTAAAGTTTAAAAATGGTACAGGGACTTGCAACACTTTGTGTTATTTTGGACCCTTTAGAACAAAATAATAATAATGTTAAAAACACTTCCTTTCTTCGTCCTTGTCACCAAAATCAAACCCAGACCAAAGAAAATGCCCAAAACAAAAATGGACACCTCACCTTGAATGGAGATGGACGATACGACGCCCCCGAGGAGAGACAGGCAGACGGCCACGGGGTTCATGTCCCTGCCCCCGACCAAGAACACCTTGGTCGAGGAGGAGGACTTCCTCCAGCCGGCGAGGACGCCGACGACCACCGACGAGACCAGGACGCAGCCGAGGATGGCGTAATCCACAAGGGTGAAGTGGCTCTGCGCCAGCCAGGTGGCGCTGCCATCGGTGAGGTCTGGCGAAGATTCGTTCATCGTGATTTTGATACCTGAAATTAAAAGGAATACTTATGCGTATATATATATATATATATATATATATATATATATATATATATATATATATATATATATATATATCAGAAGGTGATAACATGTAGTCATCAGTAGGGTTACCGAAACTCAGAATATCAATAAGAGTTAATTACGATACGTTTCGTGCCATCCTGACACATCAGTCTGTAATATAAAATTAATTAACATTTATAAAATATGGTTCGGAAGTCACGTGAAGCCGTTAGTCCCGTTGCTGAATAACCAATGGTTCCATGCAACGTTAAAACACCATACAAACAAACAAATAAAATTAAAGTTTACTTGCTAATTTAAAAAAGAATACATAAACAAATAAAATTATTCATTGAAACTATTGTGTATATGATATATATAATGTATAATATAGAAAATAAATATATATATAGTTTTATATAAGATTATATAGCTATATTTTATATATTTATATAGATGTATAATATATACAGTTATAAATAAAATTATTCATAGAAACTATTGTGTATATATAGATATATGTATATATAGATAAAGTAAATATATATATAGTTTATATAGATTATATATATATATTTTATATATATATATATATGTATATATATAATGTATATATATTACATAATATATCTATACATTGGCCGTTATCCCTGACAAAGTAACTCTAGACAGAGAGAAAGAGAAAAAAAAAAATCAATGGTCGATGCCAAATTCCTAATTCAATTGTGGAACCGTAGAGAAACGTCTTCTGCAAAGAAAAAAAAAAACTTCTCTAACATTAGACGGAGAATGTTAATAAATACACTATCTCTTCTTTCTGTATTTCCTTATTATCTTCTGTTACTTCTTTCGAATGAACATCGTAATCTTTGGAGGCTTGAATTTCGGGTCAATGGCCCATTGTGGGCTTCCTTATGAATAAGGTTCACTAGACAACCTATAAAGAAAATTTGACTTTTCTTAAATATGACCCTTTTCGCAAAAACATTGCTCACATCTTTGGAGCTATCCGGGTCAGGGAGGGACTTGTTAACTCATCAGTATAGCTTGGCATTTGCTTTTGTATAAATTGGGTTAAAATTCTTCTCATGTAAAATATTTGCTTTTCATTACTGATTTATTTTTATTTATGTTTTATTTATATTTATTTATTTATTATTTATTTATTATTATTATTATTATTATTATTATTTATTATTATTATTATTATTATTATTATTATTATTATTATTTTTATTATTATTTTGCCTGATGTTTATCAATAAACTTTTTGAATTTGAAATTGAATGTGAACTCATCATTACACGGGCCGCAAACCCTCTGAATTTGGACAAAATACAATGGCAGCCTCATCTGTAAATCAATTTTTGCACACATCATCTTAATGTGATTATGTAGAGTCACTAAAGTTTCTCACATTCAGAAAATGGCAACACACGGGTTAATTCTATGCAGACGTGTTGAAGGTGTCGTTTCTTTACGGTCTTTCAAACCAGTGAATGTAATTTAAAAAAAACGCGAACTTTAACGTAAAACATATAAAATGCCTTCAGTACCCGAAATCAACACGAACACCCTGTAAAAAAAATAAAGTATATATATATATATATATATATATATATATATATATATATATATATATATATATATCGCTACGGTACCTTGCGAGTTTCAAGACGGGACGAACTGGCGAAAAACCAGACAAAACGCCTCCGTTACCTAAGTCGCACGGCGTGAACACCCTAGGAGAAATCGGAGCAGACTAAAAGTGAGGTATAGCCAGCCTTGTGAAAGCAGCGTCTCAGGAGCGGTCTCGAACAAACCCCGCTCTGCTTATTACTGGAGGTTTTGTGGGTGTCGTTGCTTTTACATAACCTGGCCAGAGTTACTTGTGGTGTTCCAATAACAAATAGCAGAAGCTCCAGCTGCGTTTTTGTCCTTTTTGTGCGCACGTAGCGTTTATTGGCGAGGCCAAAACGTTCTGAGAAAGATCTTACGTAACATTTCCTCTGGAGAATAACGGCACGTCGTTAATCAAAGTATTTGGGTAGCGGGGAATCACATATGGCATCGGTGTGACCGAGACACATTTGGCTGACAACTCCGAATGCCAGAACAGTTGACAAGTATGATATAATCTTTGTCAGTTGAAAGTACGTAGCACGTAAAATACTTTAGCTGTATACTTCAGATTAAGCGCTTGAAACACACTGTCAATATACAGTTTATATATATATATATATATATATATATATATATATATATATATATATACACACACACACATATATATATATATATATGTGTGTGTGTGTGTGTGTGTGTGTGTGTCCGGACAATTCGGTACCAGGACAGTTCGGTACCGGGCTTGTCATTTTTATTATTTTTTTTTAATTTCTAAATCAGAAGAATAATATGGTATTCTATATTAGACATTAAGATCTATTTATATATAATATTACCTAATTGCCTGACTACAAAGTTTGTTATTCAACTAGTTTTACAATTACAGTAACATAAACAGTCTACCTAACTAATTTATTACTAAACGATTAGATTGGTTATTCCCTTAGTTGTTTATAGATAATATAAACTAACTACCCAACTATTCATTCATAAACAATTAGTTTGGTTATTCCTTAGTTGTTAATAAAAAAAAAGACTATTAGTTTCTTTATTCCAAATTTTTTACTAAGTTTACTGCAAAGGTACCTTTAGATTTTTTATTCTAGTTTCACCCCATCATTCACACAATGGAGTCTTGCAAGTGCATACGATCGGAAAAGGGAAATACAAAATTAGTTGATAAGGAAAACTACGTGTACCAAAAACAAAGAAAATGCTGATGGTACGAAGATATATTGGCATTGTGAAAGGCGGTCTTGCAAAGCACCGCTTCACTCAGATGTTAGTTTTCATGCGCTCAAGTATATTAAAAATCATAATCATAGCACAACTGCAGCTGAAGTGAGTGCAAAAGTTGCTACTGCAAATATTAAGGAAAGGACAATCACAAGTCAAACACCTTCTCGTTCAATTTTAACAGAAGAACTAGGAAATTTAAAAGAGTGCGCAGATGCTGGTGTGACGAAACTAGTTCATATTAGTCGAAATATGAGACGATGGAGAGGTGATCAGGCTAATCATCCACCGATCCCACAAACAATTAATGGATTTCAAATACCACGAGAGTTTGGTGTTATCGAGAATGGCTCTATCTTTTTGCAGAATGACAGTGGCATTGACGACGTTAAACGCGTTTTAATTTTCACTACTAATGACGCTCTTCACGATTTGAGACAATGTGCGAATTGGGCAGGAGATGGAACTTTTAAGAGTTGCCCTGTTATATTTTTCCAACTTAATGTCTTGCATATACAAATTAAAAACTTCAGTGCTCCAAGATTTGGCAAAAACAAAATTACAAAAGCTTCGAAACGGTTATGAACCAGTCAAAAAGAAGAAGTACAGGGATTGTGACAAGCGTATCACTCATCTAGTACAGAGCTATAATCAAGCAGAAAGAATGCAGTTCCTTAAAGCAATCGCTGATAATATTAAGGTTTAAATTTTTTTTTTACTTTTATGTACAAGAAATGTATGGTTTTTACTGTTTTACTTTTATATAGATACGTTTAATACAAATGTATGGTTTTTACTATTTTATTTTTATTATATACTTTTAACGGCAAAAAATGTATGGTTTTTACTATTTTATTTTTATATACATACTTTTAACGACAAGAAATGTAAAAAGTCTGGAATAAAGAAACTAAAAAAGTTTTTTTTAAATAAATCATTTCATTTATGTCTGCCACCCACTTTTTTATATTCTTTGTAAATAAGTAAGAAAATAACCAAACTAATCGTTTAAAAATGACAAGCCGGCTACTGAACTGTCCTGGCACCGAATTGTCCTAGCACCACATTATATATATATATATATATATATATATATATATATATATATATATATATATATTTATATATATATATATAATATATATATATATATTATATGTATATATATTTATATATATATATATATTTATATATATATATATATATATATATATATATATATATATATATATATATTGGAGTAACGGAAAGGCGTTCTTTTTTTCTTTTATCCATTTAGTAAGCCACGTTTCGTATCTCTTGATGTGCATCTTTCAGGCTGAAAAAAACGATGTACTTGAACAGTAATTGTGTACAAACTTGTTTCCACTATGTTGAAAGATAATAAAAGAGAGAGAGAGAGAGAGAGAGAGAGAACTAAAAGACAATTTAAAAAATAAAACCTTTAAAACGTTTAAAAGATATTTGAAAAAACATTTAAAATATATTTAAACGCAACAGAACAGCAGAAGAAGGCCAGGGTCAACAATGTTTTATATTGACCCCTCCCCTCCCTCCCACCCCCCCCCCCCCTTGCATTGGTTTTCTCCGTTAGTTTGCTTTACACTTCCGGTGTGGGTAGGTGTCTTTTTTTTTTTCTCTCTCTTCAGTTGGCCTGCCCTTCTCGCTGTCTCCTTGTTCTGTTGTTTTTGTACATATTTTAATTTAAAAAAAAATTTATGTTTTAAATGTTTTAAGGTTCTCTCTCTCTCTCTCTCTCTCTCTCTCTCTCTCTCTCTCTCTCTCTCTCTCTCTCGTTTTAATTTCTTTTAACAAGGTGGTAACAAGTATAAAATGTACATACCTATTACTGTTTGTGCACAATTACTGTTCAAAAAGAACGCCTTTCCGTTACTTCAATTTCTGTTCTTTGAGTGTCTGCTCCTGACTACATTACATATATATATATATATATATATATATATATATATATATATATATATATATATATATATATATATATATATATATATATATATATATATATATATATATATACAACACACACATATATAGGAAATATAAGAACACAGTATCGTGCTTCTCAGTTATCAATAGAAGGATCCACAGTAATACTTTTGTTTAGAAAGGCGAAATGTATTTGTATATTACAGAGCTTAAAGCTTTTGTCCATCTTTCTGTGGAGTTGATTATTGTATTGATACACACACACACACACACACACACACACACACACATATATATAGATATATATATATATATATATATATATATAATATATATGTATATATATAAATTTTTATCACATCACCGTGATTTATATACTTGCATTAATCTACAATTGTCCTTTAATATCCAATTCGCTCTAACTCGGAATTAGTATATTTTCATATAGTATGTTCACCGAAGGGGATTTTTTTTTTTAGTTCAGTGAGATTACCGACTGTTGGCCGAGTCAGTAACTGCAACGTAAAAAGAGCATACAAACAAACAACTCACTGAATTCCTGATTTCTCCTCTGTGCGCTGGTTCGAATCCACGACAGGACGAATTATCATCAAATAAAAAAAATTCCCCTTCGGTTAACACATATGAAATTATATGAATTCCTAGGTGGAACGAATTGAATATCAAAGGACATTCGTAGCTTAATGGATACATACATACATACATACACACACTGCAGTCGCAGCATACGGGCGAAAAAGATGAAGGAATTTAGGGGTTACGTGTGACCTCAGACAGACGTTGCCAGGAATAAGCTTTGCTGTTCATTCTCTGGCAAGGATCAGATTTTTATGACGATCCATCACTGTTGTGTAAGTTTTTTTTTTTTTTTTTTGTTAATTGATCGCTCGCATTTGGTCTCAGACAGAACGTAGCCGGGAATAAGCATTGCTGTTCATTCTCTGGGCTTTCTGGTAAGGATAAGATATTCATGACTGTCTGTTTGTTTTGTAAGATTTTTTTTGTGTGTGTGTGTTTCCTCGTCTAACTCTCCTTCAGCGCCTCCAAAAATAAGCGTTGAACGAATCGCTCCGTGACAAACGTATTTTGACGGCGTCTTGAATCAGCGGTCGGTGAAATAACATGAAAAATTGTGACTGGCTATTTATGCCAATAATATAACTGATCTGGGTCTAATCAATATGAAAAGAAACTAAGAATTAAACAAGTAATTAGATGAATAAATATACTAGAATATAAGTAAACTGATTGCTAATAGACTTACGAGCACCCTATTTTGTGAGAGAGAGAGAGAGAGAGAGAGAACCAAGTCATTAGCACTGAATTCTTAAAATGTTTTAGCAATTCATTCACGTTTATACAATAATTAGAGACTATAACATCTGCTCTTACACATTGTAGGGTATAGTGTGTCGAATTTTTAACATTCTGTGGGTGTATACATATTTAAATGTATATACTATGTATATGTATATATATGCATAGTACATATATATATATATATATGTATATGTGTGTGTTTGTGTGTTTATACTTATATATATAACGCATGACAACATATTCCTTTGATACATATTCAGATCTTGAAAATGGAAATTATATCTTCCTCAAATATCTATGAAAAAATAAAAATGGACCAGCGACATATACCACGTCTTTCGTAAAAACACAGATATGAAAAAGGGAATGAAAAATTAAATGCAAAAAAACAAACGAGAGAAAAACATAATGGAGATAATGGAAAATGACTAGTTCTGGAAAATGAGTAAAAGGAGGATTTATTAAAAATGAGTTTTTTTTTTCTTTTTTTATAACTTATCATCGCCGTTATATTTTGATTTCAATTATTTTATTCTAAGTAAACTGAAGTATGAATTTCGCTTTTCTATGAGGACGGAGAAATTCATCCTCTCTTCAGTAATTGAGATTCATAAATCATTATACGACCCTAATACTATACTCCTTGTATTTTAATACACTTTTATCTATCTATCTACTTATTAGATATTTTCTTTCTCTTTTAATAAGTGGTATCTCTTCTTTTTTGCATTTCCTTTTACTTCCACTTACTTCTTCCTAATGAACACCGTAATATTCTTTGGAAGATTGAAATTCATGTCGTAGGATCTATGGGCTTGTTCCATATGAATAGGATTCGTCCTCTGAATAATAATAATAATAATAATAATAAATAATATAATAATAATAATAATAATAATAATAATCAATAATAATAACAATAATAATAATACTTATTATATTATTATTATTATTATTATTATTATTAATATTATTATTATTATTATTATTATTATTATTATTCAGTTGGTTTAAGTGAATGCATTCTAATTAACACCGTATTTTTTGGAAAATTGAATTTCAAGCCCACTTTAGTGTGCTTGTTCCATGTATAGGGTTCATCCTCTGAATAATAATAATAATAATAATAAATAATAATAATAATAATAATAATAATAATAACAATAATTATCATCATTATTATTATTATTATGCAACCATATTCCCCAGACGTTCCCGGTACACTGTGATACGTCTTCCTCGCTTTCACGTCATGTGTTATACATTCTGGTGTCGCGTAACACGTTCCTAGGCAAGTAACACATAAGACGCGAAGGCAGTGACAATCCAAATACAAACGCTCAAGTTACAGTGACTGAAAAATAAACGAGAGAGAAAACTCATTCCAGTCAAAATAAATCTATACTGCCATTATATCACGCGCTGATTTCTTGGATTATTGCAATTTGATCAGTTCTTGGAATATTACCATTGGCTAAATTCTTGGAATATGATTATTCACTAGTTCTTGGAATACGATTCACTAAATTCTTGGAACATTACAATTCGTGATTTTTCTAGAATAGTATTACAATTTGCTAATTTCTTGGAACATTGCAATTCGCGATTTTTTTTTTGGAATAGTATTACGATTTGCTAAATTCTTTGAATATTACAATTCACTAAATATTTGGAAGATTACAATTCGCTAAATATCTGGAATATTACAATTCGCTAAATATCTGGAATATTGCAATTCGCTAAATTCTTGGAATACTACAATTCAGATGAATCAAAACTGTCATATATCATTCGTGTCATTTTTTAAAAGTTTTTGCAAATTTAGTTTCCCCCCTGTTGTTACTCTCCATTTTTTGTTTGGGGGGAAAGGAATGTGCTTACTTTAATGTTAAAGCCCAGCACTTATATAGACAGGGTTTGTTCTAATATGTGGCTCAACCCTTCTGGGCGTCCCGTAAAGGTATCGTTTATTGATGCTGCGCCTCTCACGGGACGGGAGGGCGTGTCCAGTAGACTATAGTCTCTTAAAAACGGAACTTTTTAAAAAGCAGTGGTTAATGAACCTTGATGTTAGAATCGAACTCTCGTCTCTTGTTGCGATTTTCACACGAGCGACGTCTGTTTTCTGCGGAGTACGGGGCGCGCATGAACGCGACTGTCTTGGGGAAAAACACGATCCACTAAGGAATGCACAGTGAGTTCCATCCGAATGTCATGTAGCCTACGGGAGACATTCATCTCACTAAATGTAAAATCTCCTTACTTATGAAATACATGATTTTTGTTTCAGCATTTCTAACCATCCGCCCAATAAATAAATAAATCTCAATCAAATAAATAAATAAATACGCATCTCCAGAGTTTCCAGTCCAGACGCAAATCTTGTTTTTGGCCCGGGGCCAACAAAAGGTGCCGACGGCGTAGGTTGAGCCGTTCTCTCACTGACATTGCGTAATTGCGTTAAAGCTAAAGTAACCATAGAACCCTTTCTCTCATGCAAGAGGAGAGTCCATATGTCGGGAACAGCACTGACTTTTTTTTTTTTTTTTTTTGGGGGGGGGGGGGGGATAACGGGTTTTACGCATGACTTTTAGACGCGAATGATACGAGGATGTTACAGTGTAAGATTGACGTTAAATTATCAAAGGAGTTTTCATCCGAAATGGTCTTAGATATGGCGCGAAAAAGAAAAGAAAAGTCGCGATCACTGACGCGCGTCAATTTTTAATTTCAGGAAACTCGCCACACAGTATGATACATTCGTAAAAAAAGAGATTTTAACAATAGTTACAGTTTTGGGAAGTTCTGTCCTGCAAGTAGAAACGGCCTTTTGCGTAGACTGTCAATGAAATGGTCGGATGAGGCCTCTCGCTTCGTAACTGGAGTTTGCCCACAGGTCTACGGCCACGACGAAGCACAGCGCATGCTCGGAGAAAACACTTGTCCTTCGGTGCAGCAAAAGATGCTTGCCTAATCTTCCAGCGAGGGGGGGTGGGGGAGGGGGTGGTGGCGGTTCAGGTCTGAAGTCACAACAAAAATTGAGTGAATCAGAATTAAAGGTGTTGATGAAGCCCTCTTCTTCTCTTGAATCGTCCGCCGATCTCTCGTCTTCTACATAGCCTTCACGAGTGCTAAAAAACGAATGGATATAGATACCAGATTTACTGAAACTTTGACATTGCGTGGAACTTTTGCGAGCTTCAGTGACTCGACGCGAGGTAAACACAAACACAAACACACGCACTTAAAAGCTGAGAGAGAGAGCCACTAGAAGACTGCGAAATCAATAAAGCTTCGTATAGGGGCCGACCCACCGGGAATCGATGATGTTGCCCATCAAGTAGTTTACGAAAAGAGAGGCAAGATCGGGAATTCAGGAGGGTATATGGTGTAGGTATTGTAGGTCAGGGAGAGAGAGAAGGGAGAGTTGTGAGAGGGAAGTCAGGGAGAGACAAGTTACTCAACTTCCTGGGCGTAGCTTGAGAATGTCTTTCACTTTTGAAACAATTTTATTTTATTTTATTTTATTTATTTTATTTTTTTAAGGAAATTCCCTCTTTCGGTTTTTCTTCGCGGACGAAGATTTTTTCCCCCTTACCTATTCTTCCTGTTTGTTTGTTTGTATTTCATTTTATTTCCCTGAACAACTGCGATTTCCCCCAATTGACTCCATACGCCATCTAAAATCAACCCCCAGTTTTCCCCTGC
>NC_061089.1:14663398-14698398 GCF_015104395.2 Macrobrachium nipponense
ATTGGGTCACCATCTCTTTTTCTTCGACGTTGAACACTTCGTTATAATGAAGTATACTTAGGTAATAAAACCGTGGCTTCATCTGGCAAAGAAACTTGAGTCTTTTGGATTATTCGTCTTGGAACATCATTAGAAGAACTAGCCTGTTCACGAAGATTTAAAACCATTTTCTTCATTGCTGATGCCGCTGGCTGCGGCACATGAGTATGCGTCATAACTTATTCCCATGAACTTCCATTAACATGAATTCGACCTCTGCATGTGTCTTGTGTACAACGCCAAGACTCCTTTTCATTACGAAGTTTTCTATCTTAACGACAGCAAAATCCATTTAATAGAATGTGATCACGACCTTTCTCTGATAAAATCCGCCCCATGGGGCTTTTTTTTGTTTTTGTTTTAGCTCAGCGAGTGTTTGTAAAAAACTACCCCCAGAAAAGGAAATACATCCAGTCCGAGTTTAGAAGAATACTTGTTACTATTATTCGCTTGTTGTTATAGCATAAATAACAACCGTCAATTGTTTGATGGATGAAAGTGTAAACAATCTTAGATTATTACCAATATTTTTAACTGCAAGTAGTTAGTTTTGTTTTCTGTCGCCAAATCAGAAATAAGTTAGTATAATTTTCAATATCTTATTTCAATACATATCATATTTCATTTTTTGAATTTCAAAAATAATTTACAAATAAAAACTAATTTGATCACTGTTTTCTTAAATTTCCATGCTTTAGCTTTATTTCGCCAAATATTTCGCCAAATTGTCTTTGCGCTGAATAGTCCTTGTGCGGAATCGTCATGCGCTGATTTGTCTCTAAGCTGAATTGTCCTGCGCGGAATTGTCGGCCCACGGTTTATAGATATATATATATATATATATATATATACATATATATATATATATATATACACTATACTATACATACACGCGTGTGCGTGTATACATCCTGCATAGTCTGGGAAAAATAAGCTAAACTATTCCTTCACGTCCATTTGATAACGTATGCAGTCCTGCCATATAACTATATCAAGGATTCAGAATATAAACAAATAGCTTTGCTTATGGAATTCATACTTAAAGTTACCGAAGTATCCACCACTGTATTCGTAAATTCAAGATGAAACGCCACATTGCCCCCTCACCCCCGCCCCCGTCTCATTACACGTTGTAATTTGGGATAGGAGATGGTCATTCAATGTCAGTATCAACCGTGGAGCAATTGCACCTGTGAAGGCGAGAGCTGAAATGACCAATATCGAAGCGAACGTGACCTGGTGTTTAGGCAAACGACAATTCATTATTGTCTGACAGGTGCCTGAGGCGTCTCAAGGGCTTACAGGTGATTTGTGGAAGGGTGGTCTACAGGTGAATTTCATGACCTGTAAGTTTCCACTAAATGATGCACATTGAGAACATAATAGGTAGCTTGCCTAAACTGATAATTGTGCAAGAAGGCATTATTGATGAAGCAAAATCATGTGAGAAATATATATTTCAATGACCCTCTTCATATTTCTCGATAAACTCTGAAAATCACTCATTCATTTCTTATGAATATAAGTTCTTGAAACTGATTTGTGACGATGATAACGATCATGCTAAAATTCGGTCGATAAGACGCCTATTAAAGTCAAACTTGTTCATGTTTTTTTGTTAGATGCACATTTGTACATGTGAACAATTTCCACAGTGCTCGTGGCTGGCAATAGTACTTGCTGTTGTCGACCTTGTCCTTGTGATATGATTTTCGTTACAGTGACCTACTGTTTAAGTACGTATTTTCAATAGTATATTCACATCAACGTTGCATCTGATGTCTAGGGCAGTCCCTTACGACGCTCCTGATTGGCTGTTGATAAGCCAGTCACGGAGCTGGAAACCCTCAGTCTCTCTCGAGAGTTCACATAAGCAGGACGTATGTTCCACGTCTCCTGAGGGATACGTCTTTCAAAAGAATCCCTCAGGAAATGTGGAACATACGTCCTTCTTATGTGAACCCTCTCCAGAGACTGAGAGTTCCCAGCCCTGTGACTGGCCTGTCAACGGCCAGTCAGGAGCGTCGTAAGGCACGGGCCTAGACATCAAATGCGCGGTTGATGTGAATCTACTATACCCTCCACTGGGTCTTTGATAATCTTTTGCCCACTTTCAGTCTCCAAAATAATCATTGGAAGCTAAAGAGATGGATCACTGGAAGGAAAAATACACGAAAAAGGAATTGTGGGCTGTAGGATCCTCCCATCAAAATGACTAATGGAGGATATAGAACCTCTTGAGATTCAGGAAGGAGCTTCGACCTTCCTCTGCCACTTCCCAGGGGGGGCTCGGGGTCCCCTCTCCCCTCTCCCAAGCCCCCTAGTACGTGTCTGTAACCTTATGATTTTCGGGAGTAAGTCAGGAATTTGCATGCAAAATGACAAAATACCGCAATCTGCTTTCAATAAGGCAATATTACAATCTAAAATGTAACACATGTATAGCCATCTACCATTACAATAACCCTCAAAGATATGCGTCTATGGCAAACGGCTAAATGCACCTTGAAAGACAAGTAACGCAAAGAAAGCATCATCCTTTCAGGGAACTCGAAAGTGCTCGCTTTCCATGGCTTGATGAGGGTCATTAACTCTTATTGATAATGATCTCTATACTCGGTTTTTTTTCCATCTGTCCATCCGGCTGTCGTGTTTGCGCATGGTAACACTGGGTCACGGGCTTTAAATAATATCCTATTTCGAATATTAACGGTGTAATTCGCATACAGTAAATTATTAAAACACTTTTCAGTTGCAAATGTACTCCCAGATATCCTTTTATTTACCTAAAACTTACGAATAGCGTAACTAATTAAAGCCTGGGACGCAGTGTTACCATGCGCGACCTCCACAGGCGGATGGACAGATGGAAAAAAACAGAGTATAGTCGCTTTATTCCAGCAAAAGATTCATACCTTCATGATGGCTGGGAGTAAATTCTTCTCACGAATCCACGAGTCATTTTCTGATCTGTATAAAAGAAGGATTTCAACTGCTTAAAATTAAGCGGTTTCTTTATATATATATTATATATATATATATATATATATATATATATATATTTATATATATATATATATATATATATATATAATATATGTATATATATCTATATATATGCCTATATATATACATATATGGGTTAATAAATTAATTGTATATATATATAGACATAGTTAATATGTCTATATATATATATGTATAAATATATTACAAATACATACATATATATGTGTACATATACATTTATCAGGCTGGACTAACAAGACTGCCCAGAAAAGTTCAAGGAGTCGTACTCCACTGAGAGGAGGCGTAGTTGTAAGTTCATGAATAATCTTTAAAATTGCTAAAAAAAAAAAAACCTCGAAGGTCCTAAGTAACCGAACGATACTATTTGCTAACGTATAGAACCATATATATATATATATAATATATATATATATATATATATATATATATATATAAACAAATACGATTGTGTGGCTGCAGTTGTACTTTTAGCAATCATAATTCCCCCAGCGATTATAAATTGATCAACGTTATGTAATATATATATATATATATATATATATATATATATATATATATATATATATATATATATAGTATATATATATGTATATATATATATATAATATATATATATATATATATATTACATCAACGTTGATCAATTATAATCGCTGGGGAATTATGATTGCTAAAAGTACAACTGCAGCCACGCAATCGTATTTGTTTATATCCATATATATATATATATATTATATATATATATATATATATATATATATTAGTTCTATACGTTAGCAAATAGTATCGTTCGGTTACTTAGGACCTTCGAGGTTTTTTTTTTTAGCAATTTTAAAGATTATCATGAACTTACTACAACGTCCTCCTCTCAGTGGAGTACGACTCCTTGAACTTTTCTGGGCAGTCTTGTTAGTCCATATGCGTACACATATATATGTATGTATATATATTTATACATAAATATAGATAGACATATAAATATATATATATATATACATATTTATATATACATATATGTATATATATGCATATATATAGATATATTTGCATATATATATTATATATTATATAATATATATATTTATTTATATATATATATATATGATGTATTATATATATATATATGTATATATATATATACACAACTATACACACACACATACATATATATATACACACACACACATACATATATATATATATATATATATATTATATATATATATATATACATATATTCAGCAAGAATCCCTAAACCTAAAACAAACAGACAAAGCAACCGATTGCGCCCCTGTTAACTCGGAAAGGCCCATCGGATATAAGGGACGAAAATTGTTTCCCTAAAGTTTGATGGACAAATTAGGGGCCAGGGATAATGCCCGCCGAGCGAGCACAAAAAAGTTAAGAGGTTAGGTTAACTTTAGCAATACCGCGCTTCTGTATGTGCGTTGTTATTTTTGTCTTTAGCGGTGGCTACGCCAGATAACATCAACGAAGTCGATGAAATTCCTTGTAAAATGATTCAAGATGAGTGGATAATTCGAGGGTCTTTTTCGAAGCCTCCAAGGCGTGCTTTGCTTGGTTCATATATTTGTCATGCGCTATAAGCCTTACGAAAATGAACGTTACCGCTATTAGTATAAGTCAAACAATGTACATCTTCATTTATCTCAAGTTACAAAAGGCCGCGTAGCTACTCCATCGTTCATAATGAACTGAATTTGTAAGTGAAAATTTCTTTAAAAAATAAAAATAAAATGCGATTTCTAGTGAAATAAGGATCAAAACTCTTGCTATCAAATAATGGATAATGCTCATTTAAAGCCGAAAAATAAAATGCAATTTTGCTGTGTTCTGGGGATTGGGTGTTTGGAGGCCATCTTAGGCCTATACTAGCTGAGTCTTCTGTAGCCACTGACTGATTGTCTTGGGTAGACTGAACACGCGATAACGAAAAGACGGTAGAACTCCAAGAGATTCAGGAAACTCAGTGACTCTTCAGTTAACTCTGTGACCTTGTAATACACTTCCCGATCTAAAAGGAACTGAACGACCTTCTATATGGCCCTGTAATACACTTCATGATCTAAAAGGAACTTAATGACCTTCTAGTTAACTCTATGACCCTGTAATACACTTCCCGACCTTAAACGAACTGAATGACCTTCTAGTAAACTCTATGACCCTGTAATACACTCCATGATCTTAAAAGAACTTAATGACCTTCTAGTAAACTCTGTGACCCTGTGATACACTCCATGATGTAGAAGGAACTTAATGAATGACCTTCTAGTAAACTCCATGACCCTGTAATACACTCTCTGACCTAAAAGGAACTGAATGACCTTCTAGTAAGCTCCATGACTCTACAGTAAAATGTAAGACCCTATGTAAAGTGATGAGACCCAGCGAAGAAGTTAAATATTCCAAAAAAATTACGTCAGATCTTTGGATTGCGTTGTAATCGGTAACGTTTACAATGACAATAAAATATAAGTTACAGAAATTAATAAGATGATTGAGTCCCCTCTTTCTTAAAAGATAGAACCCTTGATTTACTTCAGTTCGTCTCTGCCTCATTCCTGGCTATCTTATATTCCTTCTTTTGTTATCGCACATAGTGAATCATCGCGTATAAACAAAAGGCAATCAGACGATGCATTTGGTTTCCAGTAGTGAATTAAGGGAAGGCGAGCGAAACTTCCTGATGATTTTCTCGTTGTCTTATAAAGTTCTTGGTCAAAGGTGAGCCGGCATTCCCAGATGGTGATGTGACGATGAGCTGCATTCCGTCGACTTTGGAGAATGTGACAGAATAATCACCCAAAGTCAATTACTTTGACTTTACTTTATCTTCCCGCCACTGGCCAGTGGCATAAGACTGATACAGTACCTCTCCATCTGTCTCTCTCCCGAGCCATTTCCCTCGCTTCCTCTAGGCTCTGGATTTCATCTTCGAGATCTCTAACAATTATGTCTATCCACCTCGTTCTTTTGGCCTACTCAGCGGTCTTCTTCACTATTTGTACTACTCTCAGTGGTCTCCTGGGATCTCTATTCCCTTCCATCCTCTCAACATGTCCAAACCATTTCAGTCTTCCCTCTTCAGCCTGATACTGAGTGGCAACGTTGCCCTTTTTTCTTCACAACATTGGCTTTTAGCAGTGTTACCATACGCAGTTTATCTTTTTTACGTTAGTTATGATTTCATGGTCAGAATGTGGAAAATTTAATGGTTAGACTGCTTATTTTCCGATGTAGAATTATTATAGCTTAGCATAAAGTATTTTTGACGGAAGAAAAATAAAGTATTTCAATAAAATTCATTTGTATAAATAAGCAGGAGATATAGTATATATGTATATATATATATATATATATATATGTATGTATGATGTATGTATGTATGATGTATGTATGTATGTAAAGCATACACAGCGAGAGCTTTCGACAGCCTGCTCGACATGCCTCATCAATTGATAAAAGAGATAAGAAGAATCGAGGAGGTTCTCGAAATCTCTCGTTCTATAAATAAATATATTTAGAAATACGAATCTACACTTAAATCAGAGTATATATATTTTTTAATTTGATTTATTGACTTATGTTAGTATGAGACCTTTATAAATACCAAGACTAATTTGATTTGAATCAGAGTATTGGCATTCATTTCCACTATTTGGACAGGGTTTATTAAGCCATTAATGAAAATATACGGCATATAGGCGTTTTTTACCCATAGAATACCAAAGGTAGAGAATATATATATATATATATATATATATATATATATATATATATATATATATATATATATATATAGCTCTTCACTCTCACTCTCCCATGAGAAAGAATTTTCGTTCTCTTCATGATTTAACCATGAAAACTATATGTTCCATCTTTCAATTTCCTATATAGAACTCTTTCTTTCAACCCAAAATCATTTGCGTCGATAACTAATTCGTAAGGAAAGAGCTTTCCACATCCTAATTAATTACCATCCCAGCAACATAAAAGAAGATAAACGTAATGAACTGGAAATAGGGAGCAATTTTCATTAAGAATTGAGTCTTCCAGGGCGCATGTGAGAGTCTTCAGCCTCTGCTACAGGGTCTTCCTTCCTGTCGCCGCCAGCTTAGAGGCCAGACCTGGACTGACTGACTGACTGACTGGTACCCACTCCATGAATGAACCGAGTCAGTGCATGACCTGTGAACTGCTGTTGTGATAACAAATGTTTGCATTCAGCGTCTGTCGATTTTATACCTTTTCAAGTTAAACAGTTATGTTTAATTATCATTTTCACTTTTGGGAAAGTAAATCCATAGTACTATAGTAGATTCACATCAGCCGTGCATCTGATGTCTAGGCCAGTCCTTTACGACGCTCCAAATTGGCTGTTGATAAGCCAGTCACGGGGAGAGAGCTCACATAGGCATAATTTATGTTCCACCTCTCCTGAGCGATAGCTTTGAAAGACGTATCTCTCAGGAGAGGTGGAACATAGATCCTACCCATGTGAACTCTCGAGAGATACTGAGAGTTTCCAGCCAATGGCTTTTCAACAGCCAATCAGGAGCGTCGTAAGGGACTGGCCAAGACATCAGATGCACGGTTACTGTGAATCGACTATTGTATGCCTGTTTGACTTTGTTATTTAAGATATATACAACAGAAAGCTTTCGATGACCTGCGCAGGTTTCTGCTGTATATATTTTGCATCATAAAATCAAACAGACATACTACTGTGAATTTACTTTCCCATTTTATTGACTCATGGGATTATGAGTTTTCTTTGAATTTTGACTTTTATTGGACATTATGGCACCACATGGAATTCTCAGAATGAAATTAGAAATGAGCACTTAGAGTCGAAATCATGAAGTCTCGAGTTGTAGATTTGACTAAACTATCACTAAACTAACTTTTAAGGGGAATAAAAGTTTAATATTTAAATTTCCATTCCACAGAATTTCTCAAGTTTTCTATTATTATATTTATCGAAAAGCAAACTTAGATATCTATCTGCTTTTGCATTACGATTTCATACTTAGAAAAAAATTGTAAGTTAAGGAATTTCCAAAGAGAGAACTACGATTTGGTACTTTGGTGATTGGAGGACGGATGATCCAAATACCAGTTTGAAGCCCTCTAGCCTCAGTAGTTTTTCTTAGATCCATAATCAGTGCCGGGGGAGACAACCCACCCTACCTCCCCTCCTACCCCAAGGTTAAGTTAGGTTACGTATCTCTTGATTATTCCAGTATTTGCTTAGTAGAAAGAGCCACATCTAAACAGAGAAGGCTGAGACAAATTTCTAAAGTTAACGTATCAGGCGTTTTCGGCTGAGCTTGACCTTCACTTATATGAACCAGAAAGAAACGCAGCAGTATCCTATGTTGAAAAAATAAATAAATAAATAAAAGGGCCTTCAGTGTGTAATCTCAGTATTAATTGAAAATCTTGAATTCAACCTTAGGAAACTATCGAAACTATCAAAATATCCAAATATCCTATATTATTAAAAAAAAATCTTGACTTCAACCCGAGAAGACTATCGAAACTATCGAAATATCCAGATATCCAATATTAAAAAAATCTTGAATTCAAGCCCAGGAAACTATCGAGACTATCGAAATATACAAATACCTTATATTAAAAAAAATCTTGAATTCAACCCTAGGAGACTATCGAAATGATCAAAATATCCAAATATTTTATATTAAAAAAAAGAGCCCTTGAATGTAAAATCTCACGATAGAAAATGAAAATCTCTAATATCTCTCTACTTCTCAGGCTGAGTAATATCAGTGAATTAAATTTGAATAGGACCAATCAGCTGCAGCGTCCAGAGGGCTCTTCTGGTGCCTCTCCGGCCTTCAGCTTTGATTTAATGGCTTCCCTTCAGCCGTCCTCAGGTCGAATGACATCATGATTGTGTGGGTCATCTGAGTCTGCGAATATCCGTAGCCACGGATTGTGAGATGGAGTGATTCCGTTTCCTTAGGACAGACAACCTGTTGACTCTTCGCCACAGGAAAATAAAGAACATAATCATTATCATTCTCTTTGATTTCGTTTTTACTTTTCCAGGACTGAAGTCAGTGATAGAATGATTCATTATCTGATAAAATGGATGACGATATTTCCCATAAAATACAACAGCTGATGTCAAAGTTTTATGCCGACAGTAAATCAAATATTGATGTTTAATCCTCACACAATTAAACGTGACGTTCATACCTCCATCCATGCTTGAAAAAAATCTTTAGAAATAGAATAAATAAACGCAATTAATAAACATGCGCCCAAGTTTCAACGGCACAATCGAGTTTTCTATACAGAGTATAATCAAGGCCACCGAAAATAAATCTCTCGGTGATCTCGGAACAATTCTGTATCAGCCGCAGCCCATGAAACTTTACCGGGGCTCGGTGGTGGCCAGACACACGATTATGGCTAAAATTAACCTTAGATATAATCAAAACTACTGAGGCTAGATGGCTGCAATTTGGTATGTTTGGTGATTGGAGGACGGATGATCAACGTACCAATCTGCAGCCCTGTAGCCGCAGTAGTTTTTAAGATCTGAGGGCGGACGGGAAAAGTGCGGACAGAAATAGTGCGGATGGAGAGACAAAGTGGTCTCAATGGTTTTCTTTTACAGAGAAAACAATAAAACCATCAAGATGTACTGCAGTAACTTAGTAGCCAGTACTTCAAGTTTTCCATACTCGAAAAATGAAAATTTACCCGAGGACGATATATAAAGCGAAGAAAAAAAGACTGTCCTTATTGACTCTTCCAAGATTCCCATCCACCAAACCGAGGCGTTTCAGGCCTACGGAAAAAAGACTCCTCCAGCTCTGGAGGGTCACTTGACTGTGACTCGAGAAGCCGCAACTAACGTTGAAGTAAAGATGGTTCACGTTACCTCAGATAATAATGGTTTTGAACATCTCTCCGCGTCGTAGGGCTTTAAGAGCGCTATCGGTTCATCTACTTTTATTCCGCTTCTTGTTTCACTGATATCAATCTAGCTTCTTTTTTTTTCTCCACATACATATCACGTATACGTATCGTACATACATACATACGCACACATACATATACATAGTAATAGACACACACACACACACACACACACATATATATATATATATATATATATATATATATATATATATATATATATATATACATATAAGAAGTATAGACTGAGTCAAAGTCTAGATGTAAAGATGGTCACTGCGAAAATATGCCCAAATAGCATATATATATATATATATATATATATATATATATATATATTAATATACTATATATATACATACATACTATATATATATATATATATATCTATATACATATATATATACATGTGTGTGTGTCCTATCAAATACCTGTCATGGAAATGTAATGTTACTCTCTGTTCTCTTATCATTACATCAGAAAGAGAGATAGAGAGAGAGAGAGAGAGAGAGAGAGACGACAAGGCGAGCGAAGATAATACGCGAGGAACAAAATGTAATTTATGAAATTGCGTGGGCGGTATCAAAACGAGCGAGAGAGAGAGAGAGAGAGAGAGAGAGAGAGAGAGAGAGAGGGGGGAAATCAGAGAGCGGAAACTCTCTCGGCAGTCACACTCGCATTTCACCTCTGAAAGCGTCGGGGACACCACGGCCTTCTCCTCTGTCACTCCTGATCGCGGGCTGCGAGAGAGAAGAGAAAAGAGAGAGAGAGAAAGTGAAAGAGAGAGAGATAGAGAGAGAGGAAGAGTGAGAGACAGACAGGGACGTCTGCATCCTCCAGCAGCATCCGCCGAGTTTGTATATATATACTTACCTTCAGGAGAGCACGAGAATCTGTCTTCCTTTATCCCGTCGTCTTCAACACCCTCGTCATCTTGACCCTCTGAAATTTGGTTGGAGTTTACCTCAAGTCACCTTCGATTTTTCCCTCTAAGTAAGATTTTTTTTTAAATTTATGAACAACTTTTGAAGTTTTGTTTGTCGAAGACTTGCTTCAAATGCTTATGTAACTAAATGTTTTATTAATTTTTGTGTGTGTGAATGGATGTAATTTACGTTAATTATTTTCAAAGTTATTTTTGTCAGAATGTAGACCTCGAAATTTTTGTTACGCATTCAGAAAATTCCTTAAGATAACATATTACGAATTTTGTATTTTGCAGGAATAGATCCTACATTAACATTTCCGACAAAAAGGTTCCCATGTCTGAAGTCCCGACATAAACAAATCCGGTTTTTTATTTTTTTCCTGGAAGGACATATTCCAAGTATTTGCTTCGGAATATTTTCGTCCGAGAACAGACTCAAGATTTAAATTTACTCTAGAATAATTTAATGAATTAGAACAGGCCACGAATGTCTGGCTTCTTAAAAGAAAATATTTTAGTTAGTTTTCAGAATATTTTTTGACTTGAGTAGATTTAAATATTTCTATTTCGAAGATAGTCTTGAAGAGAATAGACATTTTAAATCACAAATAATATCATGGCCAGTATTTCGTTCAGAGTAATTGTCACAGCTATTAAGAAAAATACCTATTGTCCTATTTCCTTTTGTCTTACGTAGTTGTTATTGTCGCTTTATCGAAGTTATTTTTTGTATTCATAGTTTCACATTCGTTTTCTATGAGAGAAGGCCTATGATACGAGAAACTCAACGCCCCTTTCCTGCCCAGGCTAGATTCTGAAAGCGAATAAGTAGATGAAAATAAAAAAGATTGAAAAAATCAAGGGATGTGGAGTCGAATCCCATAGGAACTATACATTTTTAAAGTACGCTTCTGCTTTATCATGAAATAGAAAGTACTTTTCTCAATTGGGTCTAAGTTCAAGGCCTTAATTCAGGTAAGCTGAAAATAACTGATATCGGGTTTGCTATTTTTTTGTTTGTTGTTTAATAGCAAATCTGGGAAGATACTTTGTTTAATCATTGTCGAGTGGCTTCTTTGTCATTAATTCAAAAGATTGCAAGGCTACATACATTATTTATCAGCCGCACTATCACGAACGCTCATTGCACGTTTAAGTAGGTTATAAAAGCAGAATTTTTATGCACTTATTTATAACGCTATTAAACGGTTGCGAAAAAATTTGACATCAAAGTACAAACGCGCACTACATTCTCTCTCTCTCTCTCTCTCTCTCTCTCTCGTCTCTCTCTCCTTCATCTCTCTCTTCTCTCTCTCTCTCTCTCTCTCTCTCTCTCCTTAATTAAGCATAACATTATACATACAAAAAGACACATCTTCCATGCTCGTAACATGGCATATGAATGCGCTCTAGAAGATAATTATAATGGAATTGTTATGGATACCTTAGGCAGTAAGTGGACTCTTTTTAAGTGTGGTTAACATTCAATGTATGATCTTCACGATATTCCTTCAAAAGTTTACTATCATTATATGTATATGTATATAATATAATATATATATATATATATATATATATATAATATATATATATATATATATATATATATATATATATAATATATTTATCATTCATCTTGAGAAGGAATAGAGCAGTGAAATTTATAAGGTCAAGCAATATAGATATATATACATATATATATATATATATATATATATATTATATATATGTATATATATATATATATATATATATATTATATATATATATGTTTGTGTATGTTTATATGTCTAAATATATGTATACACATACACACACACATAAATACGTATATATATAAATGATTGTTTGTGTATATATTATCTCTTTATATCTCTTAATTTATTATTAGTTTTCATATACAATTTGCTCTATTTTAGCACCATTTCAGAATTAGAAAGTTTAAACAAAAATTTTTCAGCGGGCTAAAAGAGTTCAAAATCTATAAAATACCATAAAAGAATTTCTCTAAGATAAAATACATATTGTCATCATGAAACATTTAAGATATTTCGTCTTTTCAATGATGTGTAGTTCATTATTATTATTATTGTTAATTAGAACTTGATTTAAATTATGATAGTTATCACTTATTAACGGCAATGTTCTATGTGTATTTTCGCTTATTCATTTATTTACTTTATTTGTATGCATTTTTTAACTTAACCTGATTTTGATCTACTAATTAAAGAACAGAACTTCAAGTGATATGTATAATGACCATAAAGCACCAGAGAAGTTTTTATTTAGATGTAACTGCAAATGATTTAATTTCTGTGCTTATCGATGATAATAATAATAATAATAATAATATAATAATAATAATAATAATAATAATAATATAATAATAATACTGTTGAAGAGGACGGTTGCATCGTGTGAATTTATCATATGCAGTCATCCTTTTTGATAATAATAATAATAATAATAATATATTTCGGAAGGAGACCTCTCGTAGACATGTTTTGTTAAAAAATAACTGCTGCTTCAGCACTATTAATTCTTATAAAGAGTCTTCTCTATCTTTCTGATGACGGCTTTCTCGTTGTTGCTTAGACTGGCGAGCAACGCACCAAAGGGCATGGTCAAATTCGGTTGAGTCATTTGATTTATTATTGCTTATACAATTCTCTCTCTCTCTCTCTCTCTCTCTCTCTCTCTCTCTCTCTCTCTAACGCGACGTTTCCTCCTGATCGACAGGACATTATCAAGCGATAACTGCTGAGGGACTGAATTCCAGTGGCGAGTCCTTCTCTAAAAAAAAAAAAACTAATAATAAAATAATAATAATAATAATAATAATAATAATAATATAATAATAATAATAATAACCCAAAAGCAGTCCACCTCAGCTTCTCAGCCTAGAGGATATCTGGCAGCTCCAGACGAAAGCTCTCTTCAAGAGAGAGAGAGAGAGTGAGAGAGAGAGAGAGAGAGAGAGAGAGAACCGTTAATGAACTTTGATGACTAATGATATCATAGTTTATCTGTAAAATTCAAATATATACACCGATTTTGACCCTGTATTTGATCATGACCTCTATAGGCACTCTACTAGCCTATTTAAGTAGCACGGAAAAAGCCGCTATTCGGAAAATAGAGCAGAATCTCTACAAGTGTAACGTTGCTGAAGTAGCCATTACTTTTAACAAAGTATACTTGAGAGAGGGTCTGCTTCCTAAGTACAATAATAATAATAATAATAATAATAATAATAATAATAATAATAATAATAATAATAATAATAATAAGAATAATAATAATAATAATAATAATAATAATAATAATAATAATAATAATTATAATAATAAAATATTGGTAGTAACCCTTCATTTGAGCATATTTGATTGAATATAATTGCTGCTATAATGCCATCCAGCTTAAAGTAATTAGTTTCTAATTTTCTGATGTTTTCTTTTTCTTCTTCTTCAGCCTTCCAAAAGAAGAGAAAGACAATATAAGAAAATTATAAAAAGATTAATTTGAGCTGCAATTAAATTCAATCAAATAATAATAATAATAATAATAATAATAATAATAATAATAATATAATAATAATAATAATATGCTGGAAGTAAACCCTCTTTTATAATAATAATAAGGCAAAAGAAATCCACAACACTCTTAATATATTCAGAAACTGACTTTGTAATTAACAATTTTACATTTTAAATTGAAGTCTAGAAAGGTCATACTCATCTAGTGGTTCTCGCAAAGTGCCTCATTGTAAATCTTGTCAGGATTTCGTTATATTAACCTCAATGAATAAGGGAGATAAATAAACAAGTTAGTTGGAGAAATATTTCGTTGCAAATAACGTCGAGGACATCTCGTCGTCTCATCAGCGAATCCTGGCTGCTTTGAGGAAAGAGTGTGATGGCATAAGGCCAACTAAGTGTATATCTTTTCTGTCAGATTCGAGTAATTCAAGACCGAGAGTGTATTGCATTTTTGTATACTATAATGGCGGTACATATCCCCAGTTATGTATGGTTACAACGAATATCATTCATCAGTTCGCTGGAGAATGTTTGCTGGCCTCCGTATCACATCGCGACCCCGTTTGTTTATTCATGACATCATCATCTCGTAAAGTACAACACTAATTCTTTCGAAGGTGAGCGAATGCAGTCTCCCTCATTTATGGAGACGTTTCCGTGGGACGTGCAATTATCTGAAAGGTCTCAGGGGATTAAAAAGAAAGTTGGCGAAAAGCCCCAAAATAGTGTACAGGTTAACGAACTTACCTTTGCGATTCAAGGACAATAGAATCCTTTGTCTAATTAAGCCAGATTGTCGCGTTCTCTCTCGCTCCCGAGTTCGGGCTTTTTCTCTCTTTCTCTCTCTCTATATACATATAATATATATATATATATATATATAATATATATATATATAGCTCTATATATATATATATATATATATATATATATATATATATATATATATATATATATATATATCACATACATACATAGAGAGAGAGATATATATATAAATATATATATATATATATATATATATATATATATATATATATATATATACACACACATACATACATAGAGAGAGAGAGAGAGAGAGCCCGCTAAAAAAAGGGAAAAGGCGTATGATGAAAAAAATATACACATATCATTACTACCTTTTTTATGTAAATTTACTTCTATCAACGAGGCGGTAAATAGCTTGGAAATTAGTGTGAAAAAGGCTAATGTAAATCCTTTACCTTTTTTTTTTAATTTTTTTGCCATCGGACCAGTTAAACTTCGGCTAATTAATTCTAATAAAAAAAAAAACCTAACCACGCAGGCGGTGTTTTTTTTTTTACAAGAGAACAAACTTAGCTGGAATTTTTGGCCTCGTTAAAGTTCATAATTAGCAACACGTCCTGAAAAGTTGAAGTTATTTTTTTCCGAATAGATGTTACGGAAGAGGAGTCTTACTAATCAGTATTGTAGCATTAATTTAATGATGTCAGGCAGAGGTTTTCTTGAGAATAGGTGTCTTTAAATTTGTCTTCAGTCTGTTTATTTATTTGCTGATTTTTATTTGTTTTTGTGCTTTGTTTCTCTGTTTTTCTTCTACTTCCTTTTTCTGATTTTGTTGTTGATTTGCTTGTTTCTGTGTTAGCTGGATACATGCAAGAGATTGAAAGGGACCTTGCACATTCATGAAATTGAATCTATGTCTCTCTCTCTCTCTCTCTCTCTCTCTCTCTCTCCTCTCTTTCTCTCTCTCTCTCTCGAGAAACACTTTGTTTCGCTGTTTGACAAGCAAAATGAATTTTTCCGTAAACAGTTCTATATGAGATTTTTTTCTAAAATGCTTTGAATTGCAAGATCTCTCTCTCTCTCTCTCTCTCTCTCTCTCTCTCTCTCTCTCTCTCTCTCTCTCTCTCTCTCTCTCTCTCTCTCTGTTTAGAGACACTTTGTTAGGCTACTTGACAAACAAAATTAAGAAGTGCTACAATCATATGGGTCTAGTTTCAATAAAAATACAGAATTTTTTATTTTTTTATTTTTCATAATTGGCTCTGTACGATACATTTATTCCAAACTGCTTAGTTTCTGTTACAAGATCTATTTCAATAATAACCAGTTTACGCTGGTACAGTGGTTATTGTCGTGGCATGCCACTCAAATGTCCCCGGTTCGCGCCTTCTCTAGGGCGATGAAAAAGAAAAAATCACTGGCTCTGTCTCACGGTCAGTTACTGCTGCAGTGGAAGCTTGAATTTCAAGTCAATGGCCCCTTTGGTGTGCTTGTTCCGCGCGAATAGGCTCCATCTACTGAAATATTATTAATAATAATGATAGTTCTTTAGAGATGTTTGATTTCAGTATTCCTCGAGCAGCGAGAACCACACTATCTGAATCAGACGAAAACACGCCCACACGCAAGAGACTCGTAAATCGAGTTATAAGCCTGTCGCTTCTTCGCTCCATTTCTCGGTCTTCTTTAACTTCTTCATTCATGGCGACACTTGTAAGAGCTTCTCTCTCTTCTTCTTCTTCCGCTCTTTTCATCGTCAGGAGCAAAATGTTTCCAATTCGCGCCCGCGGAAGGAGCTGCGATCATTTGAGTGGTATCTGTTATTTAACGTTTGGTGATGTCCGCTCTCCCCGAAGCCCTTTTGTTACGCTTGTATTGTTTTCGGTTCTGTGGGTTAGAGTTGAACAATAAGTGGAATATGCCGTATTTGGATCTATTTAAGGATACAGGTTATTAATGTTTAATATTATGTTTCGATACATTGTTTTTTTGTTTATCTATAAATTAATGTATTGTTTAGGAATTTATTCAAAGATGCTAAGTACAATGTAATGTTAGTAAGCTTAACTGAAAATGCCATCAATTCTCCTCAGAATAAAATTAGTCTTACAATTAAATGGAAAAACTTATTCTAAAATATTATATCAACTACAATTTCTGTCCTTAAGCTTAGCAGAAAATAATACTATTACTTCTCATCACACTTATAGATCCCTCAGTCGATGGCTCTACTTTTGAAACGTCAGTTCATAAAAACAAATGCTTAAGGATTTAATGGAGACCAATTCCCTTAACAACCTTATTATTTTCTTAATCATCCCTACTTCCCTGTATCTCTCTTCCCAATTATCGTTTCCGGCGTTATTCGCCGTCCTTAGAAAATGATTAATGTCGCTTCAGCGTCGCTGGTGAGCTTTTCTTCTTAAAATTGTAGCTAAATTGTAGCAGTATGTGTTTGGAAAATGTATCCTCGTGGAAGGATAAAGGCGATGTTAGGTCTTGGTAGTTCGTCCAATTATTGGAAGCTAAACCTTATGTAACCTCTCTCTCTCTCTCTCTCTCTCTCTCTCTCTCTCTCTCTCTCTCTCTCTCTCTCTCTCTCTCTCTTAAGGGAGTCTTGTCGTGTTTAGTCTATACAACTAAAAATCAGTAGTAGCATAAACTTTATTCTGAACACATTTGAATATACTGTATACATATATATATATATATATATATATATATATATATATATATATATATATATATGTGTGTGTATGATATATATATATATACATATATATATATATATATATATATATATATTGTTTTGTTTACCTTGTAACTTTCTTTTTCAACTGCATCTCATTTGTGCCTCGACAAAATCTCATTAAAGGACGAAAGCGCTCGGTTGGATTGTCTGGCTATTATTTTTCCGGTGGTATTCGATTGTATCATGAAGTCACGTGCATCTACGTACTGTGGTTTTTAAGCACACACTCACACACACACATAGATACATGTATATATATATATATATATATATATATATATATATATATATATATAGTATATTTATATATATATACATATAGTATATATATAGATATATATATATATCTATATATATATATATATATATATATATATATATATATATATATATATATATATATATATCTATATTTATATATATATATACTATATATATATATATACTATATATATATATATATATATATATATATATATATATACATGTATATATATATCTATATGTATATGTATATGTAGATATATGTGTATAATCACATTTGAACAGCTGAATCGTGGATGAATCTCCATGTAAAAATATTAAGTATCTTCAAACTACTTCCCATTGACGTGTTATATAATATTTGAATGCGTGTGTGTATGTGTGCGTGTGTGTGTGTGTTCATACGTGTGTCAGAATAGTAGATCACCATAAAATTCTGTTCTTATCCAGCCCGTAATTAAACCTCAACTAGGCTTAAACTAATGAGTATCTGCAATCTACCACCCTATTCAAGGCTTAATTTAAAAGGGATATTTCGCTGTAGCCTAAGGAATATAATCCGAACACGTAACGGAGGCCTATTTTTAAAAAGATAATTTAGATAATTAATCAGAGAGAGAGAGAGAGAGAGAGAGAGAGAGAGAGAGAGAGAGAGAAGAAGAAGTGAGAATATCTTCATCCCTGTTCTCATCTACTCCTATTCCTCCTAACCACCTAGGCATCCGACCCCTCGCCCTCCCCACCCCCCCCCCGGGGGGGGGGGGTGGCCTTTCGGTTCATATTAAGCCTGATCACCCAATTAAAGGCAACTTCTGAGCATTAATTGGATTATGAGACGGTTAAACAAGAGAGAGAGAAGAGAGAGAGAAGAGAGAGAGAGAGAGAGAGAGAGAGAATCTTCCTCACTTTCTTTCCTCAGTGCGCGAATGTTTGTTTACCTTTGTTTACCCTCAGACAATAATGCTGATTGCAAGTCTCCCTTTAATTAGCTGGCTTTGTCTCCGGGACCCACCCCCTCCCCCGCCCCCACCCACCATTCCCCCTCCCCCGCCCCCACCCATTCACCCCCTCCCCCGCCCCCACCCATTCCCCCCCCCTCCCCCGCCCCACCCACCCTCCAGGTAATCGGTAAACTTATCGGCAAGCTGATCAAGATTGCGATAAAGGCAGAGTTCCATCATTAATACGGGACTTGAGTCCTATAGGACTGAGATTGTTTCGAGTGATTGGGTGTTACAACCTGGCGTCGCAGTGACTACGGTCAGCGTGGCCAGACAGATGGGAGTTGGATGTTCGATATTTCATGAGTAAGGAGAATTAAGCTTCGGAAACTTTATTAACCATTCCTGTATTTTCCAATTATTTGCATCTTGCTCAAGACTGAAGGATAAAAAACTTCCATGTGACAATAGGATTTTTTGGTAGCAATTGTTGCTGTTGCATCTAAAATCAACCAAACGGATGATGATCAAGTACCAAATCGAGCGTTGATGTTGCAACAACATAATTCCAATTATCTCTATGATGCTTCGACGCTATTGACATTCCAATAACAGGACATAATTCCTGTTCAATAAGAAAAAAAAAAGTCGATTAGTCTGTTGCGTCAAAATCACGACCTCTGGAACAATACCTGCTTTCTGGGAGCCTCGTATGAATGAGGTGACAAATAGTACCAGACAACGGTTTGCCTCAGCAAAGTCTTGAAAAATTCCAGGTCTATTCTGAAGCGACTGATGGGTTAATTAATACCTTATAATGACCCTCCCCGTGGCTACATCAAGATCAGGTATTCAGAAATGAGGAGACCCAAGGTTAGCATGGATATGAACCATGGGTATAAAAGAAAATAAATAATGTTTCAAAATAAGAAAAAACACCAATCTCGTCAGGTAGAATTCCAGGCGTTGACTTCAACAGCCATAATGTTGTTAAAAACTAAATATATTTGGGGTTTCCTTGTAGATATCGTCAGAAACGTGTTGAGCAATACACTCTATGTGAAATATTTTGAAAATTTTGCAGAAGGTGCATTTGCAAGCATAGGACTTAAACCATGCTGGCATTCTAAATTTGAAGTTTAACGGATACTACCTCCTGGGATGTAGATACGGATGTAGATATCTATCTATCTAGCCTATCTAGCTATCTATTGTCCAGATATCTCTCGTCATGTCAAGGATCCCTTTATGTTGGTTTAAAAATGGACTTCAAAATGAATATAATTGACTATGATAACGACTTTATGTATATATTAAACTGAACTTCCAAAGCCATTCAAAATTTGAAGTTTAACGGATACTGCCTCCTGAGATGTATACGGACCCATATGGCCTGGTAGACTACGTCTATCTATCTATCTATCTGTCTATCTATCTATTGTCTAGATATCCCTCGAAATATCAAAAGGAATTATTACAAATCTGCCACAGAACCACCACTGGAGGAAATCAGCTGCGGTTCAAAAGGCTTCAGAGAAAAGAAAAGGAGCAGTGAAAGAGAAGGCAAATGAGATCATCATTCTCACACCAAGAGTTTAAGAAGAATTTCTCCTTTTAACGGGATCCATATCAACGAACCCGTGTGTAGAACCCCATTCACGGATCTCTCATTCTCTTCGACAGGCCGTACAAGGAAGGCGCCTTATTAATGCTCTGAGGTTATTTTCCCCTTTTCTTTTGGGCGCTAATGTATTCCCTGAGTAAAAAAAAAAATAGATGAAAGAAGTTCGAGAAATTCATTGGATATGTCGGCTTTCGGAGTCTTTTAAGTTTCCGTTAGCACCACCCGAAAATAGATTCCCCATTTTCTATCTGAAACTAAGATCCCATTTTCTGTCCCTTTGACAGCCGACAATACTAAAGTCCCCATTTTCTATATCTTTTGTTCCGATGTCTTGCATTAATAATCCTGATCTGTCATTTTGTCTTCTTACGGCGTCTTTTATCGCGAAATTATAAATGTGGATTTTTTTTCCGGAGTTCCATAAACACTTAGATCAATTGGTCTGTGTTACCTGTTAGTTTGTTTTTATTTCTACAAGGATGTTTAATTTTTTTAAATACTTCGGAGCGCGTTTGCATTTTTCAAAGGATACGTGAGTTACTCCATCTCTGAAAACAGTAGACTAACTTTCTATCATACGTGAAGAATGGTATTAATCAGAAACTTGGACGAACTTCCCGTAGCATACGAATGATGGAACTAAATTATAGACAAACTTCCTATGCTAATTGAAAAACGTCAGTACAGGTAACTAATAATAAACTTCCTTTTTCTCATCATAAAATGCACGTAAGAAGGTGAGTGAAACCGGACTTTGAAGAAGAACTTTCGTCGTTTATTCTACATTTTCAAATGTAGAATAAACTGCTAGAGTACTTGTTCAAAGTCCCGGTTTCCCCACGCCCTCTAACGTGGATTTTATGATATTCTCAAGCACGCGTTCATTCGTGCTACATTGTCTGTGGCCTTCGATACCATTTGAGGCAAGAACACTTCTGGGAACAGCAAGCTTCCTTACTAGGCTATGTTAGATAAGCTCTGAAATAATAAACAACGGTGCGAATTCATTATAATAATATGCATAGTGATATGAGTTTCTTTGAATTCAAGTAGATTTACCTCTGTAGTGCACTTATTTTGCCATATATTTTATTTTGGAAAATCTGTGTCTTGTTTACTTCCAAAGTCAGGGCGCAAAGGAACGAAAAGCGAAAAGGAATAAATGCTACGTAATTTATATACATACATACATACATACATACATACATACATACATACATATATAAATAACTTGATCACGAAGTATATAAAACGTGATGCTATGTATAAATAAAGGTTTTTGCCACGAAGGAAAAAATGAAAAAGCGAGATAGCCGAGTACTTTCGGTCTTGTTCCGACCCTTTACTAAGGGAAACTGATTTTTCAGAGGAAAACATAGTCAAAAGAAGGCTTAAGATTTCACTCTATGTATTTATAAGAACAAACTGGGATATGATATTAAAGCACAACGCTAATCTTACGAAGATATAGTTATAATAACACCCTCATCCTACTTTGTTGGTGGTAACTTAAAGCGTAGCATAAAACTTTTGTTGTTGTTTTTTTGTCCCGTCATAAAAATACCCGAGAAAAATTCATTTTCTAATTAAAGCAGATTTCAAAAGAAGGAACACAAAATATGTACACGCGCACTCGAGTGTCGAAGGTAGAAAACGCGCGCCCGCGCGCCACCCGGGTGAATAGAAGCCATTCTTTACTCAGAGTCGTTGACATCACACCTCATTATCATCGGCTTGAATAGAGGGGGCGCCTGCTGTAGCTTATCTCTTCTGTAGTTGCCAGACTCCTCTTGTTCTCCAGATCTTATTTGTATCTCTTGTAACTCCCAGCTTTCTCTTGTATGTCTCAGCATCCTCTTGTATCTCCCAGCCTTCTCTTGTATCTCCAGCTCTCTTGTTATCTTCTGTAACTCCAGCTTCCTTGTATCTCTCAGCACCCTACTTGTAGTATCCCAGTCCTCTTATCTCGCGTCTCTTGGGCTTCTGTAATCTCTGGTATCTCCCAGCCTCGTCTTGTATCTCCCGCTCCTTTCTTGTATCTCTCAGCATCCTTCTTTGTATCTCCAGCGTCTTGTATCTTCCAGCTCCTTCTTGTATTCTCTTGTATCTCCCCCACAGCCTCCTGTTGTATCTCGCTCCTTTGTATCTTCCAGCATCCTCTTGTATCTCTTGTATCTCCCAGCCTCCTGTTGTATCCTCCAGCCTCCTCTTGTATCTCTTGTATCTCCCAGCCTCCTCTTGTATCTCCCAGTCTCCTCTTGTATTTCCCACCATCCTTCTTGTATCTCTTCGTATTCCCAACATCAATCTCTGTATCTCTTGTACTCAGCATTCATTTCTTGTATTCTGGTGTACTCCTGCATCTCCTGTTATCTTCAGATTGTCCTTTTGTATCGCTGTATATCTCCTAGCATCCTCTGTGTATCTCCAGCTCCTCTGATCTCCACCAACCTTCTTGTAATCTTCCAGCGCTCCTCTATGTATCTCTTGTATCTCAGATCCTTCTTGTATCTTCCGCATCTCTTGTATTCTGGACTCCCTCTCTCTCTGTATCTCTGCTATGTCTCTAGCATCCTCATGTATCTTCCAGCATCCTTGTGGATCTTTATACTCTCCAGCATCCTCTTGTATCTCCCAGCCTCCTCTTGTATCTTCCAGCATCCTCTTGTATCTCTGTATCTTTCACGCACTCCTCTTGATATCTCTTTATCTCCCAGCATCCTCTTGATCTCCACCATCCTTTTGTATCTTTTTCGATCCGTTGTATCTTGGTAGTCTCCCACATTCCTTCTTGTTCTGTGACCCGCGCATTGTCTGTATCGCTGTGTATGTCTCTGATGTCTGCATCGTGTAATCTCCCTCCTTCTTGCTATCTGTCGCATGTTCTGTGTGATGTCGCGAGATGCTTCGTTGTATCTCCAGCACATCCTCTTGTATGCCACCATCTTTCGTTGTATCTTCCAGCATCCTCTTGTATCTCTTGTATCTCCACCTCCTGCTTGTTCTCTTGTAATCTTCCAGCTCCTTTGTATCTCTTATCTCCACGTGCCTGGTCTGTATCTCTGTATCTTCCAGCATCCTCTTTGTATCTCTTGATTCTCCAGATCCTTTATGTATTCTTTATCTCCCAGCATCCTCTTGTATCTCCCAGTCTCCTCTTTGATTTCCACCAGCTTCTGTATATCTCTTGTATCTCCAGCCATCATCTTGTATCTCTTGTATCTGCAGCATATCTGGTATTCTTGTATCATCCGTAGCTACTTCTTGTATCTCCAGTCATCATCTTGTATCTCTTAGCCTAGCATCTCTTGTATCTCCACCATCCTCTTGTTATTCTCCACCATCCTTCTTGTATCTTTTTCAGATCCTCTTGTATCTCTTGTATCTCCCAGCATCCTCTTGTATCTCCCAGCATCCTTCTTGTATCTTCCAGCATCCTCTTGTATCTCTTGTATCTCCCAGCATCATCTTGTATCTCTTGTATCTCCCAGCATCCTCTTGTATTCTACTCTCTCTGTATCTTCTTATAGCTCCAGCTCCTCTGGTATCTCCACCATCCTTCTTGTAAATCTTCGCTCCTCTTGTATCTGCTTGTATCTTCAGCATCCTCTTTGTATCTCTTATATCTCCCATGCATCCTCTTGTATTCTCCACTCCTTCTTGTCATCTTCCAGCTCCTCTTGTATCTCCCATTCTTTTGTATCTCCTTGTATCTCCCAGCATCCTCTTTATCTTTCCGCATCCTCTTGTATTCTTGTATCTCAGCATTCCTCTTGTTCTCCACCATCCTTCTTTGTATCTCCAGCATCCTCTTGTATCTTCCCACCATCCCTTCTTGTATCTTTCCAGCATCTCTTGTATCTCCACCATCTTTTGTATCTTCCAGCATCCTCTTGCTATCTCTCCACCATCTTCTTGGTATCTTCTCTGTATCTTCCAGAGCATCTCTTGTATCTCGATGTATCTCCCACCATCCTTCTTGTATCTCTTGTATCTTCCGATCTCTGGTATTCTTCCCAGCATCCTTTGTATCTTCCTTGTATCTTCCAGCATCCTCTGTTGTATCTCCAGCCACCTCTGTATCTCCCACCATCCTTTCTTGTATTCTTCCAGCATCCTCTTGTATCTCCCTTGTATCTCTCGCATCCTTTTTTCTGTATCCTCTTTGGAGACTCCCAGCATCCTCTTGAATTCCTTCAGCATCCTCCCTTGTATCTTCGTTGTATCTTCAGCTATCTTTGTATTCTCCCACCATCTTCTGTGATCTTCCAGCATCCTCTTGTATCTCCCACCATCCTTCTTGTATCTTCCAGCATCCTCTTGTATCTCCCACCATCCTTCTTGTATCTTCCAGCATCCTCTTGTATCTCTTGTATCTCCCACCATCCTTCTTGTATCTCTTGTATCTTCCAGCATCCTCTTGTATCTCTTGTATCTCCCACCATCCTTCTTGTATCTCTTGTATCTTCCAGCATTCTCTTGTATCCCTCTTGTATCTACCCAGCATCCCTTTTGTATCTCTTGTATCCCGATCCTCTTCGTATCTCCCAGTTCATCTTTATTTCCCACCATCCTTCTTAGTATCTCTTGTATTCCAGCATCATTTTATCTCTTGGTATCTCCCAGCATTCCCATCTTGTAATCTCTTGTATCTACCCGAGCATCCTTGTGTATCTCAGCCATCCTCTTGTAATCTCTCTATATCTCCTAGCATCCTCTTGTATCTCCCAGCATCTCCTTGTATCTCCCACCATCTTCTCTTGTATCTTCCAGCACCTCTGTGTTTCCCTTGTATCTCCCTGCATCCTCTTTGTATCTCCAAGCCATCCTTCTTGTATCTTCAGCATCCTCTTTGTATCTCTGTAACTTTTCCCAGCCCATCATTCTTGTATCTTCTTGGGTATCCTCCAGCCTCCTTTTGTTATCTTCAGCACTCTTGTATCCCTTTATATCTCCGCCATCCTCTTGTATCTCTCCACCATCCTTCTGTATGTTTTCCAGGCATCCTCTATGTATCCTCTTGTATCTTCAGCTCCTCTTGTATCTCTTATATAATCTCCCAGCATCCTCCTTGTATTTCCCCCATCCTTCTTGTATCTTCCAGCAATTCCTCCTTGTATCTCTTGTATTCCCACCATCCTCCTCCTTGTTATCTTTGTATCTCCCAGCAGTCCTTCTTGTATGCGTTCCCAGCATTCCTCCTTTGTATTACCTCTTGTATCTCCAGCCCATTCTCTTGTTATCTCCACCATCCTTCCCTTGTATCTTTCCCAGCCATCCTTCTTGTATTTTCCCATCCTTCTTGATCTTCCCAGCATCCTTTCGTATATCTTGTATTCCCACCTCCTTTTGTATCTCTTGATCTTCAGCTCCTCTTGTTCTCTTGGTATCTCCCACCATCCTTCTTGTATTTCTTTGTATCTTCCAGCTTCTCCCCTTGTATCTCTTGTATCTCAGCTCCTTTGTATCATTGTATCCTCCCAGCAGTTCCTCTTGTATCTCCCTAGATCCTCCTTGTATCTCCACCATCCTTCTTGTATCTTCCATCCATCTCTGCATCTCTTGTATCCTCTTTCCAAGCATCCTTTTGTATGCTCTTGTTATCTCCCACATCCTCCTTGTATCCTTTCCAAGCATCCTCTTGTATCTCTTTTCTCCCAGCCATCCTTTTGTATCTTCTTGTATTCTCCAGCCATCCTCTTGTGTATTCCAGCTCCTCTTGTTTAATCTCCACCCCCATCCTTCCTTGTAATTCTTCCAGCTCCTACTTGATCTCTTACATGTGTATTTCCAGATTCCTTTTGTATCCTCTTGTAATCTCCAAGCATCCTTTGTTATCTCCAGCATCCCTTGTATTTCCCAGGCATCCTCTTGTATCTCCTTGTATCTCCATCATCCTCTTGTATCTTCCCAGACTCCTCTTGGTATCCCCAGCCCATCTTGTTGTATCCCCACCATCCTTTTGTATCCTTCAGCATCCTCTTGTATCTCTTGCATCCTTTTGTATCTCTTGTATTCCCCAGATCCTCTTGTATTATCTTCAAGCATTCTTTGTAATCTCCCAGCATTCTCTTGTATCTCCCAGCCATTCACTTGTATTTCGCCTCTCCTTCTATTGTACTCTTGTATTCCTGTTTCCTTCGGTATCTCCAGGCATCCTCTTGTATCTTCAGCACTCCTCTTGTATCTCCCTTGTACCTCTTGTATCTCCTTTATCCTCGTTGTATCTCCCAGCATCCTTCTTTGTATCTTCCAGCCCATCCTCTTGTATCTCCCACCATTCCTCCTTCTTGTATTTCCAGCATCCTTCTTGATTCTTATTGTATCTCCCAGCATCCTTCCTTGTATCTTACCCTAGGCATCCACTTGTATTCCCAGCCATTCCCTTGTATATCCAGCAATCTCTTGTTATTCTTTGTATCTCCCAGCATCCTCTTTGTATCTCTCAGCAATCTTCTTGTTTTCTCCACCCATCCTCTTGTTTTCCAGCTCCTCCTTCTTGATATCTCCTCTCGTATATACCAAGCTCTCTCTCTCTCTCTCCAAACTCCTTTGTTTGTTTTTTCTTTACTACAATTCTTTCCCGGATCTCCTCTCTCTATCATTCTTGCACATCTCTTGTATCTACCACCATCCTTCTTGTATTTCCAGCATCCTCTTGTTTATCTCTTTATACCCAGCAATCCTCTTCCCGTATCTCCCAAGCTTCCTTCTTGTATCTTCCCGCCTTCTTGTATCTCCCGCATCCTTTGTATCTTCCAGCTTCCTATTGTATCTCTTGGTATCTTCCCAGCATCTCTTTTAATCTCCAGCATCCTCTTGTATCTCTCAGCTTCCTCTTGTATCCCATCTTGTATCTCCCAGGCATCATTATTGTATACGTGTATAACTCCCACCACTCCTCCCTTGTATCTCTCTGCTCTCTTCAGCATCAAGCCTCTACTCTCCCAGTTTCTTGTACACTCTCTTAGCTTCTCTTGTATCTCTAACTCCTCTCTCTCACTCAGCTTCCTCTTTGCTATCTCTTATCCCTTCTTCTTGTATATATATATACTTCTTTGTATCTCCTTCGATCTCGTATCTTCCACCCTCTCCTCCTTGTTTTTCTCGTACCTTCCGCTTCCTTTGTATCTTCTTGTAATACTCCCAGCATCCTCTTGTATCTTCCAGCTTCCTCCTCTGTATCTCTCAGCATCCTCTTGTATCTCCCAGCGTCCTCTTGTATCTCCCAGCCTCCTCTTGTATCTTTGCTATCTCCCAGCATTTTTGTATCTTCCAGTTCCTTTTGTATCTCTTGTATCTCCCAGCATCTCTTGTATCTTCCAGCCTTTCCTCTTGAATATCTCTCTGGTATCTCCAGCTCGTAACTTTCATCGTGTCCAGCATTCTCTCTCGTATCTCCCAGCATTCCTCTTGTATCTCTCAGCATTCCTCTTGTAATCTCCCAGCATTTCTTGTAATCTTCCAGCTGATCTCTTGTACCCTCTGTATCCCTAGGTATCCTCTGTCTCTCCGTCCTGTATCCCTCCAGCACTCTCTCTCTTGTAATCTACAGCTCCTCTGTCTCCTCCCCACGTCTCCTGATCTCCACCACTTCCTTCTTGTATCTTCAGCTCCTCTTGTATTCTGGCTGTTGTCTCCCACATCTCTTGTATCTTCCCCACCTTCAACTTGTTCTTCCCAGCATCCTCTTGTATCTCTCAGCATCCTCTTGTATCTCCCACCATCCTTCTTGTATCTTCCAGCATCCTCTTGTATCTCTTGTATATCCCAGCATCCTCTTGTATCTTCCAGCATCCTCTTTGTAATCATCTTGTAATAATCCCAGCATCCTCTTTGTATCTCCTGCCAATCTCCTGTACTCTCCCACCATCCTTCTTGTATCTTCCAGCATCCTCTTGTATCTCTTGTATATCCCAGCATCCTCTTGTATCTCCCAGCTTCCTCTTGTATCTCCCAGCCTCCTCTTGTATCTCCCTGCATCCTCTTGTATCTTCCAGCTTCCTCTTGTATCTCTTGTATCTCCCAGCATCCTCTTTTATCTCCCAGCATCCTCTTGTATCTTCCAGCTTCCTCTTGTATCTCTTGTATCTCCCAGCATCCTTCTTGTATCTTGTATCTCCCACCATCCTTCTTGTATCTCTTGTATCTCCCAGCATCCTCTTGTATCTCCCAGCTTCCTCTTGTATCTCTTAGCTTCCTCTTGTATCTCTTAGCATCCTCTGATCTTTCCAAGCCTCCTCTTGTATCTCTTACTGATCTCTTGTATCTTCTTGTATCTAATCTCCCAGCTTCCTCTTGTATCTCTTAGCATCCTCTTGTATCTTCCAGCTTCCTCTTGTATCTCTTGTATCTTCCAGCTTCCTCTTGTATCTCTTGTATCTCCCAGCATCCTCTTGTATCTTCCAGCTTCCTCTTGTATCTCCCAGCATCCTCTTGTATCTCCCAGCATCCTCTTGTATCTTCCAGCTTCCTTTGTTATCTCCCCAGCATTCATCTTTGTATCTTCCCAAGCTTCCTTTTTGTTTCTGATCTCCCAGCATCCTCTGATAGATGTTACCTCTTGTATCTCTTTTATCTCCCAGCAATCCTCTTTTGGTATCTTTCCCGCTTCTCTTTATATCTCCAGCCATTCTCTTGTATCTTCCAGCATCCTCTTGTATCTCCCAGCATTCTCTTGTATCTTCCAGCTTCCTCTTGTACCTCTTGTATCCCCTAGCTTCCTCTTGTATCTCCCAGCATCCTCTTGTATCTTCCAGCATCCTCTTGTATCTCCCAGCATCCTCTTGCATCTCCAGATCCTATCTTGTAATCGTTCCGCATCCCTCTCATGTATATATTAGTGTCCCCCGCAATCCTCTTGTATCTCCCTCAGCAATGCCACTTGGTATCTCCCAGCATCCTTTGACTCTATCGGCTCCTCTTGTATCTCTTGTATCTCCCAGCATCCTCTTGTATCTCCCAGCATCCTCTTGTATCTCCCAGCCTCTTGTATCTCCCTGCAATCTCTTGTATCTCCCAGCATCCTCTTGTATCTCTTGTATCTCCTAGAATCCTCTTGTATCTCCCAGCATCTTCTTGTATCTCTTGTATCTCCCAGCATCTTCTTGTATCTCCCTGCATTCCCTTGTATCTTTCCCAGCAATCCTCCTTGTATCTTTCCACATCCTCTTTGTATCTTCCCAGTATCCTCTTTGTATCTCTTTGTATCTCCGCAATCTTTCATCCCAGTATTCTGGTAATCTCCCCAGCATCCCTCCTTGTATCTGCTTCCAGCATCCTCTTATTTCCACCACCAATTCCTTTTGTAATCTTCCAGCCAATCCTCCTTGTAATCTCTTGTATATTTCCAGCATCCTCTTGAATCTTCCAGCATCCTCTTGTATCTCTTGTATCTCCCAGCATCCTCTTGTATCTCCCAGCATTCTCTTGTATCTTCCAGCTTCCTCTTGTACCTCTTGTATCTCCTAGCTTCCTCTTGGTTATCTTCCCAGCATCTCCCATTCTTTTGTTAATCTTTCAGCTTATCTCTTCTATTCTTCTTGTATTTTTTCTCTTCCATTTGCTTAATTTCCTCTTTTGTTATCTTCTCAGTCCTATTTCTCTTTGTATCTCTCTCACTCTAATTCTCTTTCCTTTTGTATCTTATCTCTCTTCCTATTGTTTTTCCTCCCTTTTTTGTTTATTTTCCTGTTCCTCTTGCTTTCCTCTTTTGTATTTCTCTCTCTACATCTCCTTGTTTAATTTCTTCCTAGTCATTCTCCTCTTGTTATTCTTCTATTCTTTTCTTGTATTCCTTTGTTTCTCTCTTCTTTAGTATTTCCTTCTTTGTACTTCCCTTGTATCCCGCCATCCTTCTTGTATCTCTCAGCCATCCTCTTGGTATCTACCACCCTCCTTCCTTGTATTCTTCAGCATTCCCTCTTGTATCTCTTGTAATTATCCCCAGCATCCTCTTGTATCTTCCAGCATCCGTCCCTTGTAGTTCCTCTTGTATCTCTTGTACCTCCTCCTCTCTTCCTCTCTCTCTCTATTCCTCTTGCTATCTCCAGCTTCCTCTTCCTCCTCTCTTGTATCTTCCCCTCTTGTCCACCTCTTTTGTATCCCAGCCATTTACCTCTTTATCTTCAGCTTCCTCTTATGTATCTCCCCAGCATCCTCTGTTATTCCTCAGAATCTCCAGCTCCTATCTCGTATCTCTCTCGTATCTCAGCATCTCTTGCCTCCCCCATTCATCTTAGTATCTCTCTCCTTGTTCCATCCCTCTTTGTACCACTCCCAGCAATCCTCTTCGTATTTCCTCTCCAGCTTTCCAGTTCTTGTTTTATTCCTCAGATTGCTTCTAATCTCTTCACCCTTCCTTTGCTATTCTCTTGTATCTTCCCGCCGCTCCTCCTTTCATCCTCTTTAATCCTTGTAATCATCCCAGCATCCTTTCTCTCTCTTCTATTGTATCTTCCACGATTCTCTCTGTCTCTTGTATCTCCCAGCATTCCTTTGTCATCTGATCATTCCAGCTTCCCTTTTTGTATCTCTCTTTTTGTACTCTCCCAGCATCCTCTGTATCTTCCAGCACTCTCTCCGCTACTCTCCAGCTTCCTTTTGTTATCTCTTGTGTAATCTTCCCAGCATCCTCTTGTTATTCCTCCCAGCTTCTCTTGTATTCTCTTGTATCTCCCAGCATCCTCTTGTATCTCCCAGCATCCTCTTGTATCTCCCAGCTTCCTCTTGTATCTCGGTTGTATCTTCCCAGCATCTCTTGTATCTTTCCCAGCCTCTTGTATCTCTGTATTCCCAGCATCCTCTTGTATTATCCAGCTTCCTCCGTATCTCTTGTATCTCCCGCATCCTCCCTCTTAGTTCTCGATCTCTTGTATCTCCCAGCATCCTCTTGTATCTTCCAGCTTCCTCTTGTCTCTTGTATCTCCCAGCATTCTCTTGTATCTTCCAGCTTCCTTTTGTATCTCTTGTATCTCCCAGCATCCTCTTGTATCTTCCAGCTTCCTCTTGTATCTCTTGTATCTCCCAGCATCCTCTTGTATCTCCCAGCATCCTCTTGTATCTTCCAGTTTCCTCTTGTATCTCTTGTATCTCCCAGCATTCTCTTGTATCTTCCAGCTTCCTTTTGTATCTCTTGTATCTCCCAGCATCCTCTTGTATCTTCCAGCTTCCTCTTGTCTCTTGTATCTCCCAGCATTCTCTTGTATCTTCCAGCATTCTCTTGTATCTTCCAGCTTCCTTTTGTATCTCTTGTATCTCCCAGCATTCTCTTGTATCTTCCAGCTTCCTTGTTCTCTTGTATTCTCCAGAATTTTCTTGCTATCTCCCAGCATCTTCTTGTATCTTCCAGCTTCCTTTGTATCTCTTGTATTCTCCCCAGCATTCTCTTGTATCTTCCAGCTTCCTTTTGTATCTCTTGTATCTCCCAGCATTCTCTTGTATCTTCCAGCTTCCTTTTGTATCTCTTGTATCTCCCAGCATCCTCTTGTATCTTCCAGCTTCCTCTTGTATCTCTAGATCCTTTTCTTTGTATCTCCCAGCATCCTCTTGTATCTTCCAGCTTCCTCTTGTCTCTTGTATCTCCCAGCATTCTCTTGTATCTTCCAGCTTCCTTTTGTATCTCTTGTATCTCCCAGCATCCTCTTGTATCTCCCAGCATCCTCTTGGATTCCCTCTTTCCTCTGTTTACTCTCGTTAATTTTTGTCTCGAGAGTAATAATTACAGTTTTCTCCAAACGAAAACTATTGTTCCGGCTTTGTCTGTCCGTCTGCACATTTGTCTGTTCGCATTTTTTTTTTGTCCGTCCTCTGATCTGAAAAACTTCTGAGGCTAGAGGGCTGCAACTTGGTATGTTGATCATCCACCCTCCAATCATCAAACGTACCAAATTGCAGCCCTCTAGACTCAGTAGTTTTCATATTTATTCAAATGTTAAATTTACCCATCGTCGCACGTCTAGCAACGATATAGGACAGGCCAGCACCGGGCCTTGGTTAAAGTTTCATGGTCCTCGGCTTGTATAGTATGTCATAACGAGACCACCGGAAGACGGTTCTATTTTCGGTGGCTTTGGTTATACGATGTGCAGAAAACCCAATGTTTTCTGCGCATTTTTTACTTTTTTTATATTAAGCCTAGGACTATCTATCAAAGAATTGTGAGCGATAAAATCATAAAAAGCACATCAAAGATGAAGAACTAAAGTAAAAAAAAATAAAGAATAAGAAAGCAGACAGGCTTTGAGGAAAAGACGTTACTAAGTTATATCTAGGTTGACACAGTAACCTACTTAAAGACAGCTTGCTATTACTGTTTTCCCATCAATGCTGGGAAGAATGAGAGACATGTTAACACACGACGAGAAAGAGAGAGAGAGAGAGAGAGAGAGAGAGAGAGAGAGAGAGAGAGAGAGACCCAAGCACAATCGAGCTTTCATCTTTACAGAAACCAGGTCAATAAAGTTTCAGACTTGAGGAGCGTCTTACATTTTTCATTCAGACGATCGACAATGCCTTGACCGTAGACTGCCATTATTAACTTCTGGCGGAATTACTCATCTCTCTCTCTCTTTTTTTTTTTTTTTTTTTTTTTTTTTTTTTTTTTTTTTTTTTTATCAGGCTCTATCGCTCTCTGTCCTTCGCTGACAATTGATTCTTTTTTCGTACGTGCTATTTTCGTTGCCTTTCGAAATGTCCAATATTTCTTTCTTTACAAAAATTTTCATATGGGCTGCCTGAAAAGCACCGTTATGTTTCCAAAGGTTTCTCTCGCTTTATATATATATATATATATATATATATATATATATATATATATATATATATATATATATGATATAATATATATATATATATATATTTCACTCTTTCACACATCACGCACATATATATATATATTTATATATATATATATATAATATATATATATATATATATATAATATATATATATATATATGTGTGTGTGTGTGTGTGTGTGTGTGTGAGTATATTATATATATATATATATATATATATATATATATATATATATATATATATATATATATATATATTCAAATACCTTCTATGAATAATAAAAAGAAAAAAAGCACTACTATATAGGAGCACGCACAAAAAACCGCTATAGAAAATCGACACGCACTTGCCAAGGTCGAGAGAAGAAGGAGGGGGGAGGAGAGAGAGAGCGAGAGAGATGAGAGGGAAGGGGGAGGGAGAGGAGGGGGAGAAAGGAGAGGAGAGGAAGGAGCGAGGGAGGGAGGGACGGGGGGGAGACGGAGAGGAGACTGGAGGGGAGGGAGAGGAGAGGAAGGGGATGAGGGGAGAGAGGAGAGCGGAGGGCGGAGGGGGGTGGGGGTGCGGGGTAGAGAGCAGACCTCTGAGGGACCGGAGGCGGGAGGGGGGGTGAGGGGGGAGAGAGGGAGGAGGAAGAGAGAGGGAGGGAGAAGGAGAGGGGACGGAGCGAGGAAGTGAGTGGCGAGCGTTGGAGAAGAGGCGAGAGGAGGAGAGGAAGAGAGAGAGCGAGCCAATGTCTGTTACTAAAAGATATATAATCTTGCGGTGATTATATTTACCTCCCGTTATATTTCCAACATCTGTGTGTTATTTATTATTATTAATTATTATTATTATTATTATTATTATTATTTATGATAGCGTCTACTAGTCATATTCAATAATTACTTATATCTTGCTGCATCAACGACTTAGAACCTGGCGAAAGCCTTGAAATCCACTAGAAAATAAACGACCAAATATTATGCTTCATCAAGGTGTAAACAAACCGACTCTAGGTCTTTTTTTTTTTTTTTTTTTTCTAAATTCAGTTTTATTGAGACCCTGTTGTTTTATTTACTGCTGACATTAACTTCGATAGCAATGGCAGGCTATATCAGTCGTAAAAGGAATTGGTGTTGTTGTTGCGTAAAAATGCGTAGTACTATACTTTGTTTTTTTCCATCTGTCCACCCGCCTGTGGTTTTTGCGTATGGTAACACTGCGTTCCGGGCTTTAGATAGTTACGCTATGTGTAAGTTTTAAGTAAATAAAAGGATATCTGGGTGTACATTTGCAACTTAAAAGTGTTTTAATAATTTACTGAATGCGAATTACACCGTTAATAATCGAAATAGGATATTGTT
>NC_061089.1:14703398-14710898 GCF_015104395.2 Macrobrachium nipponense
TTTTTTTTTTTTTTTTTTTTTTTTTTACTAGAATTACCGTTTTAACAATAAGGACCCGAAATACCAACCACTGAATCCCAACGACTCTCCACAGGAAGAGGAAGAAGCCAACGAAGAAGGGAGAGACGAGGACCCCAGCAAAGGCGCCCGGACGTTACCGGAGACCGGCGGGTCCTCGCGCGCCAAAAGGGTGTTCCTGAGCCGAGGCTGGATGGCTGGAGGATACAAGGCTCCCGAGCCTTCGCCCAACCGCTTCGTCAGACGCCCACCAGCCCTGGCCGCCCCTGTGCCGCCGAGCTTCCCCCAGCCAAAGCCCGGTGAGTGTCTGGATATGCGCAGAAATCCGACTGGTTTATTACAGATTTTTATGGAAAATTTTGTAAGCCGTTTCCAAATTGTCTCTCAATACCCTTTTGGGCATTTCCTAGTTTCCTGTCCTGTAAACCATTCAAATATTGTTTTTTTAAAAGCCGTTTCCTTGTGTTTTAAGCCCCAAATAACCCATTTCATATACTGACGAAGCAATTCCTGAGTTTGTGGCAAAAACTGGTGAGCCATTTCCTGGTTCTATGTAAAACCCCGGAGGCCAATTCCTGGTTTTATGTAAAACCCCGTAGACCAATTCCTGGTTTTATGTAGAACCCCGAAGGCCAATTCCTGGATTTATGTAAAACTCCGAAGGCCATTTCCTGAATGTATACTTTTAAAAAATCAGAAAGGCATTTCTTGCTATTGTCCGCCGGGAAATCATCTTTTCCCACAGCAACCTCCGATGATGAGGTGTAACGAGTCACAGGTATATAGGTCTTGCATGCATCTCAGAGCCCTGAAGCAACTTACGACATATCCCTGACAGCTGCGGAATCCTGTGATATCTCCTTCATAAAGATGTTGGAAAATAAGTGGCTCGAATTTTCCAAATGCAAACTATTGATTCTAGAAACTTTTAGCAGGATGGCACGCATAAACGACTTGGCATCCATGAATACACACCTACATGGATACATAAAAACTCAAGGAAGGTAGCACACGAAGAAAAATGAATTAGAATATAAACGAAAATACAGTAGGGGAAAGTTAATAGTATAATAGAGCCAATTTGTACTTTCGATATTTTTTTCATGATGAAATCCCCAGAAACTCGAAAACATTTCGAAGGCTAAGGAGGGGAGGCTACCCTTCCTGACTAGGGCCGAGGAAGGGGTACTACAAACCCAGCCCTTCCCCAGCACCCTCCCCCACCCAAGGTCCACCTCCTACCTCCTACCTACCAACAGGCTGGAGGTATGAGGACTAGACAGGAGAAGGTGAGTATAGGATTGACGCCAAGTAAAAGTAATTAAATAAATAAACAAATAAAACGGTCCCGATGCGTAACTGAATAAGCAAAGCTTTTGAAGAATTTCTCAGGAGTGAGTCAGTGGCCTTGAGCATGAAGATTTCAAAGAAAACATGTGAAAGAACAATACACAATAAAGTTCATAGGAATCTTTGCATGAAAAAAAAGATCAAATGATTCTTCTCTCGTGTCAAAACTGCATGACAAAAAAAGCCATTAATCCATTCAGGTCTAGAAATATGCGTGGGTGCAGATCACGCCTCAAAAATACAAATGGGAATGTGGGTAGATTCAAACGAGAGAGAGAGAGAGAGAGAGAGAGAGAGAGAATAAGCACCTCACAAAGAGACAATAAAAAGCTTTTCAAAGGGATGCCTCATGCTGTCGTAATCCATAACGATTAGGAATGAAACAGAGAGAGAGAGACAGAAGGACGATCCTAAATATGAAATGCAGTAGGTGTGAAGTATTGTCCCCGGAGAATGCAGAATGCACTGTGTAATGCGATGGTCAAAATTTTACCTTCTATCAATGATGTCTTGTATGATTTATGTAAAAGATTTTTTTTATAAGGCTTTCATAGGACGAATAGAACTACCTGTCTTTCCAGACAAATTTTAAAAGTTGATTTAACAAAAGATGTTGTAAAACGATTTCTTGAAAAATTTAATGTCCATAATATTATGACTGTGTTTCTATATATATTTATTAATTTACCGTACCAGGTAACTGATCTGTGTTATAGCTTGTTTTTCTATAAGAGATAATATCCTTCATGCGACAAATAGACTTCTATAAGACTGAGATCATTTTACCATAAAACGACTAGACTTTTATAAGACTGAGACAATATCCTCCATACACCAACTAGACTTTTATAAGACTTAGATAATACCCCCATACACCAACAGACTTTTATAAGACTGAGATAATATCCCCTATACACCAACTAGACTTTTATAAGACTTAGATAATACCCCCATACACCAACTAGACTTTTATAAGACTGAGATAATACCCCCATACACCAACCTAGAGTTTTATAAGACTTAGATAATACCCCCTACACCAACTAGACTTATAAGACTTAGATAATACCCCTAGTAAGACTTAGATAATACCCCCATACACCAACTAGACTTTTATGAGACTTAGATAATACCCCCATATACCAACTAGACTTTTATAAGACTTTGATAATACCCCCATACACCAACTAGACTTTTATGAGATCGAGATAATATCCCCCATACACCAACTAGACTTTTATAAGACTGAGAATATCCCAATACACCAACTAGACTTTTATTAGACCGATATGATATCCCCCATACACCAACTAGACTTTTATTAGACCGATATGATATCCCCCATACACCAACTAGACTTTTATTAGACCGATATGATATCCCCCATACACCAACTAGACTTTGGTTATCTTCCCTTTTCTTACGCAGGTGACGGACCAGGTAGCGAGGCTCATTACGCAGCCCTCGTCTCCGACCAGCCCCAGCAGAGTCCTCCTTACCGAAGATTCCACTCGATCTTCACCTCCGGGATGTGGACGCCCCTGGGCAAGAGGAGTCAAGGAGGGGATCCTTTCCGACGTCCCTTCTTCTTCTACATTTAGGGAGACTGGACGAGGTTTTCAGAAATGTCGACGCACGATGCAAAATGAGATTAACAAGAGATTTTCAGTGCGGCTTCCAACGTGGCCAAAGAGTTTCTGAAGGCAATTGTATGGTTCTCAGGATGACTTTCCACGACGTCAACACTAAAAGATAATGGAAAATGTTCTATTACTAACTCATTCCATAGATTCAAAGTAATGCAGATAAAGTCTGAGCTCGATGACACGCACTATTCTCACGTCATACAGAATGACGTAATAAACTGCTTTTCCTCATTCCATGAATAGCCTATCTATTTATCTATCGTCTTTGAACGATACAAAGTAGTAATATATCTCGGTTCTCTCTTACACGCTCTATCTATTTATAAAGAGATATTCTATTCACAAGGGCAAAACAAATGGTTATTTTCGCCTGAAGTATTTATTTTCAAAGAAATTTTAAGAAAGGTCTAGATATTTCTCGCCTTCTTTCTGGTAAGCTATTCGGCGGGACTTGGCGATGCAAAACGTACATCTAACTAAAAATTAAATTGAAAGTTTAGTGGAAGTCTTAATGTTTTTTCTTTTTCACCCTTAATCAAAATTCAGTACAAATTAGAGCGACCGCCTTGGGAGTGGGAGAGAGGTGCCAAAAAAAAAAAAAAAAAAAAAACTGCCTTCAGTAGAAAGAAAGCTTCGTAAATTAATTTCCTTTCAGCTATATCACGCAGCTCTCTGTTTTGAGGAAGAAGAACATTCTTAAAGAAGTTAGAGCAAATAAAATAAAACTATAACGTCAGAATGTTTAAGGCAAAAAGTAAAAAAAAAAAATGCTAAACTAAATGAATGACTTTATATCCATCCATTTTCCGAAGAAATGCCACAGGTTTTTTTTCTATCTGCTTTGAGAAGTAACTCAGATATATCTATCCTCAGAATGCCTCAGAGGATTTGTAATGACCTACTAAAGATTGATAATAAATATTATTCAGAGAATACGCAAGTTGGTTTTGTTGTCATTTCCTTATTTCATGTTCGTCAGTTTCTGTCAGTCTTTCAGTGGTTTAATGAATGGGATAAAAAAAAAATGTCTATTAAAGTCAAAACGTTCGATGCTCGTTATTATAACAAACAAATATTCAAAACATTTACAAAGCTCGAATTGATTCCTGAAGCGGCTACTGTCAATATTTACTAGAATCTGAATGAAAATCGAATAAGATTCCTTAGATGCTTCAAATTTTAACGCCTTCCACATTACAAATATATTTCTGGTACATATTTGAAACTACAGAAAAAAGAAGCAACGATCTGCTTCCGAATGTAAATACGTTTCGACATTTACTTCAAGAGAGGACAAAATTACTCCCGTCTTTTCTTACGATTTCCAGAGAACCACTAATATCCAACACGTAATTAGTAAGAAATCCGCATTTCTTTTCCCTGGGGGGTAAAGATCCAACCATTCCTGAGAAAATCAATGTTCGAGAGAGTTTTAACCAACTTTCAAATTAAGCTATGCCAGCACCGTTCAGTGTTGCACGTTCGAAAGCTCTGTGAACTAATACGATACATCAATAATAATTACTCTTTGTTAACCATGATGATGTGTATCTCAAAGTCTAATCTTTTATTAGACTTTGGTGTACCTCATACTAATCAGTGACTTCCTCGCAGCCCGATAAACGCCGGACAAAACGGAACTCTTTCATCTGCAGATCTACAAAGCAAAACGAATCGAGCGCACAGGGGTGGAATTTTTATCCCTTTCCAGCGCAACCTTCGTTGACACGGTCGACTCAAAGACCGACGATGACGCAATCGGCTGACGCGATGCTTCCTACACAAAAGCGGCATCTGTTGTTTTCTAATGGCGAGGTGAGATTTACTTTTAAGCTCAGGGCTTCTGAAATAAACAGGCTGGGGCAGTCAAGCTGTGCCGTGTGCGTAGCCCAGCATACTAATGGATTTAGGTATTTTCATATAGCGTCACAAATATCATGGTCATCAAGGCTTGAAATGAGTTATCCAATACTTGGTAAAAGATTTAGTTTGTACTATATCTTGAATAGACTCCAGTGGTGACCATAGCAAAGAATACTGATTAATTACGACTGTTAGAGGGATTGCATATTGGTCATCAACGCCGGTGACGTACTATTTGATAAAACGTAAAAACACCATACAAACAAACAAACAATAAAAGAGGAAAAAACCTTGACAACATTCTCTTGATAACCACAGGAAAATTATTGATAAATTATTATTATAAACTGGAGTCAAAACTATCATCACAAACGTCTGAAGTAGAGTCATTGAAGAAATCAACATTTTGCACTAGAAAAAAAAAAAAAAAAAAAAAAGTTAAAAATGGGGCTCACCTTTTAACTGGTTCCAACAAAGACATTGTGTTCGATACCTGGCAGACGCTTTTGGCAGCAAAGTACTAGTTCTGCCATAGGCAGTTTAGTAAAAGGCTCCTGTCATGGACGCAACATACTGTTCAGTGGAACGCAATGAAACCCGAAAATCAGCCTCGTCTCTTAAAGATAGTTTCAACAGAAATTTTTATCAGAAGCATTGAATATCTTGACAGTTTGACGGATGACCTTATAAAAGATAAACTCTGCCTTCCTTGTAAACCTCTATGTATTGTCAGTAACTATACTCGGTTTTTTTCCATCTGTCCACCCGCCTTTGGTGTTTGCGTATGGTAACACTGCGTCCCGGGCTTTAAATGTTACATTCAGCTTACGTTCAACAATAATAACAATACCATATTTCGAATATTAACGGTGTAATTCGCATACAGTAAATTATTAAAACACTTTTCAGATGCAAATGTACACCCAGATATCCTTTAATTTACCTAAAACTTACACATAGCGTAACTATCTCTAAGTCCGGGACGCAGTGTTACCATACGCAAACACCACAGGCGAGTGGACATATGAAAACAAAGAGTATAGTTATTCTACAATAGAAAGCAGAGAAAACTTGATCCACTCGGAATACACATATGAACATTCAGGAATGATCTGTGAAAAACAAACAATCACTATTTTGATAATTAATCTGACAAGTATTAATATCCTTGTACTATATCGCCTTGAAACAAACCTAAGTGACGATTACATCCATCGAGTATCTTGTCTGATACGTAATAATTCTCACAAACCATTTAGCACTTGAGAATATACTTTATTGTTCTGGATGGTGGTGAATGTCGAATAAAATCTATTTCTACATAGTATACCTTAATACAGACCACTCAAATTTACGAGCATCTCACAGGTGCCATTGTACATTGATGCCTACGAGCAATTATACTTACCATGATGATATGCAACCACTCAAGTTTCCTAGTAAGTTTCTAAAAAATCTAAAGACGGCATTTAATTCTCTCTCTCTCTCTCTCTCTCTCTCTCTCTCTCTCTCTCTCTCTCGCCTCTCTCAATCGTCTCCTCTCTCTCTCTCGCTCTCTTCTCCTCTCTCTCTTCTCCTCTCTCTCTCTCTCTCTCTCTCTCTCTCTCTCTCTCCTGGATGTTAAAATTGAATGTTTTATTCATGGTAAATATATATCTCAGGGTGAGATAATGGGACACAATCATAAGTGAATGAATTACGAGGAGGATGCGGGTATTTCGAAGTTAAAGCGATTCACAAGCTATCAAAAATGGACATTTATAAGCTTTCGAATAAAATATGAATCACGAAGAAATGTAATGTGAACAGAAAAAGAAATATTAACCATAGAATCACTATATTTTGTTAAAGAATGTCTTTACTCACCAATCACCCATCTCCCTAAGGTTCCATCATCCTGTCTAGATTAAACTTTCCTTCAATAATCACGGGACATGACTTGTTTATACTGATGCCCAGGACTTCCTAGTCTTCTGTGTTGGCATGGATTTCGTTTTTATCCTCGAGTAGTTTAAGGATGGGTCTTTTAGTCCCATGCGCTACCCCAAAGGTGTTCGGAAGTCTGTCATTCATAAGTTTATACAAATTTAAATAAAATATTTGCATTTTTTTTTTACCTAACTAGCGCAATACCGAAAGGAAATCTGTCATATATGTCATTTCGAGCGGAAGTTCCTAGTAAATTCTTTGGACTTTTGAACATTGGACGATGTCTAAAGAAGTACATCCCAGGGTACTGTAGCTAGAAATATTATTAATATACTTATAGGCTTTTTTTTCCCCGCCAACCACTGCGTCATTACTGAGTACCGAAATACATGACAGTAGGGCAGGAAATCTAAACATAAATTTTATACTTGTTACCCTCCTAAAAGACTAGTTTTCTTGGGAAAGAATAAATGTATATAAAAGAAAACGAAATAATGTAGTACCTAGCCGTAGCGCTTAAACTATCTTATTTCTTCATATTCTGCTACAAATTATTCAAGCATTATTATAGAATGTTGACACTATTTTCATACAATGTGTGGTATTATCCAGTCCTTGATAGTGTAGTTTTGCCTTTGTCCTTCAGTCTCCTTAATTTCATTAATACGGACATCATAAAATCTACCAAAAATCA
>NC_061089.1:14718398-14720898 GCF_015104395.2 Macrobrachium nipponense
CATACAAAACCTCACGATTATGGTATTTGAAAATGCATAGTTTCTACATCTACATTTTCAATAAAAAGAAAAAAGATTCCTTCTATTTTGTTTATCTTTTAGGCAATGGAAGTGGCCATTAAAATTCTACAAAATATAAAACATATTCAAATAAGAAAAGGAGATGAGGTGACATGCGTAACCTTCTGCTTGGCTGAAGTCGTTTCTGTCATTTTTAAGGCCGGTGAGAGAAGCTCAGTTATTACCACCTTAATTCCTGGTATTTTCGTTACAAATTACGTCGTAGATACTTAGAACACGCCATTGCACTCGGGTAACCCCATACATTCATATATTACAGACCTAATATCGATTAAATGTAGCCAAGAAGTAAAAAAAAAAAAAAAAAATAGGCTAGGAGGTCGTATTAATGGCTGCCGAACAACGCCGTCATTCTGTCTTCAAAAGTGTAAGTTGTGCTAGAAATTAAACCCATTTCGGGACCGTCAAATAGGATAATCAGTTACAAAATAGCTAGGTAGTATATGTTAATCCAGAACATAAAGTACCCCTTGGGGATCAGATGTATTCTGCCATGTTTAACACTAAGCTAGCAGGTATACCTCCTGGGGCATCAAATGTCTCGTAGGAGCATTCGGCAAAATTGAAACTTACCTACTAGTATGTAAGTCAGTTTCCAAGGAAATACCTATACTAGGCTACCTATACCCTTCGTGGTGTTCTTACTTACCTAGGTAGTGGGTAGTTATACCAGCCTAACGTATTTTGTACATAAAATCTTTATTTTTTAAATTGAAATGGTCATTTACCTTTTATATATTATACATCAAATTTTACACATCAAACTGGCCCCTGGGGGTTAATTACAGGCGTCTGAATAAATATTACTTAAAATTCTTGATCAGGAGGTAAAATTGCATAGAAAACCGCAACTACCATAGTCAAGGCCGCAGCGGAATAGTAATATAGATCTACCAAACTTTATTTAATTTGGTCTTGAAAATTTTGCTTATTTAGTGAAATGGTACTTAAAATTCTTGATCAGAAGGTAAAATTGCATAGAAAACCGCAACTGCCATAGTGTAGGCCGCCGCGGAATAGTAATATAGCTAGATCTACCAAACTTTTATTTAATTTAGTCCTGAAAATTTTGCTTACTTAGCTAAATGTTTTATATTATTTTGCATTAAACCTTTATTTCAATTTGGGCTAGAAACATAACATTACCATGTTTTCATGTGAGCTTTGAACGTTTGTGACATCATAATAGGCTAGGACCCCTCCCCCCTCCCCCTCCTCCTGTATTCGACAAAGTAGAGGACCACAGTAGGAAAGCAGGGCTTTCAAGTACTTGGTGACTTAGGTTAGGTTTGGTCATTTGTAAAGGCATTTAATGTCAGAGATGGTCAAAGCACACATTAAAGCATTAGAAAATATTTTCATGTTCAAAATGCAAAATTTGGTGACAGTAAAATTTTACCACTTTGGCATATTGACAGCTGATTGAGAGGATACAATGCATTACATATTTGGGAAAGTAAAATGGGTAAAATTGAAGACTACTACAGGGGCCTGGATATTTACTGCCTTTATCTTTATGCTTATGTTGTTTATGTTTGATATATATATATATAATATATATATATATATATATATATATATATTATATATATATATATATATATATATATATATATATTATATATACACACACACACACACACACACATATAAATACAGATATATATATATATATATATATATTTATATAAAATATATGTATACTATAGATATATATATTATATATATATATATATATATATATATATATGACTGGTAAAAGTGTTCTGTAACAACAGAATTCCATCTAATAAAAGGAGCCCATAAAAACACCAAATGTAGAGAGAAAAGTACTATATTTCAGAGACTGCTGTCTCTCTCTTCAGGTATATGAATGAGAAAAGTTTACAGAAAAGGTGGTATTTATACCAAGAGATTCGTCCACAAGTAAGCCAATTTAGGTCACCCCCGCTGATAATCTTCCTTTAATCTTCTTAAGCGTTGGTTGAATGAACACTGCGTCGACGATGTCCGATGTCCAATTCCCTTTTGAGATGTTTATTACCTGCTTCTCTTTTTATTAGGCCGATTCCATCATTTGACTCTTGTACCGGCAGTTGCTGCTATAAATTACACGTGACATATTCCAGTTTATTCTATGGTTATGTTCATTTATATGATTGAAAATAGCCGAGTTCTGTTGTCCATACCTAACTGACCGTTTGTGTGTATTAATCTCTGGGGAAGTGATTTACCTGTAAATCAGATGTAAGATTGGTCACAGTCCTGGCATGGGATCTCATATACCCCAGAGTCTTTGGGCGGTGTCTTTTGTTGGACGTTAATCAGGGATTTGGCTAAGGTATTTGGGTAGGTAAATGCAAAAGGGTTGGATTTCCCAAGGGTGTGAGTTACTCTCTTAATCGTCTCCAGGTGGGGA
>NC_061089.1:14725898-14803398 GCF_015104395.2 Macrobrachium nipponense
GATCGCCTACTATCTTTTGCCAACCAAGTGCATTGGTATCCCAGCCTTAGACGATGAATTATGACTGCTAGTGCTCTTGACATATCTTTGGGAATGTCATGTGGTTGCAGACTGGTGGTGTCTACATACCACTTTGCAGTGTTAGAGCCTCCAAAGACCGCTCTCCTGACTTTGCTTTCTTCTTGCACTTGACAGTATGCTGAGGCTTTGCTTTTAAGTTGAGTCAGTGAGTGGCTGATTTTAATACCTATGTTGTTAATGTGCAACCCACTCTTTGCTAGGGAGTCTGCTTCCTCATTTCCTTGGATTCCTATGTGACTTGGAATCCAGTTGAGAGTAATCTGTCTGTTTCTGATTTGGTGGATGTTAGCAATTGCCCATATACTTGTCAGGAGTTTTATATTTTCTTTTGCTTTGCCTTTTGTGATGGCTTGTATTGCTCCTTTTGAGTCGGTGTGAATAGTTGTGTTTCCTGTTTGTGTTGAGAGTCTTCTAGCGCTTTAGCGATTGCTATCAGCTCAGTCTGTAGAGTGGAGGCGTTATCTGAGAGCCTCCATCTCCCTTTTAGTGATGTTGAGTAGACTCCTGCTGCCGCTGCAGGAATGCTGAGGTCTACTGATCCATCTGTAAAGTATTCATTTGTGGCTGTCGTTTTCCTTATTGAATCTTGTGCTGCTTGTTTCAGCTGTTGAACGGTGCATGCTTCTTTGCTTGCCGGTAGGACTGTGTAGTTGATATTGAAGAGTTCTGATTTCCAGGGTGCTGGTTCTACATACTCAGCAAGAGGAGAGTCTTCTCTGATGTCAGCAGCATGCTTTTGCATGCCTACTCTTCTCAGTGTTTCTAAAAAGGTTGCCAGAGTATGTCTTGGGTGGGTCTAGATCTTCGTGAGATCAATGCACTTTTTGATCTCTCTTTTTAGTGGACAGTTCCTTTCATTTTTTAAGGTTTTTAGCAGGATGGACGTGTTTCTAGGTCTATTCTGTATGTCAGAGACTGTAGTTTTGTTTCATGTCTCAGAATGCATAAGTTAGTCCACAATTGGAGCACCTGTGATGAGTCTCAGGGCATTGTTTTGAATTACTTCAAGGCTCTTTTGCTCTGTACTTGAGAGACTGGTGAGAACAGGTGCGGCAATACTCAACCGTTGACCTTATTGTTTGTATGTAGAAGGTTCTGAGGCGTGATATACTGCTCCCTGTTGTAGAGAGGTGATCCTCCTCATGGCATTGTGTCTGCATTTGACTTTTTGCTTGAGTATTTTCAAGTTCTTTTGCGTGGGGAGAGTTGCTTGTTTATGTTTAACTCCTAGGTACACAAAATTGTCTACCCATTCAATGGGGTTCACCCATGAGCTGTATTTCATTTGGGTCTAGACTGTGTTTGATGGCCATTGCTTTTGTCTTTGCAGTGTTGATTTTTAGACCTAGGTCTTTGCATTTATTTTCAATTTGTATTATTGCACTCTGCATGTTCTGGTGAGATCTGTGTCTGTCTGTGCTGACTAGGCAGACATCATCTGCATAAATGAATATTTTCAACTCCATTGGGTAGGGTGGTTGTGGCTAATTTTTCCATTAAAACATTGAAAAGGAAGGGGCTGAGTATGCCTCCTTGAGGTGTTCCATTCTCTAGACTGAGAAAGTCCGAGCTTGCTCCTTGGAAGGTGACTCTAGCCTGTCTGTTTTGCGTGTATCCTTTGGCCCATGCTAAAAGGTTGCCCTTTACCGCCTTGTCAGCCAAGGCTTCAAGGATGGCAGCTGCACTGGCTAGCTCATAAGCTTTTTCTAAGTCCAGAAAAAACTACTATTGCTTTCCTTTCGTTGATTGTGGACATGACATCTGCTAGGCATTCTTGTGTGCCTATGCCCTCTTTGTAGGCATATAGGCGATGGTGTAGAGGTCCTGTTTTCCATAGCAGTCTGTTTAGCACCATTCTCTCTGCAGTCTTCTCTGTGCAACTGATGAGAGAGATGGGTCTGTAGGAGTTGGGTTCTTTGGGCTTGGGAATCGGCTGTGTATTTTGTTGGTTCCATTGTGTGGGTCTACTGCGTTCTGTGGTATGTTCTATTGATTATATGGAGATGAACTGTTTTGGCTGCCGTTCCCATGTTCTTCAGCATGCCTATATGTGATCATGTCTGCTCCAGGGGCTGTGTCTGTTCCCTTTTGAAGGGCTTTGCCCAGTTCCTTTAGTGTGAATGGAGTGTCTGTATCATCAGGGATGTTGCAGGCCGTGTTAATTACTCTCCATCTCCCTGGGTCTAGTGCCACTTGCCTTTCTCTTGTGGTTTGTGGTAGGTGTGCCGATTTGGTCCTGTCGGCAAAATGCTGTGCAAGTCTGTTTGCTTCAGCTTGAGGGTCAGGATGGTGTGGTTGTGTTATCTTGGATTTTCCTGATATTTTGTTGAACCATTTGAACATTTTTGCAATGGGAGTAAGTCGGGTGGTCTGTGAGCACCATTTAAGCCAGGTTTCTTGCTTCACTTCTTTGGCAGTTTGTGTTGCATGGTTTATAACTTCTCTTAGGAGAGCATGCATCTCATCAGTGGGATTGCGTCTGAAGAGTTTTCTTGTCCTATTTACTCTTGAGTTCATTTCCTTTATTCTTGTGTTGTAGTACCAGCTGTCCTTGTGGGGGGTTTGGTTAGTGGTAAAAGTTTTCTTAGGCATGGAGATGTTTGCTGCATTATGCAGGCTACTCACAAAGTCCTCTTGAAGTGTGTTTATGTTTTGGGCCGGAGTTTGGAGGTACTGTGTTGCCCACTCAGTCATTCGGTTTTCAAAAGTGGGCCAGTTTGCCAGGTCCGTCTCCATCTGCTGGCGGGGTGGTGGAGGGGGAATTTTTGTTATTTTTATGCTGGTTTCAGTTGCAAAGTGGTCGCTGGTTAGTATTGGGTGCACTTTTCCATGCACATTCTTCTTCAGGTTTTGGGATACGAAGCTCAGGTCCAGTCTACCTCCTCGGATGGTGAGTAGCTTCGTTTGTGTCATTTAGCAGAGCCACTTCAGGAAATTCTTCCAGGAGCAGATGTATGTGTCTGCCTGCTGCATTTGTATGTTGTTGGGATCGTAGGCATGATGATGAGCATTGAAGTCTCCTGCAAAGAATGTGTTTTTCTCTGGAGGCAAGCACTGAAGGTTTTCTCCCTTCAGGATTTTGTCATGGCCTTTGTATATGTTGTGAATGACTAGTGAGGTATTTTCTAGCCTTATCTGGATGCTTAGCGTTTCAATGCCTTGCCCACAGTCTATGTTTCTTATTTTTTCTGATGGAATTGTTGCTTTCACCAGGGTGATTAAACCTCTGTTTTCATTTGTGTGTGGGGTTTTGTATACTGTGTATCCCTGAAAAGAGAATTTGTTGGTTTCTCTAACAAGAGTTTCCTGTAGGAGGACACAAACGTCATGTTTTTCTACGAGCACCTGTGATTGCAGTGTGGCGTATTTGGTGTTGGCACTGTTTATGTTCCATTGAAGGATTTTTAGGGTTGAGTGTGTGCTGTTTTCGTCATTTGGGGTGTTGTTTGGGTTTTGATTGTTCTGCTCCATTTTAGTTTATCAATGATACCAGTGTTTTCCTGAGCTCTGCAGTAAAGTGTTTGCTATGGGAGTAAGTGGTGAAGAACTTGCGATACTACCGCTGCTTATTTCCCTCCTGAGTTCTTCACGTGTGAGGTTGTAGCTATGTTTGTTGGTGGGGGGCTCTGGGGCACTAACCTGACTACCGGTACGGGTGTTACTCTCATGAACGGGGTGGGAGGAAGAGGGCATGTTGGGAGGAGTGGCTGGGGTGGGGAGCAGTGGCTGTTTTGGTGTGGAGTAGGGTAGGAAGGAAGTGGGTCTGGCATTTGGGACCTGCGTGTTTCTCTGTGTGTACAGTGTGCCTTCTGTGAGTCTGGGGTCGCGGTTTTCGTGGGGCTTCGTTGGGGTTGCTTGCTGTTTCTGTGTCTGTGTAGGTGGCTGGTGGTGTTGGGTTTTTTGTGATTGTGGTCCTGTTTTATGTGTTTGCTGGTAGTGTTGGGGTCTGTGTGATTGTGGTGGTTTGTGTGTGTGTTGTTGGATTGGGTGCTGCCATTGTTTGGCGAGATCTCTTTGGGGTTCTTGCTGTGTGGTAGGTGGTTGTGAGTGTGATGTGTATTGTGTGAGTTTTTGTTGTTCTGTGGTTGGGGGAGGAGATCCTTTCATATTCCATATTCTTTTCAGTCTTTCCATGCAGCCCTTGTACCATGCATGGTGTCCCTTGTGGCAGTTAGGGCATCTGGGCTGTTGTTGCCTCCTTTCCTTTTTTGTGCTTGTCGATGCAGTCACTTGTTGGGTGTTTCCCACTGCAAACACCGCATATAAAGGCTTAGCTGTGGCACTCCTGCTGGTGATGGCCAAATCGTTGGCACTTAAAGCATCTTAAGGGTTCAGGCGTGAAAACCTCGGTGTGGTATTTCCCCCATGTCGGGATGTCTACGAAAGGGGGCCTTTTGCCTTGGAAAGTGACAAGGACTTTCTTAGAAGGTTCTTTTGCCTTGTTTAGGCATCTTTCCGCGTGTACTACTCCTGGGAGCTTCTTGATGGGGTCGACTGGAAGTGATGTGGGTATCCAAGTATGATACTTTTGTTTTTTCAGTTTTCTGTGTGGGGTCTAAGTACTGGAAATTTTGGTTTGGTTGCTTTTTGAGTATTTCTGCCGATTCTTGGTTTCGGGTGTGATAATAAACTGTCCTCGCTTGTTGGGTTTGCTGAGTTATTTGTATGTTGGGGTGTTTGTGTTCAAGATCTTTAACCGCCGTATACGTCGTCTGATTGGGAGTGAGGATTACCTTGAATTTGTGTAGTGGGGGAAATTCTTTTAGAGATTGTGTGTCGATTTGAATGTTGTCTTGTGATGTTGCAGGAGGTTGTGTGTGAGTGGTGTTAGGTGTCTTTCTCATTTTCCTTAATTTTGTTTTTTCGGTTGCCAGCTACCTGGTAGTCATTGTCATCGTTTCCATGTGTATCATAGTCATCAGAGCTGTCCATGGTGGGGAATGGTAGGAGAGGTTGTTTATTTGTCTGTGGGGGGGTGTCATCTAGGGCTTTGGGAGAGTGAAGTCTTGGTCTTTGAATCTTGGGAGAGTTGTCATCAGGGGAGCTGCCGGCTGATCTGGTCCGTCTTCTAGTCATCATTGTCTTAGAGGGTGATGGTTTGGTGGGAGATGATGAGGGTGAGGGTGAGGATGCCATTTATGAATGATCCAAGTAGAGAGAGAGAGAGGGTTTGTGAGGTGAAAATGTGTGTGTGTGAGTTGCCTGAAGGGCTTGGTTTTCAATTACAATGAGTCCTGGCTTATGGAAGGCGCCAGCCTATGGTTTCCTGTGCTACTTGCAATATAGTATTGCGACAGTAGGAAGATTTGTCTCTTTGGTCTTGCTTCTGTTGGAGATTTTAGACCTCAAGGGCTACCAAATGTTTTCACAAGAGAGACGGTGTTAATAAGAGAAAGTTATTTTTTGAGAAAAGGAGGAGTAATATTAAGTCTTCAAATTGCTTATAAGAGTGAGAGAGCTCTCTCAAATCTTATTATTCCTTGCTAAGCGCGCCGACTATAAAGTCGGCAGGGCTAAAATGCAGGGAAAGTCTGCAGCAAGCTGATTGGCTGGTGGCCGAGAAGCACAAGCTTGAAAACCTACAAAGAAGCTTGAAGGTTTTTGTGCTAGCTTTCTGATTGGTCGGTGGCTGCCGGTGGGAGGAGTCTGGGCGGAGCTGGGGCTGGAAGCGGGGCGGAGTCTAGGAGCGGTGTGAGCAGAGGTGTTGCTACCACGGATGCCGAGCAGCAACTGGGTCTTAGTGGTGAGTCCTTCGCTATATATCATGGTCGTGCGGGCGCTCACGGATGCTCCTGCAGGACCCGGAGGGTGCACGACTTTTCATTGGCTGGCGGCCAGGCGTCGGAAATTCTCGAGGCGCGTTGATCTTCTCATGTGTGTTGCGTCACCTGGAGCCGGGTTTTCATTGGCTGCGACCGTGGTGACGTCACTCCTGGTATTGGTATTTCTACCAACCTCTTCGATATTGGTCCCGTCCTGGGCGCTGGTGTTCTCGTCTGGAGGGGGGCTGGGTCTTCCTTACACAGGTGGGCAGCAGGAAAGGTTCCTGTGTCGTATTAAGGAAGGGTTTTTGTTCAAGGATGAATAAAGCCTCAAGGAGGCGTAGGCGTCGCTGATCGGGGGCTCTTCCAATTATCTTGTGTTTTTTACAATATCCTCACGCACGACGTGCTGTTGGTGGCGGTGAGGGCGTGGTGTTTTATGGCACCGTTCTGGGCGTGACAGAGACCTCTTAAACAGTCGTAACGTTGTCATACCGATATAAGCTCCAGGACATCCTTGGAAAGGAAAGGGCATGTGTACCGGTAAACGACGTATTCGCGTTCAGGGGGATCTCCTGCGGGCGGGGTAGGGTTATTTCTCATAATCAGGTCCCTTGTTCGTCTGTTCTTATAATAGATTATAAGAGAGAGCCTCTTCCCTTCCTCCACGGGGGTGACGTTCTCTTCTACAATCTTCTTAAGGCATCTCTCCTCTTCTTTGTATCCGTGGTGCATGAAGGACTTGTGAGAAAATATGTATATCCTCGGAGGGGGGATTCTCTCTATTCTCTCCGTCCTCCATGTACCATTTGTTTAGGCTTGTTCTTTGATCTCCCTGTTGATCAGGCTTGTTGGAGTAAACCGTTTGTTGATCATCATTTGTGAGCTCGGTCCAGTTCTGCGTGGGTGTCCTTCCCGCGAACATTCCGGAAGAATCGCTTAAGACACTCCTAGACATCTGTACGAAGAGATCCCCCTTCACCACCCACAGGAGGACAGATGTTTTCGTCAGAAAGACGGAGTGGCAATGGGGTCCCCTTGGGTGTCCTCTTTTGCCACTTTTACATGGGTACCGTTGAAGAGCGGGTTTTTTCGCAGCACCGATGTCCCCGGACGTATGGCCAGATACATCGATACATATTTGTCCAAGCTGACTCCGGAGAGGTTGAAGCCACCCTTCGCCAGCAGTTCCTGCGCAACAGCGCCCTTAATTTCAAAATTGAATTTAGCAGCGAAGATCGCTCCCCTTCCTCGACGTCCTAATTACGAAGACTACCCCGAAGATGACCACCACCATCTCCACACCAAATCTACTAACTTGGGACTTTGCTTAAATGGAGAGAGTGAGTGTCCTGCGAGGTTCAAGACCACCACCGTCAGGGCCTTCGTGAAGAGGGCCTTAACGCACTGTTTTCAGCGGTGGCAGGACACCCACGCAGTACTGGACCGAGCCTCACAAATGATGATCAACAACGGTTACTCCAACAAGCTGATCAACAGGGAGATCAGAACAGCCTTAAACAAATGGTACATGGAGGACGGAGAGAATAGAGAGAATCCCCCCTCCGAGGATATACGTATTTTCTACAAGTCCTTCATGCACCACGGATACAAAGAAGAGGAGAGATGCCTTAAGAAGATTGTAGAAGAGAACGTCACCCCCGTGGAGGAAGGGAAGAGGCTCTCTCTTATAATCTATTATAAGAACAGACGAACAAGGGACCTGATTTATGAGAAATAACCTACTACCCCGCCCGCAGGAGATCCCCTGAAGCAGAATAAACGTCGTCTACCGGTACACATGCCCTATCCAAGGATGTCCTGGAGTTTATATCAGTATGACAACGTTACGACTGTCTAAGAGGATCTCCTGTCACGCCCAGAACGATGCCATAAAACACCACGCCCTCACCGCCCACCAACAGCACGTCGTGCGTGAGGATATTGTAAAAAAACACAAGATAATTGGAAGAGCCCCCGATCAGCGACGCCTACGCCTCCTTGAGGCTTTATTCATCCTTGAACAAAAACCCTTCCTTAATACGACACAGGAACCCTTCCTGCTGCCCACCTGTGTAAGGAAGACCCAGCCCCCCCCTCCAGACGAGAACACCAGCGCCCAGGACGGGACCAATATCGAAGAGGTTGGTAGAAATACCAATACCAGGAGTGACGTCACCACGGTCGCAGCCAATGAAAACCCGGCTCCAGGTGACGCAACACACCTGAGATGATCAACGCGCCTCGAGAATTTCCGACGCCTGGCCGCCAGCCAATGAAAAGTCGTGCACCCTCCGGGTCCTGCAGGAGCATCCGTGAGCGCCCGCACGACCATGATATATAGCGAAGGACTCACCACTAAGATCTTTATTACGGGCTGCTCTGTGAGCAAGAGCCCTGGCTGGCACAAGGCCAGCTTAATCTTAAACAACAACAACACTAAGATCAGTGCTGACTCGGCATCGTTGATAGCAACACTCCGCCTCACAGACCGCTCCTAGACTCCGCCCCACTTCCAGCTCCAGCTCCGCCCAGACTCCTCCCACCGGCAGCCACCGACCAATCAGAAGCTAGCACGAAAACCTTCAAGCTTCTTGTAGGATTTCAAGCTTGTGCTTCTCGGCCACCAGCCAATCAGCTTGCTGCAGACTTTCCCTGCATTTTAGCCCTGCCGACTTTATAGTTGGCGCACTTAGCAAGGAATAATAAGATTTGAGAGAGCTCTCTCACTCTTTATAAGCAATTTGAAGACTTAATTTCACTCCTCCTTTTCTCAAAAAATAACTTTCTCTTATTAACACCGTCTCTCTTGTGGAACATTTGGTAGCCCTTGAGGTCTAAAAACTCCAACAGAAGCAAGACCAAAGAGACAAATCTTCCTACTGTCGCAATACTATATTGCAAGTAGCACAGAAAACCATAGGCTGGCGCCTTCCATAAGCCAGAACTCATTGTAATTGAAAACCAAGCCCTTCGGGCAACTCACACACACAATTTCACCTCACAGACCCTCTCTCTCTACTTGAATCATTCATAAATGGCATCCTCACCCTCACCCTCATCATCTCCCACCAAACCATCACCCTCTAAGACAATGATGACTAGAAGACGGACCAGATCAGCCGGCAGCTCCCCTGATGACAACTCTCCCAAGATACAAAGACCAAGACTTCACTCTCCCAAAGCCCTAGATGACACCCCCCCACAGACAAATAAACAACCTCTCCTACCATTCCCCACCATGGACAGCTCTGATGACTATGATACACAAGGAAACGATGACAATGACTACCAGGTAGCTGGCAACCGAAAAAATTGGAAGGAAAATGAGAAAGGACACCTAACACCACTCACACACAACCTCCTGCAACATCACAAGACAACACTCAAATCGACACACAATCCCTAAAAGAATTTCCCCCACTACACAAATTCAAGGTAATCCTCACTCCCAATCAGACGACGTACACAGCAGTAAAAGATCTTGAACACAAACACCCCAACATACAAATAACAGCCAAACCCAACAAACGAGGACAATTCATTATCACACCCAGAAACCAAGAATCAGCAGACATTCTCAAAAGCAACCAAAACTTCCAGTACTTAGACCCCACACAGAAAACTGAAAAAGGTATCATACTTGGATACCCAACATCCCTTCCAGTCGACCCCATCAAGAAGCTCCCAGGAGTATTACACGCTGAAAGATGCCTAAACAAGGGAAAAGAACCTTCTAAGAAAGTCCTTGTCACTTTCCAAGGTAAAAGGCCCCCTTTCGTAGACATCCCGACATGGGGGAAATACTATACCGAGGTTTTCACGCCTGAACCCTTAAGATGTTTTAAGTGCCAGAGATTTGGCCATCACCAGCAGGAGTGCACAGCTAAGCCTATATGCGGTGTTTGCAGTGGGAAGCACCCAACAAGGGACTGCATCGATAAGCACAAAAAGAAGGAGGCAACAACAGCCAGATGCCCTAACTGCCACAAGGGCACCATGCATGGTACAAGGGCTGCATGGAAAGACTGAAAAGAATATGGAATATGAAAGGATCTCCTCCCCAACCACAGCACAAACCGAATCACACACAATACACATCCCACTCACAACCACCTACCACACAGCAGAACCCCAAAGAGAGATCGCCAAACAATGCAGCAAGCAACAACAACAACACACACACACCACCACAATCAATAGACATAGACCCCAACACTACCAGCAAACACATAAAACAGGGACAATCACAAAAAACCCCAAAAAACACCACCAGCCACCTACACAGAAACAGCAAGCACCCCAACGACGCCCCACGAAAACCGCGACCCCAGACTCACAGAAGCACACTATACACACAGAGAAAACACGCAAGTCCCAAATGCCAGACTGTAATGTATTGAGAAACACTACTCTCTCATTCTACTATGTTGAACCTTCTGGGAGTTGTTGTAGAAATCTCCCGCCATCCACAAAACTGGGAAGCCAGCCATAAGCATGGGTCTCCTTACTTGTAATTGATATACCATAATAAAGTACGTGAATGACCACCCTGTCTTCTTAGGACCTAAGTACTAAGGACAAGAATGCAACAGTGGCGACGAGGAAGAACCCAGTGTACGAAGAGGTATGTCACATTGAAGAGTTAGTGTACCCAACGACAGCCGGCCGTATCTAGCCTAGCATACCAGTTTAGGCCTGGCCAACGTCCAGACTCCAGTATTCGAGTAGCCTGAATTCAGCTGTATTTGTTGGGGACTACGAAGTTCCATACCCTGTCAGGAAGGATGGCAGCAGCAAGAAGGGAGACCGACAATTCCCGAGTTTAACCAGATAAGTTGGAATTATCTTGTTGGCTGGATCTATTTTCCATGAATGTTGAAGTAAATGAAGTAACAGAGGCGACAGCAAAAAGGGCTTTGTTGCTTTCTTCAGTTGGGTAGAGACTTTCCACGATCTGTAAGTTAACAGCACCGAATTGCCGTCTGCAGTTCCACATTTGATGACCTAGTAAATCAAACTAAAAGTCGCATTTTATAACAAAACCAAGTTATCATAGAGCAGGTGGGATTCCTACAGAGGAAGAGAAAAAGTAGTGAGTCCGTGAAGGAAATATTATGCAGAACTAAATTGTTAGCTCAACAGTGTGAATTTGATAGTGATTTGACGAAGGTTGAAGAACAATTATTGGTTGGTCATTGATGAATGAAGTATTATTGTTTAAGGTTTTTATTAAGCCTGATCCTTTTGAGTTTAAATTCAAGCTCCTCTCGTGAATTACTATTGCCAAGGTTACCAATTTAGAAACAAGCGATGTTACTGAAATGTAGTCCCTACTTCAAGTTCTTTTATAGATAATAGGCCTGCAGGTACTGTTAACAAGGTTAGGCCTAATTCTAGTGCAGACTCTAAAGGGAGAGGTAAAAGTGATTATTGTAAAGTTCAAAGTAAATGCATTCATTGTGGCGCGATAACCATTTAGCTAATAATTGTAGATTTAAGAATGCCTAAATGTTACCTTTCCTGTGGCAAGGAAGGCCATGTTAGTACAGTGTGTCCCAATAAAAAGGCTAGAAAATAAATCTAGGAATGGTTAATACAGTGCATGATTGTTAGAGGAGTCTACTAGTAAGGATATTCCTGTTAAGGAAAGTTTCCATGATTCTTATGATTTATTGAAACTTTTTGATGTTAAGTGTGAATTCTATTGATTTTGTCGATGATTATGAGGAACCATATAGAGAAATTTTAAGGTTAAATGGGTTTCCCCTAGAGTTTGAATTAGACACTGGCAGTGGTGCATCCACTATTTCACGGCATGATTGCTAATAAATTGAATTTAACCCCATTACCACAAGGAAACGCTTAGCAAATTATGATAAAGCTGAAATGCAAGTGTACGGTGAAATAAATTGTGATGTTTCTTTTAAAGGCCAAATGGTCCAGGGACAAAAGTTTTTTGTTGTAGATAATGATTTAAATTTAGCAGGCAGGTCTTTGATGAAGAAATTGAAATACCAGTGGGTACAAATTGATAATGTGTGTGATGATAAATTTAAAGGTCCTCTTATTACCCAAGTAGTGCATCTAGGCCTAAGCTTGATTGTGTAAAAATGTTCAATGAGTATCAGGTGGTGGAAGGATCACCCATTACAAATTATGAATGTCAATTAATGTTAAAAGAAAATGCTGTGCCTAAGTATTTTAAAAGCTAGATCTGTTCCTTATCATTATAAATGTAAAATTGAGAATAGTTTGAAAGAACTAGAAAGTAAAAATTATAGTGAGCAAGGTCGAGCATGCTGGAGATTGGGCCAGTCCTATTGTTCCTGTAATGAAGCCATAATGGTGAAATAAGGATTTGTAGATTTTAAGTATCTCAATACCCAAACCAGTGTTAATACCTTCCCATTACCGAGATTGGATGATATTTTGGCAAATGTAGGTTCTTGTCAGTATATTTCGAAATTGGATTTGAAAAATGCATATTTACAGGTATCTGTGAGTGAAAAATTCTCAACAATATTTGATTATGAATACTCATTTGGGATTATATAAGTTTCATAGATTGCCTTTTGGGTTGTCGTCAGCACCAGTATATTTCAGAGGTTTATCTCTGAATTATTGGCAAATATTGAGGGTGTTTCATGTATTTTTAGATGACATATTGATTGTCGGAGCTACCAAGGAGGAACATGACAAGAGTTTATGTAAGGTTTTATCAATTTTGCAACAGAGAAATGTTAATTGAATAAAGATAAATGTATTATTGGTTCTAGGGAAGTACCTTATTTAGGATACATTTTAAGTTGTGATGGAATTAAACCTGACCCAAAGAAAATAGAGGCAATTTGGAAGCTCCAACCCCTCACTCTGTTCAGTCTTTTTAAAATCATTTTTGGGGCTATGTACTTATTACAATAGGTTTGTACCTCAGTTCAGCTCTATTTTATGTCCTTTATATTAATTTAACCCAAAAGAATGTGGAGTTTCATTGGGCAGCAGTTCATGAAGAAGCTTTTCAGAGTATTAAGGAAGCTTTGGGAAGAGCTGATATTTTGGATAATTTTAACCCCAATGCTACCATGATTTTAGAAGTTGATGCTAGCCCTGAAGGATGGAGCTGTTCTTAAGCAAGAATATAAGGGTAGAATTTCTACTATTTCTTTCAAAAGTAGAAAAATTATCTAATGCTGAGTGTAATTAATTCTCAAATTGATAGAGATGGCTCTATCCATTATTTTTTTTTGGAGTCAAGAAGTTTTCTGATTATCTTTTGGGGTAGAAGTTCGTTATCAGGACGGACCATAAACCCTTGACTCATCTACTAAACCCTAGTAAGTCTATTCCACAATTATCTAATGCTCGTATTCAAAGGTGGGCTTTATTTCTATCAGGTTTTGATTTTAAAATTGAACACATTAAGGGAGTGCATAATACAGTGGCAGATGCTCTTAGTAGGCTACCATTGTGTAGAGATGATGCTGATTTTCATGTACCAGGAGAATATGTAATTTGATTAATATTTTGGATAAGAATTCTTTTGATGTTACAATGGTAAAAGAATGTATAGAAAGAGACATGTTTTATGCAGAGTACGAGATTATGTAAGGAAGGGGTTCCCCAAGGAAAAGGTGATGGAAATTAGTATGTTACCTTTCTATAAATTGAGAAATGATTCTTTCTTTGCATGACAATGTATTACTCTATAGGAATCGTATTTTGTTTCCTGAGATGTTGAGAAAGCGTGTTATGGAAATGCTTCACGAGGGCCACCAGGGTATTGTTGCCATGAAAGCTGAAGCAATGGTCTTTTGTATATTGGCCAACATGGACCAAGATTTAGAACAAATAACTTCCAACTGTGCATTATGCATAACAAATCTCAAACATAAGGGCATTTCACCTTTATCTTGGCCGTCAGTAGATAGACCTTGGTCCCACGCTTGCATGAGATTATTGTGGACCCATTGACAACATGCAATATTTGATTATTATTGATTCCTTTTCTAAATTTATTGATGTCTATTGCTTGCAAAGAATATAAACTTCAGAGGGTACCATACAATGTTTTAAGGTCATGTTTTGCTAATTATGGTATTTCCTGACACCAATTGTATCTGATAATGCAACTTGTTTTTAAGGTCTAGGGAGACTCAGGAATTTCTTTCGGAAAAATGGTGTTAGACATTGTTCAGGATCACCATATAACCAAGTACAAACGGGCTTGCAGAACGGCTGTCCGAATATTCAAAACTAATTTCAAAAAGTTTTGATTGTAATTTGCCTGTTTAAAAAACCAGAATGGCCAAATTTTTGTAGACCTATAGACGTACAGTACAGTCTTCGTATACTGGCTGCTCCCCAGCTGAATTATTGTTTGGAAGGAAATTTAAGGGTCCATTAGATGTATAATGCCTAAACAAAGAGATGAGTGTTATGTTCATGAGTCTAAATTCAGAGTTGGCGATGCAGTATATGCCAAGAATTTTGGTAAAGGACCAGAATGGGTGGAAGCTAAGATTATCAAAGTTCTTGGTGAAAGAAATTATTTGGTTTCTGTAGAGGTTAATGGTATTTTGACTTGGAAGCGTCACCTTTCACAGTTATTTGAGAGAAAAAATGTATAATACTAGAGTAATGATGAACCGTCACTATTAGAAGATACAATGATTCCTTATGTTCTGTAGTTTCTTCTCCCCGTAATGTACAAGGATTAGAAGAAAACAAAATAACACTATTCAGAACTCGGGTATAGATTTGTAATCCCAATGTAGAAGTAGTAGGATCAGAGAACAGTAATTGTGATACTGGTGCCATTGTAAGAAAATCTACCAGAGTAAGTAAGAAACCTAGGAGACTCATTGAACAAATTTAAATTTTTGTCTGTTAACCTAAGGGGGGAGGAGTGTAATGTATTGAGAAACACTACTCTCTCATTCTACTATGTTGAACCTTCTGGGAGTTGTTGTAGAAATCTCCCGCCATCCACAAACTGGGAAGCCAGCATAAGCATGGTCTCCTTACTGTAATTGATATCCATATAAAGTACGTGAATGACCACCCTGTCTTCTTAGGACCTAAGTACTAAAGGACAGAATGCAACACAGACCCACTTCCTTCCTACCCTACTCCACATCAAAACAGCCACTGCTCCCCACCCCAGCCACTCCTCCCAACATGCCCTCTTCCTCCACCCCGTTCATGAGAGTAACACCCGTACGGTAGTCAGTTAGTGCCCCAGAGCCCCCCACCAACAAACATAGCTACAACCTCACACGTGAAGAACTCAGGAGGGAAATAGCAGCTGTAGTATCGCAAGTTCTTCACCACTTACTCCCAGAGCAACACTTTACTGCAGAGCTCAGGAAAACATGGTATCATTGATAAACTAAAATGGAGCAAAACAATCAAAACCCAAACAACACCCCAAACGACGAAAACCAGCACACACACAACCCTAAAAAATCCTTCAATGGAACATAAACAGTGCCAACACAAAATACGCCACACTGCAATCACAGGTGCTCGTAGAAAAACATGACATTGTCCTCCTACAGGAAACTCTTGTTAGAGAAACCAACAAATTCTCTTTTCAGGGATACACAGTATACAAAACCCCACACACAAATGAAACAGAGGGTTTAATCACCCTGGTGAAAGCAACAATTCCATCAGAGAAAATAAGAAACATAGACTGTGGGCAAGGCATTGAAACGCTGAGCATCCAGATAAGACTAGAAAATACCTCACTAGTCATTCACAACATATACAAAGGCCATGACAAAATCCTTGAAGGAGAAAACCTCTTCAGTGCTGCTCCAGAGAAAACACATTCTTTGCAGGAGACTTCAATGCTCATCATCCATGCCTACGATCCAACAACATACAAAATGCAGCAGGCAGACACATACATCTGCTCCTGGAAGAATTTCCTGAAGTGGCTCTGCTAAATGACACAAACGAAGCTACTCACCTCCGAGGAGGTAGACTGGACCTAGCTTCGTATCCCAAAACCTGAAGGAAGAAAATGTGCATGGAAAGTGCACCCAATACTAACCAGCGACCACTTTGCAACTGAAACCAGCATAAAAATAACAAAAATTCCCCCTCCACCACCCCCGCCAGCAGGATGGAGACCGGACCTGGCAAAACTGGCCACTTTTGAAAACCGAATGACTGAGTGGGCAACACAGTACCTCCAAAAACTCCGGCCCAAAACATAAACACACTTCAAGAGGACTTTGTGAGTAGCCTGCATAATGCAGCAAACATCTCCATGCCTAAGAAAACTTTTTACCCACTAACCAAACCCCCCATCTAAGGACAGCTGGTACTACAACACAAGAATAAAGGAAATGAACTCAAGAGTAAATAGAACAAGAAAGCTCTTCAGACGCAATCCCACTGATGAGATGCATGCTCTCCTAAGAGAAGTTATAAACCATGCAACACAAACTGCCAAAGAAGTGAAGCAAGAAACCTGGCTTAAATGGTGCTCACAGACCACCCCCGACTTACTCCCATTGCAAAAATGTTCAAATGGTTCAACAAAATATCAGGAAAATCCAAGATAACACAACCACACCATCCTGACCCTCAAGCTGAAGCAAACAGACTTGCACAGCATTTTGCCGACAGGACCAAATCGGCACACCTACCACAAACCACAAGAGAAAGGCAAATGGCACTAGACCCAGGGAGATGGAGAGTTATTAACATGGCCTGCAATATCCCTGATGATACAGACACTCCATTCACACTAAAGGAACTGGGCAAAGCCCTTCAAAAGGGAACAGACACAGCCCCTGGAGCAGACATGATCACATATAGCATGCTGAAGAACATGGGAACGACAGCCAAAACAGTTCATCTCCATATAATCAATAGAACATACACAGAACGCAGTAGACCCATACAATGGAACCAACAAAATACACAGCCGATTCCCAAGCCCAAAGAACCGAACTCCTACAGAATCAGTTGCACAGAAAAGACTGCAGAGAGAATGGTGCTAAACAGACTGCTATGGAAAACAGGACCTCTACACCATCGCCTATATGCCTACAAAGAGGGCATAGGCACACAAGAATGCCTAGCAGACGTCATGTCCACAATCACGAAAGGAAAGCAATAGTAGTTTTTCTGGACTTAGAAAAAGCTTATGAGCTAGCCAGTGCAGCTGCCATCCTTGAAGCCTTGGCTGACAAGGCGGTAAAGGGCAACCTTTTAGCATGGGCCAAAGGATACACGCAAAACAGACAGGCTAGAGTCACCTTCCAAGGAGCAAGCTCGGACTTTCTCAGTCTAGAGAATGGAACACCTCAAGGAGGCATACTCAGCCCCTTCCTTTTCAATGTTTTAATGGAAAAATTAGCCACAACCACCCTACCCAATGGAGTTGAAATATTCATTTATGCAGATGATGTCTGCCTAGTCAGCACAGACAGACACAGATCTCACCAGAACATGCAGAGTGCAATAATACAAATTGAAAATAAATGCAAAGACCTAGGTCTAAAAATCAACACTGCAAAGACAAAAGCAATGGCCATCAAACACAGTCTAGACCCAAATGAAATACAGCTCATGGGTGAACCCATTGAATGGGTAGACAATTTTGTGTACCTAGGATTTAACATAAAACAAGCAACTCTCCCACGCAAAAGAACTTGAAATACTCAAGCAGAAAGTCAAATGCAGACACAATGCCATGAGGAGGATCACCTCTCTACAACAGGGAGCAGTATATCACGCCCTCAGAACCTTCTACATACAAACAATAAGGTCAACGGTTGAGTATGCCGCACCTGTTCTCACCAGTCTCTCAAGCACAGAGCAAAAGAGCCTTGAAGTAAGGTCAAAACAATGCCCTGAGACTCATCACAGGTGCTCCAATGTGGACTAACTTATGCATTCTGAGACATGAAACAAAACTACAGTCTCTGACATACAGAATAGACCAGAGAAACACATCCATCCTGCTAAAAACCTTAAAAATGAAAGGACTGTCCACTAAAAAGAGAGATCAAAAAGTGCATTGATCTCCACGAAGAACTAGACCCACCCAAGACATACGCTGGCAACCTTTTAGAAACACTGAGAAGAGTAGGCATGCAAAAGCATGCTGCTGACATCAGAGAAGACTCTCCTCTTGCTGAGTATGTAGAACCAGCACCCTGGAAATCAGAACTCTTCAATATCAACTACACAGTCCTACCGGCAAGCAAGGAAGCATGCAACCGTTCAACAGCTGAAACAAGCAGCACAAGATTCAATAAGGAAAACGACAGCCACAAATGAATACTTTACAGATGGATCAGTAGACCTCAGCATTCCTGCAGCGGCAGCAGGAGTCTACTCAACATCACTAAAAGGGAGATGGAGGCTCTCAGATAACGCCTCCACTCTACAGACTGAGCTGATAGCAATCGCTAAAGCGCTAGAAGACTCTCAACACAACTAGGAAAAACACAAAACTATCCACACCGACTCAAAAGGAGCAATACAAGCCATCACAAAAGGCAAGGCAAAAGAAAATATCAAACTCCTGACAAGTATATGGGCAATTGCCAACATCCACCAAATCAGAAACAGACAGATTACTCTCAACTGGATTCCAAGTCACATAGGAATCCAAGGAAATGAGGAAGCAGACTCCTAGCAAAAGAGTGAGTTACACATTAACAACATAGGTATTAAAATCAGCCCCTCACTGACTCAACTTAAAAGCAAAGCCTCAGCATACTGTCAAGTGCAAGAAGAAAGCAAAGTCAGGAGAGCGGCCTTTGGAGGCTCTAACACTGCGAAGTGGTATGTAGACACCACAAGTCTGCAACCACATGACATTCCCAAAGATATGTCAAGAGCACTAGCAGTCATAATTCATCGTCTAAGGCTGGGATACCAATGCACTTGGCAAAAGATAGTAGGCGATCCCAGGCCATGTAAGTACTGCGAAAGAATTCCAGAAGAACCTCTAGAACACTACCTCTTAGACTGTCCAGAAACGGAGCAACTAAGAGATAGGTACATAGGAAATGAACGCACAACCACTCAAATCACAAAGCACATTCTAGCAAACACCCATGAATTAGCAGGTTTCCTATGCTCCTACCCACCACCTAGGTAGGAACAGAACACAACCCTGACTGACAGCACATGGTGCCAACAATCATGACCACTACCCCATTCCACCCTAACCCACATAACATGCAAGACAAAAAAAGACAAACCTCTTTAACAGACATCCCCATTCACCTCTTGCCTCCTTCATCACCCTCCCCTCACACTCATCACTATCCATCCACCACACTCACCAGACAACACACACCCAAAGAAAGCGGACCGGAAAAGGAACATGTCTCAGAAATTCACGAGCTACCTTACTAGCTAACTGTGCCTACAACTCAAACCTTCATTCTTCCAATCTGTTGGTCTCTCCTACTAGCCAACACTTACTACTATCCAGCTTTCCCTACGACTGAAGGGTACCTTAGGGTTTAAAGGGTTTCAACCTTGCCCATCAAATCCTTCATTCAATATCAAATCACCTTCACCACATCATTCATTTATCACCAATAAAGATTGCATATCCTAAGCATCTCACATCTCAAACTAATATGAATTACGGGCTGCTCTGTGAGCAAGAGCCCGTGCTGGCACAAGGCCAGCTTAATCTTAAACAACAACAACAACAACCACTAAGATTCAGTCCTCCAGCAACCATCGCTGTGACCATGCCCTGGCAGATCTGGGCGAAACGTCAGAGAGAGAGAGAGAGAGAGAGAGAGAAACTTGTAGCAGTAATATATGTATATAGCAGCAATAAAGACAATTCAATATGACTACACTGGATTTGACGATCCCCTTTGGCACGTTGCTTGCCAGTTTCAGCAACATTGAGAAATCCTTAATAAGGAAAATAGAGAAGACTCTATACAAAATTAATGGAGCTGATGCAGCAATCCTTTTCAACAAGATATATTATTATTATTATTATTATTATTATTATTATTATTATTATTATTATTATTATTATTATTATTTAATATAACTGCTTCCAAGTCATTTAATTTGTCCAGAACTTTGTTCATCAGACTTCCTTTTGGTTCCAGGATTGGCAATGATTAAAATCAAACTGATTTATTCGAGTGATTAAATCATTGATTTTTTCATTTACAAAATCATGATTTTTTTCTTTTACGTTTTAATTTGAAAGCAAACAAATAGAAAAAATATGGTTTGGGGGTTAATAAAAACTTAGGCATAAATGTGCTGCACCTATTTATTTTGATATAAAAAAAATTGCAAGTACATAATTTAGGCCAGAACTGGAAACCTACAAGATAAATCAATAGTAATTCTGTCATAAATTAACATTTTTAGGGAAAAAAGGATTAAAAAAACATATAACAAATAAACAAAACCAAATAAATAAAAAAAATAAATAATTGATTTTCATTATTTTTTTCAAATGAAAGAAAAATCACCAACCCTGCTTGGAGTGACTTTAAATTGTCACTTGGAGTGACTTAAATTGTTACTTGAGTGACTTAAATTGTTACTTGAATGACTTAAATTGTTACCTACATGAGTCGAATGAGTTTAGCACCAGTTCCCGGGGGAAGGCAAAATGCCTTGGGGAGGGATGGAGGTGGGGGGAGGGTCTGAGGAAGGCCTCTCAGTTAATTATTATTATGTTATTTGTTATTTATTTTAAATATTTACTTATTGTAATTATTATTTTCAATCTATAATAATAATTATAATAATAATAATAATAATAATTATTATTATTATTTTTTAAAGACAATTATTACTATTATAATTTATTTTCTCACTATTATTATTATTATTATTATTATTATTATTATTATTATTATTATTATTATTATTATTATTATTATATAGCCAGCAGTCCCTCAACTGCTGGCTGTTCTCCAGCCGCATCCTTTTCATCTGGTTTGGGGTTAGGTCAGGTGATGTTATCTATCTAGCCCCAGGCCAAAAAAGGAGCCAGCAGTCCCCCAACTACAGGCCGTTCTCCAGATGCATCCTTGTGGTCTTATTTTGGGGTCAGGTCAGGTCGTGGTTGCTATCTAAGTCCAGGCCAGGGACGTCTATCTAGGTCCAGAGTCAGGGAAGTAGCCGTTCTCCCGCCGCATCCTCTTCGTCTTGGTTTGGGTTGGGTCAGGTCAGGTGCCATTATCTCTCTAGGTCCAGGCCAGGGAAGGAGCCAGCAGTCCCCCAACTGCTGGCCGTTCTCCTGCCGCATCCTCTTTGTCTTGGTTTGGGTTGGGTCCGGTCAGGTGCCAGTATCTCTCTAGGTCCAGGCCAGAGAAGGAGCCAACAGTCCCCCAACTGTTGGCCGTTCTCCAGCCACCTCCTCTTCGTCTTGGTTTGGGTTGGGTCAGGTCAGGTGCCAGTATCTCTCTAGGTCAAAGCCAGGGAAGGTGCCAGCAGTCCTACAACTGCTGGCCGTTCTCCCGCCTCGTCGTCTTCGTCTTGGTTTGGGTTGGGTCAGGTCAGGTGCCTGTATCTATCTACTTCTGGGCCAGGGAAGGAGCCACCAGCCCCTCAACTGCTGGCGGCCGTTTTCCAGCCGAGTCCTGTTCTTGGTCTTGGATTGGGTTGGTTCCCGGTGTCTATCTAGGTCCGGGCCAGGGAAGGAGCCAGCAGCCCCCCAACTGCTGGCGGCCTTTCTCCAGCCATGTCCAGTTCTTGGTCTTGGATTGGGTTCGGTCGGCTGGTCAGGTGCCAGTATCTATCTAGGTCCGGGCCAAGGAATGAACCAGCAGCCCCCCAACTGCTGGCTGCCATTCTACATTCATGTCCTGTTCTTAGCCTTGGATTGGGTTGGGTCGGGTCCGGTCAGGTACCGGTGTCTATCTAGGTCCGGGCCAAGGAAGGAGCCAGCAGCCCCCCAACTGCTGGCAGCCGTTCTACATTCATGTCCTGTTCTTAGTCTTGGATTGGGTTGGGTCGGGTCCGGTCAGGTACCGGTGTCTATCTAGGTCTGGGCCAGGGAAGGAACCAGCAGCCCCCCAACTGCTGGCAACCGTTCTCCAGCTGCGTCCTGTTCTTAGTCTTGGATTGGGTTGGGTTCCGGTGTCTGTCTAGGTCCGGGCCAAGGAAAGAGGCAGCATCCCCCCAGCTGCTGGCGGCTGTTCTCCAGTTTCGTCCTGTTCTTGGTCTTGGATTGGGTTGGGTCAGGTCCGGTCAGGTGCCGGTGTCTATCTAGGTCCGGGCCAGGGAAGGAGCCAGCAGCCCCACAACAGCTGGCTGCCGTTCTCCAGCTGCATCCTGTTCTTGGCCTTGGATTGGATTGGATCCCAGTGTCTTTCTAGGTCCGGGCCATGGAAGGGCCAGCACCCTAACTGCTGGCAGCCATTCTCCAGCCGCGTCCTGTTCTTGTTCTTGGATTGGGTTGGGTCAGGTCAGGAACCGGTGTCTATCTAGGTCCGGGCCAGGGAAGGAGCCAGCAGCCCCCCAACTGCTTGCGGCCGTTCTCCAGCCGCGTCCTATTCTTGGTTTTGGATTGGATTGGATCCCGGTGTCTTTCTAGGTCCGGGCCAGGGAAGGAGCCATCCTGTTCTTGGTCTTGGATTGGGTTGGGTCCGGTCAGAAGCCGGTGTCTATCTAAGTCCAGGCCAGGGAAAGAGCCAGCAGCCCCCCAACTGCTGGCGGCCATTCTCCAGCCGCGTCCTGTTCTTGGTCTTGGCTTGGGTTGGGTCCGGTCAGGTGCTGGTGTCTATCTAGGTCCGGGCAAGGGAAGGAGCCAGCAGCCCCTCAACTGCTGGCGGCCGTTCTCCAGCCGCGTCCTGTTCTTGGTCTTGGATTTGGTTGGGTCGGGTCCAGTCAGGTCCCGGTATCTATCTAAGTTCGGGCCAGGGAACTAGCCAGCAGCCCCCCAACTGCTGGCGGCCGTTCTCCAGCCGCGTCCTGTTCTTGGTCTTGGATTTGGTTGGGTCGGGTCCAGTCAGGTCCCGGTGTCTATCTAGGTCCGGGCCAGGGAACTAGCCAGCAGCCCCCCAACTGCTGGCGTCCATTCTCCAGCCATGTCCTGTTCTTGGTCTTGGATTGGATTGGTTCCCGGTGTCTTTCTACATCCGGGCCTGGGATGGAGCCAGCATCCCCCCAACTGCTGGCGGCCGTTCTCCAGCCGCATCCTGTTCTTGGTCTTGGATTGGGTTGGGTTGGGTCCAGTCAGGTACCGGTGTCTCTCTAGTTCCGGGCCAGGGAAGGAGCCAGCAGGCCCCCAACTGCTGGTGGCCGTCCTCCAGCTGCGTCCTGTTTTTTGTCTTGGGTTGGGTTGGGTCGGATTCGATCAGGTGCCGGTGTCTATCTAGGTCTGGGCCAGGGCCCTCTTAATGAGAGAATGCCTTGATGAAGTCATTGGGCTTCCGCATGGCATATCATTCCCGTGCTGAAGCGTGGTGATGGGCAAGAGGGCTCTCGAACTGGGGAATTTTTGTTTTTCCTCATTTTGACTCTAAATTTCTCTCATCCTATTTCTATTACTTATAATTGTTTCATTCTTCATATTTATCAACTTTCTCCAACCTTGCTGTCAAAACTCTTACCCATTTCACTGTCCAGATGTTTTTTTAGGGTACATCATATCCGGGATTGGAAATTTTTTCAAAATCAATTGTGGGAGCTGTGGTGGTCTTGCCAACTACCCGATAATGTTTGGACACCTTGGAATGTCAGTATTTCCATACTGGCATGCGGGACTATTCTCGAACCTAAACTTGGCCTTCGGATTCCAGGGGTTGGCCGGTTTCATAGAGATAGGACTCTCGGCATTCTGTCCGGTTTGCCTGCCACTATGATTAAAGTGGGGATGATTGTATTCTTGTAATGCTCTCGGTCCCATCAAGCGGGTTTGGCATACACTTGAGCCACTCTAATCATAGTGGTACCATCCCTTTGTGGTAGGGTAGGGAGTGGACAATTGGGAAGCAGCTCTCGCAGGTGTCATCATTGGTGGAGAAATTAATTTCATGAAAGGATAATGGGTTCTCTTTTGGGATGACAGACAGTCTAATTTTTTTCTTTCCCCCAACTAATTTAATGACGGAAATTAATGTTTCTTATACCCCTGGATCGAATGGCGAACCTCAGACACTGTTGACGACCTCTGCTAATTTAATTAGGGAAAACTCTGTTGATGACCTCGGAACTAGGAAGGACCATTCTATTGATATTCCAAAATTGAGTAATCTGGGTAACGCAAGGAAACTTCGAATCCTTCATGTTACCGAAATTCCAATAGAGACAAATTATGATAATATATGTAAAGAATTTGAGTGGTATGGATCTATAACAGAAATAAGAATGAAACTGGAAGACACAAAATGGGATTCATGGATATCTTACAATAGTCATGACGAAGCATTTAATGCAATATGTAATATTAATAATATCAAAATTAATAACTTGAATATAATGGCTGCTCTTTGCGACAAGGTACCAAAGAATTTGGATGTTTATAGACCTGCGGACTGGTTTGAAAAAGATGCTGATTTAGTTATGCCTTCCCAGAGAAAGCCAAAACCACCGATGTGGCTTGTAGCTGAATCTCAGGGGGTTACAGGGAACTATTTCAAAATATGCAAATTAATTCAGAAAAAAGTAGGAACTATTGCACCGGGAGATATATCTCGTTTTGGAAAAAATAGTTACCTTTTCCATGCCAAATCATGCACACAATCTGTAATACTATCCAACCTTAAAACAAATGATGATGATATTAAGTTAGATGTCAAACCCCACCTAAATTTTAGCTAAGGAAGGGGAGTAGTTTTTTAACAAGATCTGTATGAATTTACAGAGGAGGAGATACTGGCCATGTGTCCACTAAATGTATGGAAAGTACACAAAGTCCCAGGTACATCAATGATTATCCTTACTTTCCAGGATGCTGATGTACCTTCCCGCATTATTATTGAAAATGAAATTATTAAAGTTCGACCATTCAAGCAGAAGCCACTGCAATGTTTTAATTGTTTTAAATTTGGACACCCGTCAAAAATTTGCAAAAACGAAAAAATGTGTGGTATTTGCTCCAAATCTTACCATGGAGAATGTGCACTTGAGGCCAGGTGTTTAAATTGCAGCTCAAATCATAAATCCACTGACCGGAGCTGCGAGCTGTATAAGTCGGAAGAAGCTGCCCTTAACAAATCCAATTTAGAACATATAAGTGTGGGATATGCCAAAAGAATATTAGATAAATCAAGTAGTTATGCAAAGGCACTAAAATCAAACACACCTAGTACTGCCAATAGTTCTATAAAAAGAAATATACCATCTAATGATAAAATGCTGCATGATGAGGTAAGCATATTACCTTCTGAGGCTTTGCCACAGTGTATTAACAGTGGAGCATTGCCCATCCCCGTACAACCTTCGTCCCCCATTACAATTAGTAGTACAAACCTCTCTCAGGCCTTGTCCTTGCCTGATTTGATGGAGGTTCCACTTAAAACCAACTTGCCTGGTGCACCTGTTGTGGGGAAGGTGCAAAAACCTAGAAGCCCACCACCTATTAATCGAAAAAGAGAGACCTCCATTTCTCTCACCCCCTTCCATCAGAAACATTAAAGCTATGACGTCAAATAAATTTGATGTTTTATCTGTTGATGATTCTGATGAACTGGAAGATAACTTGAATAAATCAGAAATTCAAGTTGAGGTCCACCATCCGCCTCAACAAATAGATCAAAAGGACACAAAGAAAAAGACAAACGTAAAACTCAATATATCAAGACCATCTCTAAAGAAACCTACAGGAAATAATGTTAGATTAAAAGTTGCCAATGGGAAGACCTCATCCAAGATGTCTTCCAGAAGTGATCCATAGTTTTCTCCTCCATTTTGCAATGGAATTGTCAGGGTTTAAGGGCCAAATATGAAGAACTTAAGCTACTAATTCATGAGCATTCCCCCATAATTGTATGTCTACAGGAGAGCAAGCTTGATGCTAATACTCCTTGTCCTCGAGAGTATATTAGCTATAGAACACCATATAATCAACAAGCAGGGAGCCATGGCGGAAGTCTCATTTACGTTCGTCGAGATGTTCCCCAAATATCTTTGTCTATTCGTACACCTCTGCAGGCAGTGGTTGTACAGATTGATATAGGGAGAAAATATACAATATGCTCTCTGTACCTACCTCCAAATGATAACATTTTGTATGATAATTTAGTAGAGGTGATTCAACAACTCCCCCAACCTTTTCTCTTACTGGGAGATTTGAATGGTAGACATCCTTTATGGGGCGATGTTTTAGCAAACACAAGGGGCAATATTATATCATCAATTGTGGAAAATGAGGATGTCGGACTCCTTAATACAGGAGAGCCCACACACTTTCATGTCCAGACAGGTACCTTGTCATGCATTGACCTATCAATCGCAAGCTCTAATTGCCTTCTCGATTTCGATTGGAGGACATTAGATGATTGGCATACTAGTGATCATGCACCAATCATTGTAAACACCAACAATGGTCCACCTTTACAGAGATCACCACGATGGAATCTTGACAAGGTAGACTGGGGTTGATTTTGTGAGCTAAGCAAAATTGAAGGGAATGCAGAACAGTTTGAAAATATTGATGATGCCATAGACATGCTGAATGGAACCCTTCATACAGCAGGAGTCAATTCAATTCCCAAAACAACAGGGTTATTCAAACAACGACCAGTCCCCTGGTGGTCTTCAGAACTAACTGCCCTGCACAGAGCCACAAGAAGGTCTTTAACCCGATTGCGCAGACGCCGTACTGAGGAGAATTTAATTATATACAAGAAATGCAGAGCACAGTTCCGTCGTGCCATGAAAGAAGCTAGGCGCCAGTCTTGGGTGTCTTTTGTTTCCTCCATTAACAGTAGAACACCACCATCTTCTGTGTGGAGGAAAGTGAAAAAGATAGCAGGCAAATTCACCCCTAACCCACCACCAGTGTTGAAGGTGAATGATCAGTATGTGACTGGAGCAACTGAGGTTAGCAATGCCCTGGCGGATCATTTCTCAAATGTATCACGCAAGTGTGAAGCAGCTCCTGGTCACCAGTTTAGGAGCATTGAAGAAAAGAAAATTTTAAATTTTGCAACAGGAAGGGAAGAGTCATACAACTCTCCTTTTACTGAAAGAGAATTTGACTCTGCACTTGCTACGTGTAATGATACAGCTCCTGGACCCGATGGAATTCCATATGCAATGATTAAACATGTACCTGTTAATACCAAGTTGTTTATTTTAAGCATTATTAACAGAATATGGCATGATCATAGTTATCCAAGTGTTTGGGAACTAGCCATTATTTTAGCCTTTTTAAAATCTGGTAAGGATAAGTTTTTAGCTGCAAACTATCGACCAATTGCATTGACATCTTGTTTATGTAAGATCATGGAGAAGATGGCCAATGTAAGACTGGTATGGTACCTGGAAAAGAAGGGTATTTTATCACCTATCCAGTGTGGATTTAGAAAAATGCATTCAACGACTGATGTGTTGATGCGACTGGAATCCTCTATTTGTGAAGCCTTTGCTTCCAAACAGCACCATGTAACAGTCTTTTTTTATCTTGAGAAGGCATATGATACTGCATGGAGATATGGTATACTTAAAACCATTCATGAATTGGGGTTACGAGGAGAGTTACCATTGTTCATTCAATCATTTGTTTCACATAGATTTTTTCAAGTGAGAGTGGGGGAAACTCTATCAGAGAGGAGATGTCAGGAAGGAGGAGTTCCGCAGGGTAATGTGCTAAGTGTAACACTATTTGCACTAGCCATTAATGGGATATCCTCTGTCATTCCCCAAGATATTCTCTCAACATTATTTGTAGATGATCTCTCCATATCATTTGCTGGATCTAGAATGTCGATGGTTGAGAGAAAACTACAACTCTCAATTGACAAAATTATTCAGTGGGCTGATATGAATGGATTTAAAAGTTTTCGACAAGCAAAACTGTTGTTGTCCATTTCTGTCGTATTCGGGGATTACATCCTGACCCGGATATATACATCAAAGGCCAACGGATCCCATGTGTAAATGAAGCTAGATTTTTAGGTTTGATATTTGATTGCAGGTTGACATGGGTTCCTCACTTAAAGGCGTTGAAAGTTAAGTGTCTTGAGGCTCTGAATCTTTTAAAAGTAATGTCACATACATCATGGGGGCCAGACCGCAAAACTATTTTAAAATTATACAAGGCCTTAATTTTTTCAAAAGTTAGTTATGGGTGTGAAATATACTCCTCAGCCACCCCAAGCCGATTAAAGGTATTAGATTCTATACACCATGCTGGTATTAGATTATCTACAGGAGCGTTTAGAACTTCGCCTATTCCAAGTCTCCTTATTGATGCTGGAGAATTAACTTTAGACCTTTACCGAAAGTCTTCTATTATTCGGTATTGGTTTAGGTTGCAAAGACTTCCCAATTCTTTAGCCTGTCAGACTGCAAATTTTGTAAGGCATTTTAGATATTTTGAGTTACACCCAAAATCTCCTCAACCCTATGGTTTTCGGTAAAACAATTAATAAAAGGTCTTGATATAGCAAGAAATAGAGTTCTTCCATTTAGGATATCACCAACCCCTCCATGGAAATTACCAGAGATATCTTTTTGAAAATATTTTATTGGTATAAAAAAGAACATGGCTGAATTAGAAGCCAGGTCTCTCTTTCATGAACATGTCGAAGAACATAGGGAATCGACTTTTATATATACAGATGGCTCCAAATCTGATGCTGGCGTTGGATTTGGAGTATATAGTAGTTCTTTTAATAGTAGAGGTGCACTTCCTTTAGTATCTTCCATATTTACTGCAGAACTATATGGCATATTAACCGCTATTGAGAAAATAGCATTAAAAGATGGGGGCAATTTCACCATTTTTAGTGATGCAAGAAGTGTCCTTCAAGCTTTAGAAGTTTTTAATTCTAGTAATCCTTTGGTTTTAAAGATTTTAGAGTGGCTTTTCATTATTGGTCTGAAAGGCATTACAGTTCGATTTTGTTGGGTTCCGGCACACGTAGGTGTGTGTGGAAATGAGGAGGCAGATTCACTGGCAAAGAATGCTGCAGCTGAGTTGCTACCAAGAAGGTATCCCATTCCATGTAATGATTTTTTACCTATAATTAAGAATTTTATTTATAATAATTGGCAAAAGCATTGGGATAGCTTAGCTGATAATGAGATGAGAGAAATAACAAATGTTATATCCCCTTGGAAATATAACGTGATGCCCCGAAAGTGGGAGACTACTCTTTGTCGTCTCCGAATTGGTCATACTCGGATGACACATGAGTTTCTGCTAGCTGGCCAACACCAACCATATTGTGATGACTGTTTGATACCCTTGACCGTGAGGCATTTGTTGACTGAATGCCCCACTTATAGCACGGAAAGAAATAGATATCTGTTTGAGGCTCGAGGTGAGGATAGCAGGTTCATCATTGCCAAGATTCTTGGACATGTGTCATACAATGCAAGTGGCATTTTTAGATTTATTTCAGAAGCAGGTCTACTGAAAGCTATTTAACTTTTACAATGATATATTTGCTTTTATGGCCGTTCTCCAGCCATGTCCTGTTCTTGGACTTGGATTGGGTTGGGTCCGGTCAGGTGCTGGTGTCTATCTAGGTCGAGACCAGGGAAGGAACCAGCAGCCCCCTAACTGCTGGCGGCCGTTCTCCAGCTGCATCCTGTTCTTGGACTTCGATTGGGTTGGGTTGGGTCCGGTCAGGTCCCGGTGTCTATATAGTTGCGGGTCATGGAACTAGCCAGCAGCCACACAACTACTGGCGGGCGTTCTCCAGCTGCATCGTGTTCTTGGTTTTGGATTGGATTGGGTCCCGGTGTCTTTCTAGGTCCGGGCCAGGGAAGGAGCCAGCAGCACCCTAACTGCTGGCAGCTATTCTCTGGCCGCGTCCTGTTCTTGGTCTTGGATTGGGTTGGGTCTGGTCCAGTCAGGTGCCGGTGTCTATCTAGGTCCTGGCCAGGGAAGGAGCCAGCAGCCCTCCAACTGCTGGCAGCTGTTCTCCAGCCGCGTCCTGTTCTTAGTCTTGGATTGGGTTGGGTCCGGTCAGGTGCCAGTGTCTATCTAGGTCCAGGACAGAGAAGGAGCCAGCAACCCCCCAACTGCTGGTAGCCGTTCTCCAGCCGCGTCTTGTTCTTGGTCTTGGATTGGGTTGGGTTGGGTCCGGTCATGTGCCAGTGTCTATCTAGGTCTGGGCCAAGGAAGGAGCCAGCAGCCCCCCAACTGATGGCATCTGTTCTCCAGACCCGTCCTGTTCTTAGTCTTGGATTGGGTTGGGTCCGGTCAGGTGCCGGTGTCTATCTAGGTCCGGGCCAAGGAAGGAGCCAGCAGCCCCCCAACTGCTCGCGGCCGTTCTCCAGCCGCGTCCTGTTCTTGTTCTTGGAATGGGTTGGGTCGGGTCCAGTCAGGTGCCAGTGTCTATCTAGGTCCAGGCCAGGGAACTAGCCAGCAGCCCCCCAACTGCTGGCGGGCAATCTCCAGCCACGTCCTGTTCTTGGTCTTGGATTGGATTGGGTCCCGGTATCTTTCTAGGTCCGGGCCAGTGAAGTAGCCAGAGCAGCCTCCCAAACTGCTGGCAGCCGTTCTCCAGCCGAGTCCTGTTCTTGGTCTTGGATTGGGTTGGGGTAGGTCCGGTCAGATGCCGGTATCTATCTAGGTCTGGGCCAGGGAAGGAGCCAGCAGCCCCCAAACTACTGGCAACCGTTCTCCAGCCATGTCCTGTTCTTGGTCTTGGATTGGGTTGGGTAAGGTCAGGTGCCGGTGTCTATCTACGTCCGAGCCAGGGAAGGAGTCAGCTGCCTCCCAACTTGTGGTGGCTATTTCTCCTGCCGCATCCTGTTCTTGGTCTTGGATTGGGTTGCCTCGGGTCCGGTCAGGTGCCAGTGTCTATCTAGGTGTGGGCCAGGGAAGGAGCCAGCAGCCCCCCAACTGCTGGCGGCCGTTCTCCATCCGAGTCCAGTTCTTGGTCTTGGATTGGGTTGGGTTGGGTCCGGTCAGGTGCCGGTGGCTATCTAGGTCCGGGCCAGGGAATGAACCAGCAGCCCCACAACTGCTGGCGGCCGTTCTCCAGCCGCATCCTGTTCTTGGACTTGGATTGGGTTGGGTTGGGTCCGGTCAGGTGCCGTTGTCTATCTAGGTCCGAACCAGGTAAGGAGCCAGCAGCCCCTCAACTGCTTGTGGCCATTCTCCAGCTGCGTCCTGTTCTTGGTCTTGGATTGGGTTGGGTCCAGTCAGGCGCCAGTGTCTATCTAGGTCTGGGCCAGGGAAGGAGCCAGCAGCCCCCCAACTGCTGGCGCCCGTTCTCCAGCCAAGTCCTGTTCTTGGTCTTGGATTGGGTTGGGTCAGGTCTGGTCAGGTGCCGGTGTCTATCTAGGTCCGGGCCAGGGAAGGAGCCAGCAGCCCCTAACTGCTGGCGGCCGTTCTCCAGCCGTGTCTTGTACTTGGTATTGGATTGGGTTGTGTTGGGTCCATTCAGGTGCCGGTGTCTATCTAGTACCAGGTCAGGGAAGTAGCCAGCAGCAGCTAACTGCTCGAGGCCTTTCTCCAGCCGCGTCCTGTTCTTAGTCATGGATTGGGTTGGGTCGTGTCCGGTCAGGTGCCGGTGTCTATCTAGGCCAGGGCCAGGGAAGAAGCCAGCAGCCCCTCAACTGCTGGCGGCCATTCTCCAGCGGCGTCCTGTTCTTTGTTTTGGATTGGGTTGGGTCAGGTCCAGTCAGGTGTCGGTGTCTATCTAGGTCCGGGCCAGGGAAGGAGCCAGCAGCCCCTAAACTGCTGGCGGCCGTTCTCCAGCCATGTCCTGTTCTTGGTCTTAGATTGGGTTGGGTTGGGTCCGGTCAGGTGCCGGTGTCTATCTAGGTCCGGGCCAGGGAAGGAAGAGCCAAGCACCCCAAACTGCTGGCGGCGTTCTACATTTCCCGTGTCCCTGTTCTTAGTCTTGGATTGGGTTGGGTCGTGTCCGGACAGGTGCCGGGGTCTATCTAGGTGTGGGCCAGGGAAGGAGCCAGCAGCCCCCCAACTGCTGGCGGCCGTTCTCCAGCCACATCCTTTTCTTAGTCTTGGATTAGGTTGGGTCGGGTCCTCTAAGGTGCTGGTGTCTATCTAGGTCTGGGCCAGGAGAGGAGCCAGGAGCCCCCCAACTGCTGGCGGATGTTCTCCAGCTGCGTCCTGTTCTTGGTCTTGGATTCGGTTGGGTCGGGGTCTGGTCAGCTCCCGGTTTCTATCTAGATCTGGGCCAGCGAAGGAGCCAGCAGCCCCCTAACTGCTGGCGGCCGGTGTCCAGCCGCTTTCTGGTCTTGGTCTTGGATTGGGTTTGGTCGGGTCCTCTCAGGTGCCTGTGTCTATCTAGGTCTGGGCCAGGAAAGGAGCCAGCATCCCCCCAACAGCTGGCGGACGTTCTCCAGCTTCGTCCTGTTCTTGGTCTTGTATTCGGTTGGGTCGGTTCTGGTCAGGTCCCGGTTTCTATCTAGATCTGGGCCAGGGAAGGAGCCAGCAGCCGCCCAACTGCTGGCGGCCGTTCTCCAGCCGCGTCCTTTTCTTGGTTTTGGATTGGGTTGTTTCGGGTCCGGTCAGGTCCCGGTGTCTACCTAGGTCCGGGGCAGGGAAGGAGCCAGCAGTCCCCCAACTACTGGCGGCCGTTCTCCAGCCGCGTCCTTTTCTTGGTCTTGGATTGGGTTGTTTCGGGTCCGGTCAGGTCCCGGTGTCTACCTAGGTCCGGGCCAGGGAAGGAGCCAGCAGCCCCCAACTGCTGGCGGCCGTTCTCCAGCAGCGTCCTATTCTTGATCTTGGATTGGGTTGTTTCAGGTCAGGTCAGGTGCCAGTGTCTATGTAGGTCCGGACCAGGGAAGTAGCCAGCAGCCCCCCAACTGCTGGCTGCCGTTCTCCAGCTGCATCCTGTTCTTGGTCTTGGATTGGGTTGGGTCCGGTCAGGTGCCGGTGTCTATCTAGGTCCGGGCCAGGGAAGGAGCCAGCAGCCCTCCAACTGCTGGCGGCCCTTCTCCAGCCGCGTCCTGTTCTTGGTCTTGGATTGGATTGGGTTAGGTCCGGTCAGGTGCCGTTTTCTATCTAGGTCTGGGCCAAGGAAGAAGCCGGCATCCCCCCAACTGCTGGCGGCCGTTCTCCAGCCGAATCCTGTTCTTGTTCTTGGATTGTGTTGGGTCGAGTCCGGTCAGGTGCCGGTATGTATCTAAGTCCAGGCCAGGGAAGGAGCTAGCAGCCCCTAACTGCTGGCGGCCATTCTCCAGCCGCGTCCTGTTCTTGGTCTTGGATTGGGTTGGGTCGAGTCTGGTCAGGTGCCGGTGTCTATCTAGGTCAGGGCCAGGGAAGAAGCCAGCAGCCCCTCAACTGCTGGCGCCCATTCTAAAGCAGCCTCCTCTTCTTGGTCTTGGATTGGGTTTGGTTGGGTCCTGTCAGGTTCCGGTGTCTATGTAGGTCCGGGCAAGAGAAGGAGTCACAAGCCCCCCAACTTCTCGCTGCTGTTCTCCAGCCGCATCCTGTTTTAAGTCTTGGATTGGGTTGGGTCCAGTCAGGTGCCGGTGTCTATATAGGTTCGGGCCAGGGAAGGAGCCAGCAGCCCTCCAACTGCTGGTGGCCCTTCTCCAGCTGCGTCCTGTTCTTGGTCTTGTATTGGGTTGGGTCAGGTCCGGTCAGGTGCCAGTGTCTATCTAGGTCTGGGCCAGGGAAGAAGCCGGCAGCCCCTCAACTGCTGGCGGTCGTTTCTGCAGACGCATCTTGTTCTTACTCTTTGATTGGGTTGCATTGGGTCCAGTCAGGTGCCGGTGTCTATCTAGAACCAGAACAGGGAAGTAGCCAGCAGCCCCTAACTGCTGGCGGCCGTTCTCCAGCCGCATCCTGTTCTTGTTCTTGGATTGGATTGGGTCGGGTCCGGTCAGATGCCGGTGTGTATTTAAGTCCAGGCCAGGGAAGGAGCCAGCAGCCCCTCAACTGCTGGTGGTCGTTCTCCAGCTGCGTCCTGTTCTTGTTCTTGGATTGGGTAGGGTCCGGTCATGTGCCGGTATCTATCTACGTCCGGGCCAGGGAAGGAGCCAGCAGACCCCCAACTGCTGGCGGCTGTTCTCCAGCTGTGTCCTGTTCTTGGTCTTGGATTGGGTTGTTTTGGGTCCAGTCAGGTGCCAGTGTCTACCTAGGTCTGGGCCAGGGAAGGAGCCAGCAGACCCCCAACTGCTGGCGGCCCTTCTCCAGCCGCTTCCTGTTCTTGGTCTTGGATTGGGTTGGGTCAGGTCCGGTCAGGTGCCGGTGTCTATCTAGGACCGGGCCAGGGAAGGAGCCAACAGCCCCCCAACTGCTGGCGGCTGTTCACCAGCCACGTCCTGTTCTTGGTCTTGGATTTGGCTGTGCCCGGTCAAGTGCCGGTGTCTATCTAGCTCCGGGTCAAGGAAGGAGCCAGCAGCCCCCCAACTGCTGGTGGCCATTCTCTAACCACGTCCTGTTCTTGGTATTGGATTGGGTTAGGTCGGGTCCGGTCAGGTCCCAGTTTCTATCTAGGTCTGGGCCAGGGAAGGAGCCAGCAGCCCCCCAACTGCTGGCGGCCATTCTCTAACCACGTCCTGCTCTTGGTCTCGGATTGGGTTGGGTCCGGTCATGTGCCGGTGTCTATCTAGATCAGGGCCAGAGAAGGAGCCAGCAGCCCCCCAACTGCTGGCGGCCGTTCTCCAGCCGCGTCCTATTCTTGGTCTTGGATTGGGTTGGGTTGGGTCCGGTCAGGTGCCGGTGTCTATCTAGGTACTGGGCAGGGAAGGAGCCAGCAGCCTCCCAACTGCTGGCGCCTGTTCTCCAGCTGCGTCCTGTTCTTGGTCTTGGATTGGGTTGGTTCTGGTCCGGTCAGGTGCCGGTATCGATCTAGGTCCTAGCCATTCTCTTAAGTCCTGCTTCTCTTCAGTCTCCAGAATTCCTGGTTTGCTATCTTTTTTTCTCGTGTTCCAGGATAGTGCACATTCAGGACCTATCTCCTATGGTTACTTAACTGCATCTGCAAAAGAAATGAAAAATCTGAGTTAAAAATTGATTTGAGGAAAAACACTGAGAAAGAGAGAGAGAAATGAAAAGAAAGATTTCAGTCACTCAAACATTCATTCTTCTTGCAGCCTTCATAGTCCCCTGATTCCCTCCCTTCCCAATCCCAACATGCACTCACACATTCATACTCGCAATTATTCACAAATGAGCGCGCTCATACACACACCCCACACACTACTTCTCTCTCTGTCTCCACTTCAACTTGCCTTATGCTTAGTTTCTAAATATGCCTCTTAGGTGTCAGTGAAGAATTCTTCGAGGATGAAGAGGATTCTGGCTCCGGACAGAGCAGCAGCCTGCAATACTGGGCTCTATGATTATTCATGATTGGGAAGGAAGTGACCGAAAAGGCCTGGTTTCGTCGTAGAGGAGCAGGAGGCAAAATGGAAGAATTTTCAGATCGAGAAGAAGGACGAAGATCCGATGCTGCTCCAGATATGTCACTCACTCAGGAAAGAAGACGAAGGGAGCTGCTTTGGGCCGTAAGTTTTGTTTGCATTGAGGTTGAAATCCTCCTGGAATTTTAGGAAAATTTTATTTGTTTTACGGAAAATGGAATCTCCATTTTTTTAAGAAATTCTTAGCAGTGGCGGAAAGACGGAAGAAGAGACAGAAATTCGAGGGAGAAGCAGAGAAATTCCTGGAAGGATTCATAGTGGTTTTGAATAATTGGTATGACATTAGTTCTGAATACTTCAAAGACTCCATTTTGATCTCAGAGAAATTCAGTTCGTTGGGAGGAGGAGGAGGAGGCACTGCTAAGATTTCTTAAAATTTCTATTTTTCTAAAATTCCCGGAATCTCACCCAAGGAAAGGAGCATCACGAGTAAAGACAAATGAAGATAAAATTTAATGAGAGGATGACTGTGTTCGTCTGATCCCTTATGAAGTTCTCCCAGAGAAGAAGGAGACAGACGAAGGACCTACAGAAACTGAAGAACTACCTGAGGAAAGCAAAAACTGAATCGTCCAAAATATTCTTCGATTTGCAAGTTCGAGTTCTTCGTTATTTTAGGTTTTTTTAAAATGAATTATATTGTTAAAAAAAACTTGAAAGACAGAGCATTATTCGTATCTTTTCTGCATTGAACAAAGGCGCCACATATAATGGTTGTGCAGTTCTAACGCTATACTTTACCTAATACACAAAAAAATGGTTGAACACATCACTCATATTGTTCAGAATTCTTGTATAAATAAAATAATCTATACGTTTATGAATGAAAAAAAGATCAACAATGATTGAATGTGAAAGCAAAGAGTAAAAAAGATGTCTCCTGTGTCCACTGAGCCGCCCGAGACGTCTGTTCACGCCTCCATTATCAAATGACTGAGAGATATTCATCTACGTGCGACGCCTGGCCTGGAATGGCTGTGTCGTCTGCTATTCCAGGAGTCGCTGGAATGATTTACGTCCCGTGGAAATTGTTGGAATGGCAGGGGGTTGGTGGGGAGGGAGGGGAGAATAGGGGGTTTGGTGGGTGGGGGTATTTGATCTCGCTCTTGGCATCTCTTCTGGAATCTCTCTCTCTCTCTCTCTCTCTCTCTCTCTCTCTCTCTCTCTCTCTCTCCACCAATTTCGTACACATTGGTTCCTCAAACACCAAAGGTCACTGGAGTCTTTTTCTGAATGTCTAACTAAACTTATTTGTTTATTTTATTTATTTGAGATATCAAGAACATTGGCCCGTTTTTAGTTTTCTGTAAAAGAAGACTATTTTGTTAGCTCGGTGTCTGTCTGCTCTTAAAAAAAAACTACTGAAGCTAGAGGGCTGTAAACTGGTACGTCTGTTGCGTCTGCGTGTGTACTTACGGGTTTCCTTTTATTCTCTTTCTCTTTTCTCTTCTCTTTTATTATTAGTCAGTCTTTCTTCGGTAGCTTGTTGGTATTATTTGGGAAGGTTATCTGTTATATGGGCTAACCTTCAATTATCACTTGCGGTGAGTGTTTCTTTTCTTAGGAACATTGTAGATTAATTTCCTTTCATTCTCCAGTCTCTCAGGATTTAAAGCTTGAGTACAACGTAGGACTCTGGGCAAGTTAAACACCACTTAATTTATCTTACTTATTGTTAAGAGTACTAGTTCACAGTTTAACAAATTTACACAACACTACACAGGGAACAGAGAGTGTACTGACGTAGCCTCCCCTGTATAAGGCTTGCTTCCTAACTAAATTTCTCTGAGACCTCAAGTGAAGTCTCAGCCTAACTCATACAGTTAAGCTCCTCCTTAACTTCTACTAGACCAATCCTACTACTTCTTGAGTGGCTTTCCTTACTACCGGTGCCACCCTTGTGTGAATTTAATTGGGTGTCCTAATCTACGGTAACCACCCACTGAAGGTGTCAAAGTTCAGATTTTCCACTGGGGCTATCAACTTTCTGTTTTGGAAAGCTGTTGCCTGTGTTTAGTCTCGTTTTTCCAAACTGCTATTGCTGCAGTCTGTTACTGCCACACATCTACTCCCTTTTCTACCTCTCCTGGTAGATTCTTTCATTACTCTACCCTCACTCTATATATTTCTACCAGTGGATTTTCTTATCTAATTGTCCCTACATATTTATAGACAGACTCCTGTTAGGAATACAACAGACGCAGCAAATTGGCGGCAGCGGTGGGATTCTAAGTGCAAAACACCGATAGAGAAAAAACACATACAGTGGAAAAAGTAAACAGAGCAGAAAATATAAAGTACCGACCAACTGTTAGAAAAAGAGCGCTAATCCTCCAGTCATCAAACGTACCAAATTGCAGCCCTCTAGCCTCGGTAGGTTTGACTCTATTCAAGGTTAAATTTAGCCATGGTCGTGCTTCTGGCAACGATATAGGATAGGCCACCACCAGGCCGTGGTTAAAGTTTCGGGGGCCGGGTGGGGGAGGGCGGCTCATGCAGCATTGTACTGGGTTACGTATTTTCTTGAATATTTTAGTATTTTAGTCTCTCTCTCTCTCTCTCTCTCTCTCTCTCTCTCTCAGATGATATTTGTTCTTCTCGACATTGATTTGAATTGTTCGTCAGTTCTTTAAAAGAAAATTGGCGATAGACGTCAATGCATTTGTGCATACTTGTGTATGCACTCTACATTCATTTGTGCATTCTTGTGTATGCACTCTATATCCATTTGTGCATTCTTGTGTATGCACTCTACATTCATTTGTGCATTCTTGTGTATACACTCTACATTCATTTGTGCATTCTTGTGTATGCACTACATTCATTTGTACAATATTGTAAGTATTCAGTCCATTCATTTGTACTGTCAGATATATGTGTATACTGTGTATATATTTAAGCTTATATAAAATTATGTATATATATATATATATATATATATATATATATATATATAATACACACACACACACACACACACATATATATATATATATATATATATATATATATATATCATACATACATATACATATACTATCAGTGTCTGTGTGTAGATATATCTATAAATGAAGAGGCAATGTCAGGTCTTTCACAAGTGAAATGTTTATATTGCTGACGTTTCACATCATGTGATGCATTTTCAAAGCTGGAAAATTACACGCAGGCAATAGATTAATAAAAAACCACACGCACACCAGAAAATCAAAGTTTTCCCCCCAAGCATCATAGACAAAAACAAGCGTGATTCATTTGTGCATTCTTCTATTGTGCACTGCATTCATTTGTGTATTCTTGTGTGCATGCACGAAATCTAATTGTGCATTCTTGTGCGCATTCATATCACTCATTTGTGCATTCTTCTGTGTGTGAAAGAAGCACCCACCAAGACAAGAGCGGAAGGAGGACTTAAAGAAACACACGAACCTGGAATGCAAACAAACAGGTATATAGTTGGATGGACCGCGATTGGGTATTGAGCTTAGTCGGGTACGTTTGTTTTTTGTTTACCAAGAGAGACTCCAACACCGTCAACTAAAGCAGCCTCACGGGCAGATCCAATCATTTCAAAATCAGAGACCCTCCTAGTGCAGTAGTAGTAGTAGTAGTCGCTTCCCAGGCTACATCTGTGACAGGTAATATATTTATTTTTTTGTAAATAATGATGAATATGTGTATTTAAATATCTCATCAAAATTATAATTATACATAAAAAGAATTCTATATGTGTATATATATATATATATATATATATATATATATATATATATAGATATATATATATATATATATAATAATTTTGCTGAGATATTTAAATGTTCTCTTCGTTATTTATAACTGTTTTGTACTTCTAGTTTCAGTTTTAGTCCAGCGCGCGCGCGCGCGCGCACACACACACACACTATATATATAATATATATAATAATATAATATATAATATATATATATAGATATATATATATATATATATATATATATATATATATAATATATATATATATATATTCTGGTGATAGAAGTTCACTCTCGACGTGGTTTGGAAGTCACGTAAAGCTGTTGGTCCCGTTGCTGTATAACCACTGGTTCCATGCAACGTAAAACTACCATACAAACACACACACAGTGAAATTTATATTATATTTAGTTTGTTTGCTCCTCACCTGTGGTTTACTTGTTCATGTTGGTGGTTTGACTAACGACTGTTCTCATTTTTCATGATGCTTGTTTGTGGATAAGCCCTCGTTATGTGTGAGACTCCGTGAGGGGCTTAAGTCAGCCGTTCTCTGAGCCTTATTTGAGAAGGTACTGCTGTGGCTGCCGCTGAAAGATATTACTGTTGCTGTAGCTGAAACATCCTAGAATCAAGTAGATTTTGGAAAGTTGGGACGAGTGAAATTCTCCCCATAATCTAAAATAAAAAATACAGTAGATATTTTTCAGTATCATTGGTGTTAATGTTAGAAGACGAGCCTTGAACTTGCAACTTTGCAAGCATAGCACTAGAGAGGTTTCCCGATATATTAACATTCTTAGAGGCTTTGCTTTAGCATTTACTGTATTTATGAGACTTTTCTAACCCAAAAACTTTCACCTAAGCTTTAAATCAAAGCACCAGTAACTCAGCAAAAAGTAATAGGACATACAAGATAAACCTGAAGCTGTAATGATGTCATGAAAACACAAGAACACTTTCCTAGATCAATGTTTTGGAAGGAAACAAAGAACAGAATTTATTACATAAAGCACATAAATGATGGATAGACTTACAATAAGTACAAAGAGAGAGATTCCAGCTCTGCCTGGAGAAAAAGAAATTTATAACAACAAATTAACCTAAGAGTACAGGTACTCAAAACATTTAATTCTAAGAGTACAGGTACTCAAAACATTTAATCTTAAGAGTGTAGGTAATCAAAACATTTAATTCTAAGATTACAGGTACTCAAAACTTTAATCCTAAGAGTACAGGTACTCAAAACATTTAATCCATGCTAAAATGAAAACATAAGCCCAATATTTTAAACAACTTTTAGACATATCAGGAACACTAAGTAATAATAGTAGGCTCTTTTCCAAATAGATATGCAACATGGACATGCTCAAACTGAAATTCAAAGATAAATGTTATAATTCAAAAATAAAATTTTTTATATACAGTGCTACCGCACTTTTTCGCAGGGATATGTTCCAGAACCCAATGTAGAAATGCAAAAACGCCTCTAAAGATGCTTTAACTCCCAAATGCCATGTATTACACCTTAAACTAAACTACTAAAAACTGCCTACTTAACAGTTCACTTCCCAATACGAAAAGAAGTGAATTAGTGATAATTGGAGAGATATGGCCAATAGAAAAATTCTCGAATTGGTGAAAACTCCTGCGTTAACGAAGAAAATATGATCCACAAAAATGTGTGAAGTTGGGTGGTAATGTACACTCCATGTTTAGCGTAATCTGTCAGATCAGCAGTCTCCTATCCAGACATCCCAGAAGTTTCATTATTTGAGAGTTCATCCAGATCCCTAAGCACCTCTGTAAGCTGAAAAAAAAAAGTTTTTTGCAGTCCTAACTAGCTACACCTTAACTGGAAAATTTTCAGCACAAACTCAGACCTCATATTGGCCTGAGCAGTCACTTGTAAGTTCACCTCACCTTTCTTTAAATCTTCAGCTGAAAACCTTTATGGATAATCAACAGACTATAAACTTACGAGGGCTCTCAAAGGAAATCAGTTTGCAGAGAAACAAAAAGGTGATAAAACTAATGTGAAGGAACGGGAAATAACACTGATGCACCTAAGATTCAGAGCACTTCAGCAGAGAGCAGGAATGAACTTGCTTCTCACTAAAATATTTGGAATCGGTAGATCCCACAACCGTGCGAGGAAAACTCCATATTTTAGTTATAGCCAAGATAAAACTCGCCAAATTAAGTAGTATTAAACCTGATGCTAAAAAATGTCACTACAGCAGCAGGCTGCCTATTGTTTTATGCAAATAGCAATAGGACATACAAAATAAACCTGAAACTGTAGTGGCGTAAAAAAAAAAAAAAAAAAAAATTTCCTAGATCAATGACTTGGATGGAAATAAGGAACAAAATATATTTCATAAAGCACATAAATGTGGGATAGACCTACAATCGGTACACAGCAGAGAGATTCCAGCTCTGCCTGGAGATAAAAAAAAATGTACACTTGTGCAAACAACCGAATGCACAGGTATTTGAAACATTTAATCCACGCTAAATTGAAAACAAAAGCCCAATATTTTTACTAACGTTTAAACATGCAAGGATTACAAAGTAATAATACCTATTATTGTCATTTTCCGTTTCAGCGCTGAATGACCTCGTAGGTCTCTGTGTTTGGCCTTTGGCTTAGATTCTATTGTACGTATTGAATTTCTAGGTGTCTCTAATCTGAGACAAATTATCTGTAGTCCTAACAAGCTGTACCAAACTGGAAAAATTTCAGCACACTCATTACCTTACATTGGCCTGAGCAACTACATTTAAGTCCACCCCATCTTTAAATCTTCAGCTGAAAACCCTTAAGGATATTCAGCAGACAGACAGTCTGCAGAGTAACAAGTTATAGGAAAAATGTGATTAAACTAATAAATGTGAGAGAGAACAAAACCGACAAACCTAAGATTCAGGGGACGTCAGCTGAGAGTTAAGAATGAACTTGCTTCTCACATTAGAAATCAGAAGATCCAATAACTGTGCTAGGCAAACTCCACATTTTAGTGTTAGCCAAGATAAAGCTTTGGTATTAAACCTGATACTAGAAAATGACACTACAGCAGCAGCCTGGCTAGTCTTGCAAGCAAAACCAGTTATGTCAGGTAGAGTGCAGAGGCCGTCTCTAGTGTTAAAATATTCGTCTAAACATATGATTCTCAGTTTTGTCTCTTATAATATAATGTAATTTTAAATTTACAGTCTGGCAGCAGTGAATGCTACAGTTGGTTGTTTGCATACCAGAACATAGGCAGTCCCTGGTTATCGGCAAGGGTTCCATACTCAGTAGGGTGCTGATAAGCAAAAACTGCCACTAACCGGAACTTGGTGATTTATGGTGCCGATATCTAGTTCATGGCATCAGTAACCAGTTAATGGCACCTCCTTTAGATATATTATGGTGCCATAACTATTATTGGCACCTTATGGGACTGATAACCAGAACTCTGTATGTTAAGATGCAACAAATCACCAGTCTAGCACCATAAAACGGATCAGCATTAACCGAATTTGCCATAAACTGGGGACTGCATGTATAAAACCTGGCCCATAGGGCAAGATTGTAAGACTGTAGTTAGTTGGACACTAAAATGCAGAAAGGAAGAAGATGTTTTTATTACTCCAATCAATAACGAAAGAAAGGAATTCACAAAAGTTAGTCAAATTATGGAATATTACACTAAAACCCAACCACTAAGAAATTATGGGCCCAGGATACACTCAGAGCACCAAAAGTAAGTTAACAGTGAAATAATTATTGTACATCAAGAATAAGGGGAAAACTTTGGGGAAGTCAAACTACATCGAGTACTCGCCCTACCATACGAGGGTGCTGTGATGAGAGATATACAAAATGGCAGGCAATGACAGGAAAAGAAAAAGACATAAGATTCTGGATGAATCAAATTATTTCCATTGGGCAGAGAGAACTAGAGCTGAGTTCACCAAGAAAAGGCGGAGGGAATGCATTGACCCAGGATACTCTGAAAATCGAGACAACTGGACACACCTACAACTTCAAAGTAGTAATGACAAACAAGTTATATCACACACATAACTGAGTGGATAATTTGGATCTGGACATCATTGAATGCATAAAAGCAAAAGCATTTTGGGAAATTTTGAGTGATATCTACTTATAAATTTATAAATTTCAAATAGTTGTACTGGAAGAACTGTGTACACAGATGCAGAAAAACTCAAGAAATGTCTATGAATGAATATGTAGACTAATTAATCAGATTAGCCAGAGATGTAAATGCATCTCTAGGGGAAGTGGCTCAATTTGGAGACTCATATTCCCAAATATCAAATTTTGTTGGAGTCACAGTTCTCAAAAACTGATGATTTAAATATAAAAAATGTAGTCAATACTGCTTTTCGAGGAGGGGCAAGATAAACTTACTAAACAAGAAAGCTAGAAAGAATGTATAAGAAGTCTAATTAACAAAATATCGCACAACTAAACTAAAACAGGTTATGGCCCAAGAGGCTCAAAGAATGACAAAAGATTTGTCTGCTATGCTTGTAGTCGGCTTAGACACAGCACGAAACTGTCCAAAATTTGAAGAAAGAGAAAAGGAAGAAAGGAAATACTAGACTGAAGACAATAGAAGCAAGAAAAAATTATCAGGGAAGAAAGCTCAATATAACGGTGATGAAAACAGTGAAAGTGAATTCAAAGAGGAGGAGCTAACAGCAAAGGTTGCCATAATCAAGATAAATACACAGATAGTTGTTGTTGTAATGAAAGTGAAGAGACAGTAAAAGTGAATGCACTATTGAACAAAGCAATAAAGAAAGAAAATTCCAAATTAATATGGAATTTGGATTCTAGTGCTAGTGATCACAACACCCCATAAAGACAGTCACCGCAGATAAAGTCAGGTAATGGAAAGTAGTCTTCAGTCCTAGGGAGAGGAAAAGTGATTACGAAAATAAACGACCAGTATGGTGGACATTAAAAGAAGTATACTATATAGCTATGCTTCAAATCTAGATCAAAACTTGATGTCTGAAATATTTGATGCCAAAGGTTTCAAACTAGTTACTTGCAAAGGGGTTAAAAACAAGTTTAATTAGTACTTCTGAAAGGATACTGGAATGAAGCTACAGAGACATATGAATGCAAAGCCAAGAAAACTTTGCAAGGAAATAAAACAATATCAAAGAAGAAAATTACAGGTTACAGGGTACCCATACTTTTTTCTTGGTGGCCCTTATAGCAGATTGGATTTGGCCCTAAAAGATCTTGCTCCCTTAGAGATTTCATGATTCGTAATGTTGTATAGTTTGCTAACTCACCAACAAAGCAGCTCTAATAAAACAGTTAACAAAGTCGGTCCACATTTATGTCAAAGCAGCCTAAAAACCCAGCCATTAAACATGTAACAAGGCTGACCAAAACACTATATGAGAATGCTTCAGAAAATCCCCCCATCCCCCTTCTAGCCGCAGTCTCCAAGGGATTGCTAGCATGAAACTGAAAGTGGAGATTAAGACATGAAGGGCCAAAGCTCAGTTGGGATCACCAATCCAGGTCAAAACATAAAATGAGACAACGAGATAAAGGATATATATTATACGCATACCTAAAGGTGAATAATACTATCAAATTAAAGCATGCTAACCAAAACTGGAGCACAGAGATAAGTAGTATTTCCATAACGGATGAGGATAGGTGCACAAATAAAACAGCCTCAGCTCAATTTTGTTTAAACCTTCACAGGTTTAAACAAAATAAGGACATGCAAGTTAATATTATGAATAAATTAGTCTAACCAATTGTTATGTATGAATAACTTAGGTACTATAAACCAAGTCTAGCCTACAGTGGCGATTCTAGGGGGTGGGGGGCATGAGGGGACAGCTGCCCTCCCAGATTTTGGCCATGCCCCTGGTTTGCTCCCCACTTTTTTTTTAATGAAATATCATATATAAAAATATTTCCTATTGAATATAACAATAACCACTAATTAGTCACACAACATGATTTGGCTATATTTCTAACACTCATAAATCTGTCTTTGATTGTTTTACAGGTTACTACTGAATTGCTAAGAGCGTGTACTGTGACATCCTTCTTTTTTATATATATATATATCAAGGTCTTTCGAATGACGTCACGTCCTACTCGAGTTGGACTTCGTAAGATATATTTCTATATATATATATATATATGATATATATATAGATATATTATATTTATATATATATATATATATATATATATATATATATATAACGTCAAGGCGACTAGATCAAATGAGTTCAAAAGAGTATATATTACGTCTTTTGTTCACTGGTTCATGGTCTAATTCCAGCTGCTGTTTTTTTTTATAACGTTTAATTCATTCTACTTCTAATTTTACTATTTCATTTGCCTCCATATCAAAATCTAATCTCGTTGCATAAGCCTACAAGAATTCTAAGGGATAATCAGCCTATAATAGGCTTACTGGACGAATTCCTTATTGCAATATCCTAGGCCTACAGATACACAGATTCCTTGTGGACTCAAATCTGATTTTAACTTTCTGGCGTGACAATTACCAGGAATATGTAGCATAGGCCTAATTCCGGACGAATTCCTAGCTGCCTCTTAGTCTAATTTTAAATGACTATCGTTACAATTCCTAGTGAAAACTTCCAATTTAAGAAGCAGTTCGAGACTGAACTGTAGCTACCCTAGGCCTACTAGGCGAATTCCTAGTTGTCTCAGATCTATTTTGCATTCCTGGCGTCAGTAAGAGATTGAACAGGTTAAGGTAAACTAAAATAAATTAGAAATTACTTTAAAGAAAATTGATACCAAAAACACTGAAATGAAGTATTTAATGAGTCAATTTAACTGTCGATAGGAGAGAGAGAGAGAGAGGAGAGAGAGAGAGAGAGAGAGAGAGAGAGAGACGAGACGAGAGGAAGAGAAAGAGGAGAGGAGAGAGAAGGAAGCGGAGAGAGAAGAGAGAGATGAAGATGAGGAAGAGAGAGAGAGATTGGTACAACACCTCAAGACAATGCCGATTGACGTAGATAAATTTGAAAGTCCGGAGAGTTTCAAAGTAAACTGAAAATATGGAACGTTATTTACAAACTAACCCAAAATACAAACAATATCAAGGATTTATCATAGATTATAATGATAAAATAGTTTATTTTTAAACCTCCAGAGACTATTTTCAATGACCCTGGTATATGCAACGCTAGAAATGAATCAAAATCAAGGATAAAAATAGAAAAAATAAACCTTTTTAATTTAATGATAAACTGGAATTGGAATGAGGCGAGGAGGGGCAGTTCCATAACCACCAACTCCTAGATTACTACTACTACTTTACATATCTTGACAGCCTCACCATACAAATTAAATCCGTATTTAAAGTGAGAATTATCGTGATAATTTAATTTATTTATCTAAATAATACTTATTTGTCATATTTATCGACTGATAATAATATTACTTAAGTATTTAGATCAATATTATCGGGGCAGACATCTTGGTTTTTATTACCTTAAACCCTTAAGCTCGGGGTATTTAATATTTCTTATACTAGGCTATTTACCCCCATGGGGTAGGATACCCTCTTGGGAAATTAGGGGGCGGGGGGTGATATGGGTAAACCGAAGCATAGTAAAAAATGTGGTGAAATATTTTCAAAAATTTTTTTTAAAACTTGTAGGATAGAGCTATGGGGTCAATCCGGGTATATCCCAATACTAATACCTAGCTCCGCATTGGGTATTTCCTTGTTAATTTCTTCTATGGCATTTTCGTTGTGTAATGAGAATTTACCTCTATTTTTCGTTGGTCGACCAGAATTAACCTCAAAACTGATTATGTTTTTGTATTTTTCGTTGGTCGACCAGAATTAACCTCAAAACTGATTATGTTTTTGTATACCGGCCACCTGGAATGGTACCACGCGTGCATAGCGTCACAGGGGTACATTTGGTAAAAATAGTGGGGGTCCCCCCCTCTCAGGCTAAGTAACACAGCCTAACTAGGTCAGATTAGGTTAGGGTTACATTAGGTTAGTTCAATTCCTTTGATAATAGCTACCTAGATGTCCTTAGCCTCCCTAATGACTTCCGTATTCACGGAACCGTCCATTACAGTCCGTGAGAGGAGTCATTACTCAGAAATACCTTTGCTTTTCACATTGAGCCTATTAATTGAATTGAAATTTCACATAGAGCCAGTGTAGGCTAGGCTAGTCATAACTAATTTTTGGATTCACTTCATACAGGTGAAGTCAGGCTCTTTGGCTGTTTGAAGACTCGTGATCAATAATGGCCAAGTGGACTGGAAAGCGTACGAGCGTGATGTACACGAAGCCTGAGGAACCTTCGTTCTTGAAGAAGTTTAAGGAGCGTGTTGGGTATAAAGAGGATGGCGGTCTTTCAGATAAGGTATTTCCTCCTTTTAGACTAACGTAATGATATCTTAGTCATAAGTGAATGTATGTAAAAAGTAGTATCTTTAAGACTTACATACCTTTGTAGGTAAGATTGTCATATTTATAAGAATTACGAACCCTTGTGTTTTTGGGCTTAAACAACTGGGTCGGATGGATTAAGTTAGTATTGTTAATTAGATAAAAGTGTCTGAAAATGAAAAGGATAGACAATTGCTCTCCACATTTATTGACAACTTTCCTTGATGGAGAAGACAATCACTGATTGGAGCCTGGTCATTTATCTCTCCTTTCTGAGGAAGTTTGTAATTCAGATTTTTTTAGGGTTGGAAACTGCTTTGTCCTTATTGTTTGTTTGTATGGTGTTTTTACGTTGTATGGAATCAGTGTGTCCTTATTGGATCCCAACAGAGAGGCCAACTCCTTATTTTGATAAATGCCAAGACTGCACATTTCCGTATACCCACCCAAGGTCTTTATTGATGTGGGATAATGACAAACTGGGAGAAGTTGCATCCTCAATCCAAGTAGGAGGTGAAGAGTCCTTCTCACAGATTCTTGGATTAGCAAGTTCTGAAGGCATCAACACAGTTCCTGTCTTGACAGAACAACCTATTTTGGGTTAAGCAGATTGTACTTGGTCACCTGTCATCTCTGTTAAACCTTATGCCTCTGTTGTGTAACTGCCCAAGCTGTTAGGACAGAATAGCATTTTGCCAAAGGTTGACGGTGATGAAAGGGTATGGTACCTCTTTCCCCTTATCTATACCTGATGGGAACCTGGGCACCAAAGCCATCCCCTCTAAATAGCTACGTTTTCAGGTTGTCGTAAAGTAATGGGTTTGTTTTGAAACAAATTCATTTTAAAGGCAAACTTACTTTTTTTCATACAAACCCAAAACTCTCTCAATTGCTGCTGGTTAACAGAAATTCTTATTCTGCTATGGGAAAACGTCTGAAGATTACTTAAATGCAGATTTTGTGTGTCCTAAATAGTAGTACTAGGTTTGCATATAAAAAGTCTCAGAATTAAATTTGTGGTGTAAATTAAGCATTTACATAGAATTATTTTAGCCACTTATTTTTAAAGTTGCTTTTACCAGTATATATTTTATGAGGATGGAAGCACAATAACTTTTTTTTTTCAGTTTGCAGCAATGCCAAAGGCCACAGATGATGACTGTGAAGATAAGGATGATGAACTTCCACAGGTGAGTAAGCAATAAGTATGTTTTATGTGATGGAATGGAATACAAAATTTAGACCAGTGGCCGAGTGCTGGTACCTATGGAGTCATTCAGTGCTGTGAAGGAAATTTTGGGTAAAAAGGCTTTAAAATTGTAACAGAAGGAACACCTCACAGCTGCGCTACAAAACAATTGTTAGGAGCGGGTGGAAAGTAAGGTGGAAGAGAGAATATGATTGGAGATACGGTAAAAGGAATAAAACGGGTTGCAGCTAGGGGCTGAAGGGACGCTTCAAAAAACCTTAAGTAATGCCTACAATGCACGGTGTGCAAGGTTCACTGACAGCCCTACCCCCCCCCTGCTTTGAATTTTTTCATACTTTAGGGCAAAATCACACTGCTCAAGGAATAACATCTTGGTAAATGCTTAGTCATCCCTTCATACAAAGTAAGTCACTGGTTTCATTCTACCAATTTGTTTCAAGTACTTTTTGAGGAGTCACGACATCATATTGGTCCTCAGGATCTTGATAATGAAGCTTTTCTTGAAATTGTGTTAATCATGATGTTAGTTATGGTCTTTATTTTAATAACTGGGCTTGGTAGTCAAAGTCGTGGTGATGTCTCGTACAAAGAAATATTAACGTGACTCATTCACTAACCGCTTCTACTCTGAACAGGTCGTAAGTATCAGACCTGGAGATCTTACACAGGAGGAATACGACCAACTTCGCTCTGAGGGGAAGTTGGACGATTTACTGCAAGAGAAGTCTGAAAGCAAGGAATCCAAATGCAAAGAGGAAGGCAAGTTAATTGTTTTCAAGTTGTTGTTTGTACACATCAAGTATATTCAAGGTCATTGGCCAGATTTGTTTTTTGTCTTCCAAAGGGAGAGGAGAAGATCTGCCGCCTTGTATATTCACCTTCATATACATGTTCAAATGCATCTTTTTAATATATGGATGATTACCAATATTTTTAATTCTTTCAGGACTGAGGACAGTTCACAATATGATTTGAAATTTTAATGTTATTCAAATTGGGAATTTTCCGTCAATGATTGTGTATTGGGCAAACATTTAACGATATGTAGAAAAGTAGGCAGATTTTTACATGATGTACCTATCAGCTTTTCAGTCCATGTAGTGTGAAGACCACTGACAGCATTTTATTAATGCTGCTCTGCCTGGGATTTTTTTGTTTTGTTACAGACGCCTAAGTGCTGATATAAGTCATTCTTTATGTACTTATACTGTCAGGAGTACCTGGTTTCTCATACTTTTTATTTTTATTTTACAGAATTCTAATGTATTTTCCTTATGATACAGCACTAGACTAGTATGATCTTAAAACATATACTATTGCTGCCTTATGTTTATTTAATATTTACTCTGGTATGGAAATATACTATGAAATGAAATTACTATTAAAATTTTGTTAAGATACTGTACTAAGAATATATTATTTGATGTCATCCAAAAGTAATTAAAGTTTCCAATGACCTTTATAGAATAGAAATCTACTAAAGACACTGGTAGCATTAAGAAGTCGGGTATAATCTGTAAATATACAATAATTTCAGCAAGTTAGATTGTTTGAATATGTTTTCTGCTCTTATATATCTTTCAGATGTATGAATATGAATTATTTAGTTAATGTATCTGAAGACTTACAGTATGACCTCTGTTGAAGTAGGCGAGTCATCTCCTTATGACAAACCTAATAATTTATTTGGGTTAGAAAAAAAAGTGTAGTGGATGCATTATACAAATGTAATTCCTCTCTTGCTCATTGACTTTCCCATTTCTTAAACCTTAGCATGGCTTATCCCTTTGAATTGACTGATAACATTAGGGAACTTCCAATACCAGCTCCTTGAGTCGTCCTTCTGCACTTCTTTGTAGGCTCTTCCATTACTATGATAAACATCTTAGGAAATTGTAGCCAATCACTGACGGACACCAATTTCTCTCTAGTTCTTCTTCTGGTACAAAGGACTTTTCCCTGTCTTCATTCTAGATCTTGTGTTATAGTAACATGCAGGGAGCTAGACCTAATCTTGTTGTGCCGCACAGCTTTTCACAACACATCAGTGGTTACACAAAAGCCAATGTTGTACATCACAACAGAGGCACTCAATCCTCGAGTTATTCACTTATAATACTTTCTAGACTGTCAGTTATATGGATCTTGATTTATTCTTAACACTGTAGCATTGTAGACAACCTTCTCTATTTGGCCAGTGGCTTCTGGATCAAGACCATATTCAGCTAGTGGTGTTTAATGACTCCAAACTCTTGAATTATTCTACATTCATGAAGTGTGTAATATGACCAGTTTAAGCACAGGACAATCTTTACCAAAGAACTTCATCCTAAATGCATAGCTACTTTCAACATTAATTTCTTTCATATAAGTATGATACCTGCCCTACCAAACAAAGGTTTGTACTTCTTAGGAATGCCTAATGGCCAAATGTTTTGTAGAAGCTTATTGTCTGATGCTGTCTGTCCTCTCTTCCCACTTATTTCCTATAGAAGCATCAGTTTGGAAGTGAAGATTCATGCTGAGTATGGAAAATTTTGGGAATTCACCTTACATAAGTCAAAGCTGTCACTCTTTTGGAGGACACGTCTTGGTAAATTCTTAACCTGTCATTTCCTTTGCACATACAATATAACGATGATTATCTATGAAACATTTACAATTCTGTAAACACTAATATTCAGTTCCAGTTAGCCTGGGTAGGTAATGTCAAGTAGAGATGGGGTCGAAGGGAAACTGGGAAGAACTTAAAGGTAATGCCTACAGTTCACTGATGGCACTACTTCCCTCTGGGGATACAGATATACTTTTTGAAAACTGATCTAATTTTGAACTGTTTCATATTTTAGACCCACCCCCTGATGGCAAGATCATTTTTCGAAAGCCGGCAAAACGTGCCATTGAGGATGGGCAGAAGGAAGATGGGAAGAAACTGAAAAGTGATAAATCAGGAAAGGAAAAAAAGAAAAACAAACACAAACTTAAATTACTTTCTTTTAATGAAGACGAGGAAGAGGAGGATGATTAGATGATATTTTTGTACTTCAATAGTTGGTAAGATTTATAGTTTTTTGCACTAAATTTTTCTGTAATAAGAACATTCATCCTTTACTATTACCTATTTTTTTCTATAATGTTTAGACTTTGGATTTTCCTGTTCATCTTAATGTAACAAAACAATAAATTTTATATGGTGTAGTATGCAGTACCTTTGTCCTGCTTGAAATACAATCAAAATATTTGTAAATTTTTAACTGTTTCACTGTTAAGAGCAGCTCTTACAAACGAACACGACCAAAAGTCTGAGGAACTGCGGAATCTTCCCTTGGTATTCAGCATATGCATAGGAATAGTTGAAGTCCTTCCTTCTTTACCTAATACTGTGAATCTGAACCAGGTTATCAGTTATAAGAAATTCTGAATCTGTTCACTTGCACAACTAGGAAGCGAGTAGATAAGGCTTTCATTGTTGACATAAGAATTCTCTAGTATTAACAGATGGCTTTAAATCTAATGGTGCCACATTTGACGATGGTCAATAGTATAGGTTTTGACAAACCTTACTCACTTCATTTAGGTACAGATGTGGTGGGTTATTTCAAGTGATGAAAACCCTTCAAAGTTGTACACCAGCTTCATTACAGTTGTTTCTCAAGATGATGTTAATACACCTCGAGCATTTTGGGCGGCTAATTACGTGCTTCCTCATTCAAATGGTGCTTGTAAGTTTAGAGTCCAGACTATACTCTGTATTGTTGCTGGGCTTAATAAACAAATTAATTATTACAAATTATTTTGTGAATTATATAAATATAAATGACTATTTGATGCGGTCTATAGCAGTCTTCAAAAAGGTACTCACATACGATGTAAGCTTGTGTGACAGAGCTAACTGGCATTTTGCAAGTAGCAGCTATGAAAATTTTACTTCAACTGCAGTTTAAGAATACAGTGGACCCCTGTATCGCGTTCTCCAGATTCGCAGACTCATGCAATCACGGATTTCCCTCGGGAACATTTTCCCCCATTATTCACGGAAAATTTGCCTATTCGTGGTGTTTTTGTGAGAAATATCCATTTTTTTTTTTTTATCAATTTCATCATAAAATGCACTTTTTGTGATAAAACTATTAAACAAACCAAGTACAGTAGAGCCTCGGTTCTCGACGATAATTCGTTCCAGAAGGAGCGTCGAAATTAGATTATTTCGAGAGCTGAATCAAGTTTTCCCATAAGAAATAACTGAAAATGGATTAATCCATTCTTGACCATCAGTTATTACCCTAACCTTGCCTTTTTATACAATACATTACATGTAAATTACAACTAAATAAGTTAAAAGTTAAATTAATATCATGTTAAATGTGTATTTATAATTTTAAATGTATAATATACAGTATAAAAGAAAACTAGCCTGCGTCCAACCGATTGTTGACCAAGTGCCCGTAGTGTAGTGGGTAGGCATAAAACGTGTTGCTAACATAATTAAAACATTGAAAAGCAAGTCTAATTATTACAGTAAATTAATAAACTATTAAAATTAAACCCAATTTATATTTATCAAAAACTCGCAAAAATTTGCCTACAGTAAGTCGGCATTTAAGGAAACAAACCATAGCGCAGCCGTGGTGGTTTATATCGGGACTATGGTAGTAAACAAACCATATCTCGCTTTAAGCCTAGAAACGTTTACATTCGATATTAATTTATGGTAAATCTTTTACGGAGTCGACTGCAATACTGTATACAAATTCGCTTGAGAATTATCTTTCAGTAAATGTAATGTTATGATACTAACGATTTTGTTTCATAAATGTCCTTATAAAAAAGGTGCGTCTTTTACGGCAAATTGTCCAATATCAGGGCTGGTTTCAAGCTTATTAGACTTTGACAATTATTATGGTACTGCATGGTACATATATACATACGTATAAGTAAAAGAATCTTCTTAATGTCTTTAATTACTATACCATTACGTACCAGCATCTCTTGAGTTTAATATCAAGCTAACCTCTTTTTTTTTTACGAGGACGCTTATAAACGAAGCATACAGATTGCGTTCGTTAACAGACCTCATACATAAACATTGACGTCTTTTTACAGCAGACATAAAAGAATCTTCCTAATTTCTATAATTATTCTATACCATAGCGGCTTCTCTGATTAAGCTAAGGCTAACCTCCTCTTTACCAGCAAGCTTAACAAAGATTAAGATTGCGTTCACTACCGAACGGCACACGTTACGTATGTGACAGTGGTTTCACTACCAAATCTCACACGTAAACAATGACGTATTTTTACAGTAAACATAAAAGAATCTACTTAATTTCTATAATTAATGTATACCGTAGCGGATTCTGAGTTAACCTAAGGCTAACTCTTCTTTACTGGCACGCTTAAAAAGCTTAGATTGCGTTGCTACCGAACCGAACATGTTACGTATGTAACTGGTTTCACTACCAAATCTTACACGTAAACATTGACGTATTACAGTATAACATAAAAGATTCTTCTTAATTACTACACACTTAATATGGCATAGTGGCTTCTCTGATATAAGCTATGACTAACTTCTTTACCGGCAAGCTTAACAAAGCTTAAAGATTGCATTCGCTACCGAACCGCACATGTAACCTACGTACGTAACATTGCCTTCACTCCAAACCTAACACTTAAATACGTATTGCATTTGCTACTGAAACGCGGGCCTCAAGTGTGAGCATGGTTTTAGAATATGTCTACGCTTGAAAAAAAATCAGGCAAGGGTGCTTGATTAAATCTTTTTTTCGCTCATCACTTTCATGCAGAGGAGAGGATAGACGAAACTTCAGGTTTATTTTGGAGTTGGAAATGATGGAAACATTTTGAAGAAGGAAAATGCGAGGTGCCATGTAAACACTTTTCCATTATTTCAGAGATTAACAATAGCAAAAGGTTTTAATAGATAGCCAGTACTAATGTTGGGACCCATGATGAATCAAAAGGTAACTGCGTATAGAGTTGATACCACCGAAAAAGCAAACTAAATGCGCGCAAGGTGTACAAGACACGACACGTTTGAATTTTTGTAAACATTAGTTGCGGACTTTAAACAATGCTGAGTGTTGTCACCAGTGTTACCAACCGTTTTGCTAAATTATGCTAGTCGGTCCAAGCAAGAATTTATGCCAAATATGGTGCAATTTTGTGCCAGAATTATGCTATTAATCTATCATTATCTCATTTGCAGGGGTCTGGTACACATCCCCCGCGACCACTGTACTTTCCTTCAATCACAGAAATGCATTCTGGCGTGTAAAAACCAGCAGGGTGTTGCTGCAATACTTCTGTCAAACTAAAAATGATGTTTACTAGTGCTGACAGAAAAGCTTGAGTTTTATTTTGAATTTCAATAGAAATGCTGCTGTGCAGTTGAAACAAGTTAAATTATTACTGTTTTTATTACTTTAATAAGTGAAAAGGCTAATTTTACCAATATCACCAATTGTGCTTTTGAAAACTTGTACAATAAATGAAACATTATTCAGCAGAATTTCGGACTAGTATTACAGGACTAAGAATGATTTTGGTTCATTCTATACTGAATTCTACTGACTTATTTGGATTTTTCAGTCCAGCTCAAAGGGAGAATATATCCAGTAGGGGAGTATTACCATCAGGGCAGAAAGTACTTAAGGGGGCCAGCCGGAACCCTTATATATGGGGATATAGGACAAAAAATGCAGTCATGAAAAAATTCATGGAGCTTCATATGGCAATTGAGAATATGTATACGACATATTTCATCAAAATTCCTTACTTTCATAGTTACAGGGTAATTAGTAAATGTAACTCAATAAGCCAAAAACATTGATCCGTACAAGAAAATGCAATATTTCGTCTGTTATCATAAATTTTGATTATTGTCAAGGAAATTATGATCAATGGCATCTGTAGAGATTCCATGAGGGAAGTCAGTCAGCTACCAAGAAGTACAAACACTACTCAGAGCGTGCACAAACCCAAAGTAGTGTACATGTTCGAGCTTCACCTCTGACATTCGCTTGCTTTTACATGTTTATCTTTGTTTCGACGAGAATTTCATCATGCCAATGATGAAAAGACAAGCAAAACATCTCGCTAACATACAGACGAAGAAAATTCGCTCTATGATTACAGCATATCATAATATACGCAATATTAGCGTAGTTAGTGAAGAGAGAGGGGGGTTGCATAGTAAGTAACGGCCCTGTCTTCCATGACACACGTCACACTGCATCCCAGACTACGATCTTTGAGCAAAGGGATCTTCATTTATGATAAATAACATAGTTTTAGTTTATTTATGCCCAAAAAGGAATATAAAATTCACAATAATCATGATTTATTAACATTGTAAAAAGAGAGTACACCTCTGACATTCTCTTGCATTTACGTTTGTTTATCTCTGTTTCCGCAAGAATTTCATCATGCCAAATAGGAAAATACAAGGAAAACATCTCACTAACATACAGAAGAAGAAAATTCGCTATACTAAGCCGAGTTAGTGAAGGAGAGAGAGAGAGTTGCGTAGGAAGGAGTGCCCCGTCTTGCCAGACGCAGTGCCCCAGGCTACGATATACTATGAGCAAAGGGATAATAATTTATGATTAAATTATGATAAATAACAGATTTGGTTTATTAATACACAAAAAAGTAATATACATTCATAATAATAATTATTTATTAACATTGTCTTAATAAAAATACGAAGGAAAACTTTGAACGCCTGTATCTCAAAACTATACTTATTGACCTTCAAAATCTATCTTCTTACTTAGTTTTAAAGCTATACCATTGAAATTTGATATATAACTCAAAAAGACATTATAGAACAATCAAATCAAGCCCTTTTTTCCAATTTTTGTTTCGTCTTTTTTTTTTTTTTTTTTTTTTTATAAATTTTTTCTTTTCAGATTTATAGGGTTTATTTTTTACCATAATGAAAAATTCATATCTAGCAAAATAATGACATTTAGAAAAAAAAAACTCCTCATTCAATTGGAGGTCTACATCAGGTCTATATATGGTAGTAATCCCAGGTCTTAATATTAAATATCAAGGGACGAGATAGAATTCGAAAATTGGTTATTTTCGGGATAAATTGCCCTGGCGTCACAAAACCGAAGGTCAGAGGCAAAAATCATATGCGGTTGGGAGATGTCCCAAGTCACCTTATTAAGTGGTATGAATATCAAAGTCCTGTCCTTAAAAAATGGCATTAGCCGGCCGGCCCCCTTAAGGTTCTACACAGAGTCCCTGCAAAGCCCTTCATTCCTTCAAGTACTATACGTACTGTACCCCTTTATATTCTCTTTCTTCCATCTAACTTCCCACCCTCCTTTAACAATTTCTTCAACATTATTTTCAGTACTGAAAGACCTCAATCATCCAAGAACTTGGCCTTTGGCATCAATTTTAAATTCTGGTTTCATAGGGGGAAATATGAATTAAATTCTATGCTATATAAAGTTTTCATATATATATATTTTTTTATAAATAGTACTTCATTAATCACTTAAAGTTTTGATACAATTGTGTACAGTTCCAAAGGAACAAATGTCCTAGAAAAAAAACTTCAATTATATTACTTTAAGCCACAATTACATAATACAAAAGTCTAAAGCATCCAGTAAATTTATAGAAAAATAAATCCTCTAATTGACCTTACAAAATGATGTAAGGCATCAATAACAATTCATGCTATTTGTAGAATAAGTTATATGAAGGCACTAAAAATTCCTGCTATCAGATTAAATGAAACTACAAAAAATTCCTAGAATTGTCAATTCATAATATACTGAGAAGCATAATAGTAAACAGAAGTGAGTGAAATAAATAAACTGTCATTGTAAACAAGACAAAATCAAAATCCTCAAAGAAAAATTTTTGTTAACGAGTTAATTCCCTTGTTTCAACTTGTTTCAAAAATAAATACAAAACCTGGCCACATCCTTTAAATAAAAATAAATAATTCAAACCCACTGTAATCCACTTGAGACAAGGGAAGAGGTGAGTGATCTAAATAAACTGCCATTATAACAATTCATGCTATTTGTAGAACAAGTCATATGAAGGCACTAAAAAAATCATACTCTATCAGATTAAAAGAAACTGCAAAAAATTTCTGTTACTGTCAATTCATAATACCGAGGAGCATATAGTAAACAGAGGTGAGTGAACTAAAACTGTCATCATTAATAAGAAAATCCTCAAAAGAAAAATGTTTGTAACAAGGTACTTTCCTAGTTTCAAAACTACAAAACCTGGCCACATCCTTTAAAGAAAAATAATTAATTCAAACCCACAGTAATCCACTTGAGACATGAGAAGTACTGTCAAGATATTGTTTCAGCTGGCAGTTAAACTGATCTTCTACACCTGCATTTTGCAAGTGGTGGTGATGGTGGTCTTCAAATCTTCAAGACTACAGCTTCTTCACATAGATTGTATCATAGTTCTCCTCTTGTGAAAGGTCAACAACTCTCCTCTTGTGCATCTCTGGAATACACAAAATATAAGTGGTCATAAACAATCGATCATTCAGTACCTAAGGGCATTTATCAACACTACCAATGTACTAAAATAAAAATTATATTGTTATAATACAATAAAGTTTTGTACATACTTACCCGGCAGATATATACTTAGCTATAGTCTCCGACGTCCCGACAGAATTCAAAACTCGCGACACACGCGACAGGTATGCCAGGTGATCAGCCCATTCCCGCCGTTGGATGGCGGGACTAGGAACTATTACCGTTTTAAGTCAGATTTTCTCTTCCACCTGTCTCCTGAGGGGAGGCTGGGCGGGCCATTAATCGTATATATCTGCCGGGTAAGTATGTACAAAACTATTGTATTATAACAATATTTTTGTACATGCAACTTCCCCGGTAGATATATACTTAGCTGATTGGCACCCTTGGAGGAGGGCAAGAGACAGCTACATAACAAAATAGTTATCAATCTAAAAACGGAGAAAACTACATACGTTGTAGGTAAATTAAAAAACAACCTTGGTTCCTACCTGATATGGCAGAAGACTTCATTGATACTGTCTATGAATCTGCTTGCCACAAGAGTTTCAGAGAGGATGAGACCTATGACTGACAACCCTTTCGGATCATACCAATGGGGGCTTACCCGCTTACTTGGCAGAGCCTTGTCCTGGATCATACCAATGGGGGCTGACCCACTTACATGGCAGAGCCTTCACCTGTATCTTATCAACGGGGGCTAACCCTCTTACATGATAGAGCTTTAGGTAACTAAGACACTACAAGGAGCACAACAACCAATCCCGATCACCTGACCACACTAAAATGTTAGACCTACGACTTGAAAGGGGTTCACCTCTTGAACCCTCTCCCAATCGACCTAATAAGCACACCAAAAAACCATTAAAAAACCTAACCTAACTACACTAAAAAGGATTGGGTTCAGCTCCCTGTCCCAGCAACGAATCCGCAGATACGTAAGCTCCTAGAGTAAAGCATTTGTCGTACGTAACTTGAATGTCTCTCAAGTAGTGAGACGCAAAGACCGAATTGCATCTCCAAAAAGTCGATTCGACGAGAGTCTGTATAGACAAGTTTTTATGGAATGCTAACGAGGTAGCCACGGCTCTTACCTCGTGAGCCTTTACTCTAAGGAGGTCAAGGTGTTCTTCTTTACATGTTAAATGGGCTTCCTTGATTACGTCTTTAATGAAGAATGCCTGTGCATTTTTAGAGATTTGCCTTTTAGGATCTCTAACTGAGCACCATAAGCTTTCCTTATTACCTTTTAGTTTGTTCTTTCTCTCCAAATAAAATTTAAGGCTTCTAACTGGACAAAGAGCCCTTTCTTGTTCTGTTCCCGTTAGAGACGAAAGTCCTTTAACTTCGAAGGTCCTTGGCCAAGGTTTTGAAGGGTTCTCATTCTTCGCCAGAAAGAGAGGTTTAAAAGAACAGAAAGCTGAGTCATTTCTAAAGCCAACATTATGTTCCAATGCTTGTAGCTCGCTTACCCTCTTGGCTGAGGCTAAAGCGACCAAGAATAATGACTTCCTAGTTAAGTCTCTAAACATAGCATTACGTGGAGGTTCAAATTTGGGGGTCATCAAAAACTTAAGAACCACATCTAGGTTCCAGTTTGGTGCTCTAATGTTCTTCGTCTTCGCCGTCTCGAAAGATCTAATCAAATCATGAAGATCTTTGTCTTCTGCGATATTAAGGCCTCTATGTCTGAAGACTGAAGAAAGCAACTCTTATAGCCTTTATCGTTGGAAACTGCTAGACTAAACTTTCTCCTTCAAGTAAAGGAGGAAATTGGCTATATCAGTCACAGAGGTACTGGAAGAGGATGTTTTCTGGGCTCTGCTCCATCTGCGAAACACCTCCCACTTCGACTGGTAGACTCGAATAGTAGATGGCCTCCTTGCCCTTGCGATAGCTTTCGCAGCTCCTCGAGAAAAACCTCTCGCTCTGACAAGTCCTTCGATAGTCTGAAGGCAGTCAGAGCGAGAGCGGGGAGGAGGTTTTTGTGATATCTGTTTCGCAAGTGGGGGTTTGTTTGAGAAGATCGCTCCTGTTTGGAAAGCGATCTCGGAAAGTCTTACGATCCATCCCGAAAAAAAAAAAAAAAAAAAAAAAAAAGAAGAAACTACCTCTTGTACCAGTTTTGGCGTCCGGCCAGAACGGGGCGATGAGGGTCAGTTTGGCTCCCTCTGCTGCTGCAAACTTTCTCACTACTTCTGAGATGATCTTGAATGGCGGGAAGGCATAACCGTCTATTCCGGACCAATTGAGAAGGAGACCGTCCACCGAAACCGCCCTTGGATCGGAGATCGGGGAGCAGTAATTTTCCAGCCTGTTGTTCCAATGAGTGGCGAACAGATCTATATTTGGTCTCCCCCAGAGGTTCCAAAGTCTGTTGCAGACCTCTGGATGTAATGTCCACTCTGTCGGCAGCACTTGATCCTTCCTGCTCAGAAGGTCGGCCCTCACGTTCTTCTCTCCTTGTATAAATCTTGTGAAGAGAGTGATCTTTCGCTCTTCTGCCCAAAGCAGTAATTCTCTCGCCTTCTCGTAAAGGGAGAACGAGTGAGTCCCTCCTTGTTTCTTGATATAAGCTAAGGCCGTCGTGTTGTCCGAATTGACCTGCAGGACTGCACCTGAGATCTGAGCCTCGAAGTGTATGAGAGACAGGTGAATCGCCGCCAATTCCTTTAAGTTGATGTGCCAGGACACCTGTTCTCCTCTCCAGGTGCCTGACACTTCTTCCTCGTTTACCCAGAACGTGGCTCCCCCATCCCGGACTCTGAGGCATCGGAAAATAACACTAGCTGAGGGCTCGGCACGTGTAGAGATACTCCTTCGTCGAGTCTGTCTGGCTTTATCCACCAACGAAGATCTTCCTTTATCCTCCTCGAAATCAGAAAGGAATCTGACAGATTTTGGGACTTCTGATCCCAATGATCTTTGAGGTAGAATTGTAGAGGCCTTAGATGAAGCCTTCCTAGAGAAATGAACTGTTCCAACGAGGAAAGGGTCCCCAGAAGACTCATCCATTCCCTCGCGGAACATTGTTCTTTCTCTAGGAAGGTTATTACTTTCTCCAAGCAGCGGTTTTGTCTTTCCTGTGACAGAAAAGCATAAAAACCCCGAGAATCCATGCGAATCCCCAGATAAACGATGTTCTGCTGGGGAATCATCTGGGATTTCTCGAGGTTTACTAACAGTCCTAAGTCTTGTGTTAACTTCAGAGTCAAAATTAAGTCCTCCAGACATCTTGACTTGGGGGCCCCCGAAAAAAAAAACTGGGCCCGTATTCAGCCAAAATCGTCTAGAATACAAGGATATCCGAATCCCTTTGAGATGAAGCCAGTGAGCCACATTCTTCATCAACGCTGTAAATACTTGTGGGGCTGTTGAGAGTCCGAAGCAGAGGGCCCAAAACTGAAAAATCTTCCCCTGAACCATGAACCTGAGGTATTTTCTGGAAGATGGATGAATGGGCACGTGGAAATAGGCATCCTGAAGGTCCAGGGATACCATCCAGTCCCCTGGACGAAGGGCTGCTAACACCAAGGATGTCGTTTCCATCGTGAACTTCCTCTTTGCTACGAACACGTTCAGGGCACTCATGTCTAGCACTGGCCTCCAACCTCCCGAACTTTTCGGAACCAAAAACAGGCGATTGTAAAACCCCTGGGAAGTGAGATCTTCCACTTCCTCTATCGCTTCCTTGGACAGCATTTGATTGACGAGATGTAGCAGTGCTTGTTTCTTTATAGGATCCTTGTAATTTGCTGTCAACTCCCTTGGAGTTGTAGTCAAGGGAGGTTTTTCCCTGAAGGGGATCAAGTATCCTTTCTTTAAGATGGAGAGGGACCAGGCATCGGCACCTTTCTGTGCCCAGGCTTCGTGAAATTTTAGGAGCCTGGCACCTACTTTCGTCTGGAGGACAGTATTCTCACTGGGTCCTGACAAAAGGTCTTCTCGAAGACCTTCCTCTCTTCTCAGACCTCCTACTTCTGAGAGAGGATCTAGGTGCGGACCTTCCCCGAAAGGGCTGCTGGAAGGGAGCCTTTTCTTTCTTGGAAACCGGGACCGCCGGTTTTAGCCTCTTAGCCGACTGGGCCAGGAGATCCTGAGTGGCCTTTTTTGCTGATAAAGTCCTCGATATGTCGTTTTTCATTCACGAATCCTCCTGAGAAGAAAAAGGTGACTGGATAGGGGCGCGTACAATAAGGCAGATCTCTGAAGAGGCGACACTGATTTTGTTAAGAAGGAGCTAAACACTGCTCTCTTCTTAAGAATACAAGATCCAAACAGGGATGCTACCTCATTGGATCCATCCATAACCGCCCTGTCGAGGCACGACAAAACACTACCCAATTCGTCCATGCTGACAAACTCTGGATCTTGTGACTTCTTGGCTAAAGCTCCTAACGCCCAGTCCATAAAATTAAAAGCTTCGAGGGTCCGAAACGGGCCCTTGATGAGATGATCCAGCTCACACATTCCCCATTTGGCTTTAGCAGATTGAAGAGAGCGCCATCTAGACAAATCCACTAGTGCGGAGAAGTCTGCATCAGAAGATGACGGGAGACCAAGGCCCATCTGTTCTTTGGTGTCGTACCACATACCAGGTTTCCCCGTAAGCCTGGAAGGTGGACAAGTAAACACCGTCTTTCCCGCTTCCTTCCTGGATTTCAACCAGCTCTCTAAACTCTTAAGAGATTTCTTCATTGAAAGAGTCGCGGTCATCCTGACAAAAGAGGGGGACTTCGACAATTTCGTACTGGAGAGTAACGATCCTGGAGAAGGAGGATCCGAAGGTCGTAGAGAATCTCCGAACACTCGCAGCAGGAGAGAAGCCAGTTTCTTGTAATCCGAAACAGCTGCGTCTTTGGACGTTTCCTCTTCCGAAACTTCTTCAAAGGGAGCTGAAGGAGAAGAAGGCTTTCCAGGAGAAAGATCCTTAGGAGGAGAACCCATTCTACTCTTCCCCGAAACTTGATCCGGAGAACGAAGCCTTTTCCTCTCAAGACTCCTGTCTGAAAAGGCATCGAAATCCACTTGTTGGATATTATCTGAAGTCTTGATGTTATCCTCTTCCTTCCTGTATGAATCCTGAAGCTTGGTTAGGCGCCTGACAGGAGAGGCGCTTGCATCCTTGAATGAGCGCCTATGAGGCGAAATGCACCTACTGCTACTAGGTTTTCTGATAGGTTCCTGGCGCCTGCGAGGAGAGGCGCTTGCACCCTGGTTATGGCGCTTGGTAGGAGAAAAGCGCCTGCGAGGCGAAGGGAGAAAGTCTCTGTCCTGGTGCCAAGAAGGAGAGGCGCTTGCATCCTTCCTAGAACGCCTGGGAGGAGAAGAGCACCCGCCACGATCTTGGTGCTTACTCGGAGAGACTTTTGAGTCCCTAGAAGAGAGTCTAGACGATCCAATATCATCTGGAAGCCTCTTGGTCTCTGGGCGCTTGTAAGGAGAGAGAGTTTCCTTCGAAGTTCATCCGGAAACAGAACGAATCCTGCTACTTTCTTGTGGCGCTCTGTAACGAGAGGGGCTCTTTCCTCTATCGGACCACTTTAACAAACTAATTCTCTCACGAAAGAACCGCGAAGAATCAGACAAAAGGAGGCCCTCAGGCTCCTGGTCCTTGACAGGTGAGGCGCCTCTGCCTCGCGATAAACTCCTAGGAGATCTCTTGTCCGAAGAGAGCTTCCGAACCGAACGCTGAGTTGGAGAGGAGTGTCTAAATTCGCAAGCGAACAAGAAGAAGGCTACGCTGGGGACGAAAACCTTTCAGGCGAGTTGCGTCTGCTGGCGCCAGAGCGCCTACTTCCCGAGGCTCTCCTATCCGATCTCTTGACGGGAAGGGATAAGTCTTTCCTCCGAGAAGAGCCTTTTGAAAGTACTCCTACTAAGGCGGACAATTGCTCCTGGAGGCCTACTAGAACTTCCTTCGTCTTCGAAGCAAAACCTTCCGGAGAGGAGTCAGGCGATCTAGGCGCTCTCTTCTTACGATCAGGAGAATAATCCGGAAAAGGCTCAGGACTGGAATGCAGTGTCGCTTGCGGGAGGCTTCCAGGCTCTCTTGAGAGGGCGCGACTTCGAAGACGAACTCCATCCTCTTCTCGGAGAAGACGAATCAGAATCAGAAAAGCACTTCCTCAGGACGCTTTTGCAATAGCTGTCCTTGGCAGCCTGGGAAGCCCCTACAGGATCTGCCGAAGGGACGCCTGACCGTTGGGAGTATCCCACATCCCCCTTGCGGCTGTCGACATTCCTCCTCCCCTGGGCACGGGAGTTTGGAAGCGGTCTAGGCCTAGGAGCAATGCGGGATCGATCAGACGCCCCCTCCACTTCACTGGGGACACTGCACAAATCACTGCACACGTCACTGCGCTTACCTGTATCCTTCATCGCTTGCAGTTGCGATTGCAAGCTGAAAATAGAGGCTCTCATTGCAGCCATTTCCGTAGCCGTATCCATGGGTTCGCTGCGGGGAGAAGGGGCTGAAACCAAACTATGAGCAGGAGAAAAAACAGAAGGGTTAGGAACTACCTCTTGCTCAATAGAGCAGGATCTACTCGAGCTTCTGATGGAAGCTTTCCTAACCCTATCCTTCTCTAGTTTTCTTATATAAGAAGCCAAGTTCTTCCATTCAACCTCAGTTAAACTTTCACACTCAATACAGGTATTAGTTGCAGAACACTCATTCCCCCTACATTTACTACAGACCGTGTGAGGATCCACCGAAGCCTTCAGTAGCCTCACCTTACATTCCTCTTTCGCACAGACTCTAAATACAGGTACCACGTCAGACATTTTAAAGAGAAATCTAATCCAAAATCCAAAAAACGGTCCACGATAAGCGTATGCCAAAGCCAAAGATCAATACATCACCAAAGGTCAATCTACGATAATCCTCAGCAAACGAGAAAAGAATTCTAAGCAGGAGGAAACAACAACGTTGTTGTCGTTCCCGCGACAGAGAAAATCAGACTTAAAACGGTAATAGTTCCTAGTCCCGCCACCCAGCGGCGGGAATGGGCTGATCACCTGACATACCTGTCGCCTGTGCCATGAGTTTTGAATTCTGTCGGGACGTCGGAGACTATAGCTAAGTATATATCTGCCGGGGAAGTTGCATGTACAAAAACTAAGAATACTTACTTCATTGATAGACTACACAAATTTTGTTCAATACAAAACGCCATTCTGTACTCTTGAGTAGAACTGACCCAAAGAAGAAGTCTAGGTGGCAGCAATTTACTAATTACAAAATAGCTTTACCTATTTAATTAGTATCTCGGCAGTTTAATATAATCAGTTCACTCAAATATTTGTCAATGAGAAAATGATAAATCCAGACTGAATAACAATGTTTTTATTCTAAGTCTACTACTGAAGATTGTGTCTGAGGAAAGCACCTTTTGCAGCGAGAAGCCATGTGAAAATAGATTAATAGTTTAACCAGACCAATTAGTCGGTAACCTTAGCTTATACAGGGCTGATCCAAAAGGGTTTGTTCTTGATGAATGGCACTAGGTGTTATTTAATATATTGCCTAAATTTTAATGTACAGATAAATTGAAGATTCTAACAAACCCCCTTTTTTCCCCACAGATCCTTTTCCATTAATTGATACACATTATTGGTTGAAAGTTGTATATAATCACAAAAGATATACACTATTTCAAGTTGTTCTGGGACTGGGTCATGTGGGTTATTTATTAAATACTGTGGTACCTCGAGATACGAGTTTAATTCATTCCAGAACCGAGCTCATAAGTCAATCGGCTCGTATCTCAAACGAATTTCTCCCATTTAAAATAACTTAATTCAATTTAATCCGTTCCAGACCTATGAAAAATCCCCAAACCATTGTAAATTATGAATAAAGATATGTTTTTAAATAACAAATAAACATGTATAATTAACAAATACATAACAAAATATGAAATAAAGAAATAAAGAGAGTTATTTAGCAAAATAGTCTTACTTTGGAGACAGACGAGTGCGGCTAACGAAGGTGAACGGCGAGGAGGAGGGAGGGGGGAAGGGATGTAGGCACTCTAGACACGTACGTAAACGGCACTTTTTTAGAACTTAAAACTATTTTCGTAACTTTAAAACTAAGACTACACTTTCCTTATTTCAAATGAAAGAAAAAACTTAAAACAATGCAATTAACTTTAAACTTAAACTAAGCTTAACATTTACGTAAATTTAATTATCACTTGTTTTTGCCTTCTTGGCGGCACTTTCTGTACTTTCACTCGCAGCTTTTTTCAATAAAAATGTACCCAAAGAACTTTGCTTTTGCCTGCCTTTCAAAATGCTTCGAAAATGTGACAAACAAGTGTCATTAAAAACCGCTGAAGCACGACCAGTTGCCACTTTTTCTGGGTGTTTCTTTTCAATGAAACTTGACAGCTTTTCCCACATTGCCAGCATGTCTTTAATTTCACCTGTAGAAATCACTTCCTCTGGCTCTTCCTCCTCCTCACTCGTGTTAATCTCTTCCAGAACCTTCGTGTGTTGCATCATCTGCAGCTCCTTCAACTCCTCAGTTGAGAGTTCCTCCTCATGTTCTTCGACGAGTTCGTTGATGTCACCCTCATCTACCTCCAGACCCATCGACTTTCCGAGAGATACAATCTCCTCCAACTCTTCTTGCTCGGTCTCGGGCTCAAACCCTTCGAAATCTCTTTCTGCAACAGCATCAGGCCATAACTTTTTCCATGTAGAGTTAACGTTCGTCTTGTTACCCCTTGCCATATGCCAAGTCAATGATACGTAGACAGATCACGATGTTGTAGTGATCTTTCCAAAACTCTCGAAGGGTTAGATTTGTGTTTTCCGTCACTTCAAAGCAGCGGCGGAAAAAGTGCTTCGTGTACAGCTTTCTGAAGTTGGAAATGACCTGCTGATCCATCGGCTGTAGGATTGAAGTCGTATTGGGTGGGAGGTAGAGAACTTTGATAAACTGGAACTCCTCCAGAATATCATCTTCAAGACCAGGTGGGTGGGCTGGAGCATTATCAAGGATGAGCAATGCTTTCATCGTGAGTTTATTTTCTTGCAGATACGTCTTCACTGCAGGGCCAAAGACGAGATTTACCCAGTCAGTAAAAAACTGCCGAGTAACCCATGCCCTAGCATTGGCGTTCCACATAACGTGCAATTTTTCTTTCAGTATCTTGTGCGTCTTGAAGGCTCGAGGATTTTCCGAATGATAAACTAGCAGTGGCTTCACTTTACAATCACCGCTAGCATTTGCACATAATGCAAGGGTCAGACGGTCCTTCATGGGTTTATGACCTGGCATCATCATCTCTGCTGTGATGTAAGTCCTCCGTGGCATTTTATTCCAAAATAGGCCCGTTTCATCGCAGTTGAACACCTGTTGCGGGATGTAGCCTTCCCTCGCAACAAGCGCAGCGAACTTTTGGATGTACGTATCGGCTGCTTTCACATCTGCACTCGCAGCTTCGCCATGCCTCACCACTGAATGGATGCCAGTTCTCTTCTTAAAACTATCAAACCAGCCATGGCTTGCCTTAAACGCTTCTTCTGATGCCTCTTTAGAAGTTGATGCTTCTTTCTTCATTAAGTCGGCATAAATACTCTGTGCCTTCTCGCATATTACCGTCTCCGTCACTGTATCTCCTGCCAACTCCTTCTCTTTCACCCACACGAGCAGAAGCTTCTCTATTTCCTCATGGATATTTGTCCTTAATTGGGAAAGAATTGTGGTTCCTTTTGCTGGTGTAGCACCCTTGATGGCATCCTTCTGCTTCAATATCATACAAATTGTCGATGTACTACGGTCATAGATCTTTGCTAGTTCAATCACTCGTGCGCCACGCTCATGTTTTTCTATTATTTCTTGCTTTAGTTCTATCGACATCATCCTCTTCTTCCTGTCACCATTGTCCTTAGCACTCACTTTCTTCGGCCCCATGATAACACACAAAAAAAAAAAAAAAAGAGTACAGCGCACAAGATACACTTTGATTCAAGCGGGTAACATGTGCGAGTGAGCGAGAGATGCTCTCGGATGATGCTCGACCCTGCGCGCCAACTAGCAGGACGCTCCAGAAACACGGCTCGTATCTCGGATTTGGGCTCGTATCTTGAACGAAAATATGGCCCAAGCTCCGGCTCGTATCTCAAAAAACTCGTATGTTAGGCTGCTCGTATCTCGAGGTACCACTGTACCAACAGGTCTGATGACAGCGACAGATTCAAAGATAATATTCGAGGTATTCTTTTGGAATGAAGAGCACAGTTTTCAGTTTACTATAAGATTTGTTATTCCACAACACCTGGTATTACTGTAAAGGAGAGGTTTTAGATTGTAACAAATCCCTGACATGGACAGACATATGTACGCACATGATCTAATCAAAGCGACTGATCTTTTGTAACTTTGTCAGCATTCTCATTTCACTTAAAAGCCTGCATGAGCAGGAGGGACCCAACATTTCAACAATTAGACAATAGCTTCAAGTAATTCGAAGCATGAAACCTTAATCTATTGGACAAAGGAAAATTTTTATGATAATTCTTGAGGCAATAAGTAAGTATATCTTAGTTTTACCAGACCACTGAGCTGATTAACAGCTCTCCTAGGGCTGGCCCGAAGGATTAGATATATTTTACGTGACTAGGAATCAACTGATTACCTAGCAACGGGACCTACAGCTTATTGTGGAATCCGAACCACATTATATCGAGAAAGGCATTTCTATCACCAGAAATAAATTTCTCTGGTTCCGCGTTGACCGGGCCGAGAATCGAACTCGGACCACCGAATTAGCAGCCGAGAGCGAAGTCCACTCGGCCAACGTGGGACTAATAATAATTCTTGAGGGGTTCTACAACAATTCAGTGGTCAACCACAAATACATCTTTCTGTGGTAGCAGTTTTTTTAAATACTCTTACTTGCTGAGCATATTACAAAACATTTTACTAGGAGGACAAATGCAAAAGACTAAGCTACCATGCCCAAGAGATGCACGTGAGTTAGACTAACTTTTAAGATGCAACGGTATGATAAAGACTACGACCACTTGTAGCAAATTGGGCAGCATGCACAAAATCTCATCCCATCCAAGACATTTCCAGATACTTCTACATTCAAGATAGTATATTTATGATAAATATTAGCAAACATTAACTAGTTAATTTTCTCACTTTTAAGTACAGTACATATTAGCTTTGCACATGAAATCCAATCTCAGCCATACTTTTTCCTATTCGGGACAAAAATGTATAAAAGCTGAGAAATCTATTATATAAGCATAAAAAAACATCTAAAATGAGCCTGCTTATAGGATTCTGGGCATTAAATAATACCTTCAATGAAACTATGAAATTTGCTCCTTAAGGGGTGAATACTGCATAAAGCTTTAAAACTATTTACAGTGTTAGTGTTTCTCATATTCAAAATCAAAACTGATACTATACCATTCCTAACTGCCACAAAATATTTTATATAAAGCTTACCAAGCAGTGCTGCAAAAGTGCTAGCAGCATCTTTCCTTGTTGGATCCTGGGGGAGGAAATCTTCAAACACAAATTTCTCATCAGAACCTCCTTCATCCAACATGGACCGGATGGAGCTGGTGAGGTGTCTCCTCTTCGGCTGGGATGCTGTCAAATGATCTTCTGCGCTGCCACCCTTTTCTTGGACAGAAGGAATTTCACTGGTTCCATTTGGTTGGACAGAAGGAATTTCACTGGTTCCATTTGGCATTCTCTTCGTCCTTGGCCTGACTTGTCTCTCTGGGGTCAGTTCGACAGGAGGTAATTGAGTGAGTCTTTCCACACTGGATGGAATAAAGGTATACATGACAAAAGCAAACTGAATTAGAAAAATGCAATAAATAAACAGAAGTGTAAATGGAGGATGTAAGGATATGAGATCATATATTTATATTTCACTTACGTAATCGTACTTTTTCATAGACCTTTGAAAAAAAACCATTCTAACTACAACAGTACTCAGCTCAATGACCTAGGTTAGCCTTAACCTAACCTAGTCTAATACATGTCTACAGCAACAATTCACATTTTTTCTTTTATTTCATATAGGGAAAATTGTATAGATTGGACAATAAGCTGTAACTAAACATTACCAAATTCAACATTCAAAAGCAAATCAACAAGCCTAAGAAAAACTTTGCACATGAGTTACATACTCATTTGTAAACCTTTAGAATTTACCTCTGTGGATGATGAATGTCTACTTCGACAGTTACTTGTTGGAGTCCCTCCATGGGTGAAGGCGGGGGTCCTCTGTGGTGGGGAGGTGGCGGAGACTCGAACAATCCAAAAGTGGTCTCGCGAGGAACAGGGGCAGACTCAGGAGCTACAGTGATACTTTCATCAAGTTCCCTAGTTCTCTCTGAAGGTATAATAATAATAATAATAATAACAATAATAATGATGATGATAATAATAATAATAATAAAAAATATATATATAATAAGGTAATGTTCCTTGAAATCAAGCATCATTCAATATGCCAGGTGTAATGCAATGAAAATGATGTTTACAACAAATAACCTAAAACAAAAGAAGATGACTTAGGCCGAAGGCCAAGCGCTGGGCCTTATGAGGTCATTCACCACTTTAAAGTAAAGAGGCTTAAAAGGTGTAACAGGTGGAAACCTCACAGTTGCACTATGAAATAATTGTTAAAACGTAAGATGAGAGAAAGAATATAAATGGAAGTACAGTAACAGGTACTACTGAGTGCGTAAAGGTAGCAAAAGGGAGAGCTTACAGCACAATTTATCAAAACAGAATTAAAAGCTGCAATTTCAAAAGACATCACATGACTTACTAGGTTGTTTGTGGACATGTTCTTCTTGCGCTGGTTTATGTACACCAGACGGCATTTCCGAGCCTTGGACTGGAGGTGGCTCGATGGGAGCCCCATTAATCAAAAATGGCTCAGTAACTTCTAGTGGATGCCCAGCTACCTGCTCCTCTGTACAAAAAGGTTTTGATGTTTAAATTACTCTTCCAAACATGTAAAGATCTGAACAGAATACAATTACCTTCATATAGACAACATTATTTATACATTATGGCTTAACCTATTACAGATGAGAACTTGACTTCACCTACAAACCTCAGATGCAAAATCTAACGCACCAAAATATAAACAACTCTCGAACAAGAACAAAAACTTCTTAAAACGCAGGACAGACAATTACCTAGACAATCTATGTGAAACAACAGGGCACTAACAACTCCCTAATAAAGATATGTAACTTTTAACATGGACAAAACACAGAACATAAAACAAACATGAAAAGAGTTTACAACACAACTATTATAATTTTCACAATGCTATCAACATCATACTATATATTTACTGCAGTATTGTATGTCATCTAATATGTGGAACTTGTGTGACAATGCATCTTATTTTGCTCTGCCAACTTTTGCTCTGTCCGTTGGCAATCATTCTCTATTCCAGGGAGAGTTATATAAGGGATACTACTTTAGGTGTAGTACCATCCAAGATGAGAATCAGCTGCTTCTTTAACAGAAAGATTATCAAGCCAAGACATCAACATGAAACATCCTTTCAATTAAGACTCAATGTTCTGAGGATACAGTAATCAACATATCGAAGAAAACCATCTCTGCTGAGGGGCCAATGCTAGACTAAGATAACTTGGGTAATCTTTTATGTGGCACCTTGTCAAATACCTTCTGAAATATACAAGTGGAATATAAAACTTAGGCCAAAGGCCAAGAGCTGGGACCTAGGAGGTCATTCAATGGTGAAGGGGAAGAAGAGTATAGGTCTGAAAGGTGTAATAGGATGAAAGCCACACAGTTGTGCTATGAAACAATTGTTAGATGGTGGAAGGTAAGATGGGAGAAACAGAATATGAATGGAGGTAAAGGGATGGAAGCAGTTGCAGCTAGGTGCCAAACCTCTCCAAAAACAGAAGTTGATGTAGTATTAGTTTCGAAAAAAACCCAACCAGCCTATCTCTTACTTCTAAACTTGTGGATTTACATATCTCTGGCCCAGACATCCACTTTAAAAATATATTATCTATGTTGCAAGGCCATGCCAATTTCGTGACGAGCACCTTATTTCCCTCCAAGAGGATACGCCGTGCCCCAGTTCAATCAGAATCACCCGCTGATTATCCCACAGAAATGACTGGACTTCTATCTACTGACAACATTTTACAATTTATTTTGTGTCACTGTCTGTTTAAAAACAATTAAAATAAATGTATAAACAGCCAAGACTGAAAACACAAAGCTTTCAATAACAATTTCAATACTACTAAAAAAAAATAACATGTTAACACAATTCCAGGAAACTAAAACACAAAACACCAGTCTAAAGTAATATGACAAATTGAAAACCGTACATCAAGGACCACTTCTACAGAGGGTTACATGAGAATAGGTATACCTACATACAATACAGCAATTTATACTCATATGAATCTAATACCTTGAATAGGAATAAGCTCTGGTACCAGAGGTAGGACACTAGCCTCAAGTTGTCCAGTGCTGACTTGAAGGAAACTGCTGAAATCAAGACAAAAAGCTGACAATACGTATGCAGTGGGATTCACTTTACCCTTCAGGAGCAACTTGAAACCTAATAGTATTGTAGGACTCTACATTCTCAGGTATATATCTTGTTCTTTAAAACTGGGGAAAACCAGTGATTAAGTATTACACAGAAAATAAGATACATAATTGCTTTTGAAAGATAATTCTCGAATGCTGACATGCACGCCAATATCATGCACATTTGAAAAATCTTTCCACGGCATTTGCACTTCATGAGAGCTGATATCCAAAAAGGAAATTCCTGGGATTTATAAAAACTTAAAGAGACATCAAGCACTTTAAATTAAAAATGTAACAGCATCAGTAATAAGCTGATTAAGTCAAAAGGAATACCTAGAGTATCTAATTCCTAATATTCAGGAAAAAGAAACAGTAGGCCATTTTTCTAACAGGGGTAGCTCTTTTCAATGTCAAAATCAAGGATGAATTAAGTGCAGAAAGCTTCCACTAGAACAATTTTAAATACATACAAAGAAGATAATTCAGCAGCACATCAAACTCCACACATTCACAGTGCCGTTAATTACCATCTTGCATTCATGATTTGCTTCCTATCAAAACCCTTCTTCCAATAAGTTCTATATCTGTCTACATGAAGTCCTCTACTCCTTCCACCAAATTAAAATTACACTTTCTCTTGATAAACCTGCTGTCTCCCGGTCTCTCCACCAGACTAGTAATTTAAAAAACTGTGCCATCTTTCCGACCACGTATCAGTTACATGCATTCTCACTCTATCAAACTTTTACTCAATGTAAGGTACACAGACAAATCCTTGTCAACATCTCTTGCTTGCCCCATTTAAAATTGAAAAGGTATTAGCAGACAACTACAAAACTACCTTACAGTAATAATAGAACTATGAAAACACCAAGTGTTATCTCGTAACTATTAAATTTCTCCAGCTCAAATTCCTAGCAACAAAGTACAGGCAGTCCCCGGGTTACGACCGGGGTTCCGTTCTTGAGACGCGTTGTAACCCAAAAATCGCCATAAGCCGGAACATCACCAAAAATCCTAAGAAAACCTTACTTTTAATACTTTGGGTGCATTCAGAACTATGTAAAATGCATTTTTTTTTTTTTTTTTTTTTTTTGTATTTTGCATCAAAAAAAATCTTCAAATATTGATTATTTTGCATTTTTGGTCTCATTTCTTTAGCCAGATGAGCGTTGTAGGCGTTGTAACCCTGGAAATAATTTCTGATGAATATAATTGAAAAGCGCCTTAACCTCGGAACGTGGTAAGCCAAACCCGTCGTAACCCAGGGACTGCCTGTATAGTATCATGCACAATTCCAATTCAATCTTTCCTAGTAAACCACCACCTTTTATACCTCTGTTTATGGATGCCCCTACATCTCAGTGCTAAGAACAGTAGCTACTTCCGTACCTGTGACTGATCGATTGTTTATGAAATTTAGGTCTTGAGGACCAACTGCTGGAATTCCGTACCTATGCACTACCTTATTTCTTAAAACACTAACACCATTATCCAGGTAAAAAAATTAGCTAACACAAAAGAAAAGGTTTTGGTATTAATTTTCCCACTATTTCCAAAATGAAAACAACCGTTATTGTACTAACCTTTTACGCATTGAGTCTTTTGAAGATTCTAGCGCCGAGATTGATGTTTCTGCAAGATTGCTACGCTCTCCGGGAGCAAGACGAACACTCGACATCTGTAAACATGAAGATTATCCATGAAAAGGATGACAATCTGTATACAGAACAGAATATAGATTTTAGGTCAAAGGCCAAGAGCTGGAACCTGAGGTCATTCAGCGTTGAAACTGAAACTGACAGTAAAAAGGCTTGAAAGGCGTTAACAGGAGGAAAACTTCGCAGTTGCACTATGAATCAACTGTTAGGAGGGTGGAAAGTGAGATGGTAGAAAGAGAATATAAATGAAGGTACAATAAAAGGAATGAAAGGGGTTGCTGCTAGGGGCTGAAGGGACACTGCAAAGAACCTTAAGTAATACCTACAGTACACAAACAGGTGTACCCCGTACAGGGGGCTTTCTGTATTAGCATGAAAAGCATTTGCTGAATATTCTAACTTACAGTATCATAACAAAATTAAGCAGTAAATTTATTAAATGATTCAAATACATCTCCTTCTACGTACATCATCTAACATTCAGAAACGTAAAAAAAAAAAAAAAAAAAAAAAAAAAAAAAAAAAACAAGAACATGTGTTTATCAGCCACCTGGTAGTCCACATGTCTGACAAGAGGTCAACTTAGACAAAGTGAGAGTGACAATCCTGACATTTTAGGTTGCTGAAGACATCAGCCAAAAGGAGAGAGTGAGAGCGTTAGTAAAGGTAGCCTGGTTGTAGCAATCTGAAACTATTAGGAGCACTGGGTTTATTCTGTATCAATCTTTTTATGCTATTCAAACCACAAACAATCCTAGCTTGAGTCACTGAGTACCCAACAGGTAAAATAACTTACAAATGAAAGAAACATGGACTGAATTGTACAAAATATTTGCAGAAGCTGTACCAAAAACCACGTCAAGAATATCATTACAGTGGGGCCCCCGTATTCGCGTTCTCCGGATTCGTGGACTCACTGATTCGCGGATTTTTTTCTGGACCATATCTAACCATTATTTGCGGTGAATTCGCCCATTCGCAGGATTTTCCAACAATAAATAATCACTAATTAGTGTATTTTGATGTTATTTTCATGCCTAAATACATTTTTGATACAAAAACGATTTACTGATTTTAAAATATTAATATTGATCAATACTGTATTAATAAGTTTAATAAGATTAAATGATATCACATAACTAATAATTCTCTCTCTCTCTCCCTTACAGGGATGTATGCTTTTTGTGTGATAAATGATAAATGAAAAGAAAATACAACAATGAATTAGTAAGATTTTAGTTTATAAATTTTAAAAATTATGTAAGAATGAAGGAAATCCCAGTCTTCACGCATCTTTCTTTCGAACTCCAGGTCTCTCTCTCTCTCTCTCTACTGAGATGAGAGATTTTTATGGTACACATATGTATAGTATGTTTATTAATATTTTCATATGATGATGATGATAATAATAATAATAATAATAATAATAATAATAATAATAATAATAATAACTGTAATTACAAAAATCATATGTGAAAGTATTTTACAAATGCTACGATAATCTTTCTCTCTCTCTCTCACAGAGATGTATGTTTTTTGGATGATGATTTACTAATTTTTAAATATCAATATTAATGTAAACAGCAATAATATAAATTCATTAAAGAAAATACTAAATTGAATTAGCAAGATTTTAGTTTATAAATATAAAATTATGTAAGAATGAAAGAAAATGCATTTTACCCCGCGTTTTTGAACTCCAAGGTAGCCAAGCAGAGTTGGCTGGGGTCCAACAACTGTTGCCCTCTCAATGATCACGTATTTTCTCTCTCTCTCTCTCTCTCTCTCTTTCTTTTTCTTTTACTGAGATGAGAATTTCTATGGTACATGTGTATGTTTATTAACATTTTTGCATAACGATAATAATAGTAATATAAATAATTTCGAAATTCATGTTATAGTATTTTATAGAAGTACAATAATCTATCCATTTCAGTCTTTTGAATAAGGATAAAAACCCCCGCCCCCCGCCCCCCCCCAACTTTCTCTCTCTCTCTCTCTCTCTTTTTGCCACACGAGATAGTACAGTGGTCCCCCCGTATTCGCGGGGGATGCGTACCAGACCCCCCCGCGAATAGTTAGAATCCGCGAATGTTTGGAACCCCCCTCTAAAAATGCTCATAAACTGTCTTGGACATGCAAACACCAAAGTATCCCTTAAAGACCATCCTTCATCAAATATACATAAAATATCCTATTATGGTTCATATTAATCTTTGAAATATTATTAATACTATTTTAAAGTAAATCTTACATTTTATGTTTATACATAAATACATACTATGTACGTACTGAATGACTTAGTTACGTATGTGAAAATAATTCAGTCCCCCCATAAGTATTCGGTCATGCACGTTTTCTTTCATACTGTTACTATTTGAGACATCCATTTTCTTTTTACAATGGAATGTGAAATCACAAATACCAAATGTCTACTTAAAGTATTATCCTACATCAAATATACCATTGAATTGGTATTATTAATATCATTTTAAAGTAATCTTAAACATTTTACCATTAGAAATATATAAACAGCCAATAGCAGAGAGAGAGGAGAGAGAGAGAGAGAGAGAAGAGAGAGACGAAGAGAGAGGAGAGGGTTGTCCTTATTTAAAAGAGTGAAATGGATAGATTATTGTACTTCTTTAAAATACTATCACATGTGAATTTTGAGATTAGTTATATTATTATTATTATGCAAAAATATTAATAAACATACACATGTACCATAGAAATTATCTCATATATTTCAGCAAAAGAGAAAGAGATGGCAACACTGGATTTGACAGTTGGAACCCAGCCAACAAGCTGGCTACGCACAAGACACGGGTTACATAATTCTTTTTATTTATAAACTAAAATCTTGCTAATTCACTTTAGTATTTTCTTTAATGAATTTATATTATTGCTGTTTACATTAATATTGATATTTGAAAATTAGTAAATCATTACCAACCAAA